>NC_092862.1:108812420-109048521 GCF_032062135.1 Pyxicephalus adspersus | reverse complement strand
TGTGTGAATGTACACATGTATGGGAGTGTGTGAATGTACACATGTATGGGAGTGTGCGGGGGTTTAATATGAGTGTGCTTTGCAATTTTGGTTACGCAGCTCTGGCACCTACCTTAATAAAGCTTCCATACCCCAAATATCAAATAGCATGTTTACTATGTCCTCAAGACAAAAATTTGAGCTACAGCAATCTTTATCCAAAAATTTAGCTTTCCGAATCATTTGACACTACTGTTGTGGAAAATCCATTTTCTTTGTTCTGTTATAAACATTCATATTTATAAAATCCCATCATATTTAATTCAGAGCTGTACAAAGTAAAAATAGAGGAGATATGATGATTACTTTATAACACAGAAGTTCTTGAAATCATAGTAATGGGAACTGTGCTAACAATTGTTCTCTACTCAACTACACGTAATGTTTGAACTTTCTTCAGCCATAGCAACAACCTTGTCAACCCAGCTGGATAAGTATCTCATTAGTAATATGATTATTTTCAATACTGTAATTTGTACTTCATTACAGATAAAATGACTTTATATCCTAAATACAAGACAAGATCCCCAACAGATGATTCTAAATGGGCTAAAACATTTTCCACTAAAAGATTGTACAATACACCATCGCCTTCTTTTTCCAAAAGGCAAAAACTATTGAAATATTGTATACGCCATATATTCTAAAACATACAATCAGGTTGTATTAATACAATACAAAAGGAGTTAAACCAGTTAAAAAACAGATCTCTCAATTTGAATATTTAATTGAACATAATATTAGGGTACAACATTTCTCGGGTTTCCCTTAACAAAGTTACTACCTGGAAAAAATATAATAAAATATGCATCTTTAAAATGTTGGGGTGAAGGAGAGGAAGAAATAGAATGTAAAGTGTTCAAGTTATAATTAATTAAACAATGATACCATTTCAAGGATGGTACCAATGGTACCAGATCATTTTCAGCCCTTGGGTCCAAGTCCATCTAAAAACTGTCAATTTCAGTTTCCTGTATTACATAGAGTTTTTCAAAAACCCTTTGGCATTTATTTACTAAAACAAAATGCTATTTTTTAGGCTATTAACTTAGCAAGGTCAATTATTACTATACAAGGGATAATTTATCTAGCTTAGTGTATTTGGTGGAAATGTACTTAGAATATCCAATCATGTGCAACGTTAACTGAAAAAAAAAATAAAAAAAAGATAGGGGAATTATCTGCTATGCTTAAACTCTATAAAAGACAGGGCTGAAGTTTTTCAGGCTTTTACGTCTTCAGGGACCCCCTAATCTTGGGTAGCCAAAAAAGATCATTGTGCCTTATACTGGCATGAGAGTCTTCCTGGTTGGGAAACACTGGTATACACAATTTTATAGATAATGTAAGACAGTCCTCAGTGACAGTGGCATTAAAAAGAATCTTCTGAAACTATTTTGGGGATAAGATTGAACAATATTTATGTAACCCCAAATATAATATACATGTTTACCAACATAAATACTGTATCTGTAAACCCAAATATTGAATATTGAAATGTGCTACATTTTGATCTCGCACTGCGCATCTCTTTCCCCTTGGAGGAGCAGAAAGAACCTCCCAGAATCTATGACGTAGGTATCCCGGGAGGCTCTGTGCTCCCATTAAGACTTAAAGAAGCGGTGCTGCACCCTTTTTTTTTTTTTTAAAAAGGGTGTTTAAAAAAAAAAAACTAACATTTTTACTTTATATAGAAAGGTTGTCTACACTTCCATGTAAAGTAACAATGTTGAGTTTAGGTATGCTTTAATATAACATTTTTGTTATATCTAATAAATGGGAAAAAAAATAACCTGTTTACCATGCCAGAAATCCATTGGGCTTGTTATTTTTTTTTTTTGTGCACTCTTAATATGATGCACTGAAATCCCAAGCAGTGGCCCTTAACCTCTATGAACTACAGAATCCCTAATCAAGATGAGCAGTGTGTGTGTGGGGGGGGGGGTTAATCAGTGCTAATACACTTTCTTTTCTAAAGTGAGAATAATTCTTCTCCATAGATACAGTACAGTGAGTTTCCTGAGAAAACAGTGTAAATATTATTAGGTAAAAGTAATTAATTGGAAACAGATGTCTTGGATTTGAATACACTTTATGGTATAATTGTGCAAAAAAAAAAAAAAAAAAAGTACGACATGCCCGTATACATTTCCTACAGATAAAAAGTAGATATAAACATAATTTACAAAAACCCTATTGTGTAGAAATGCTTGTGCATGGCTCAGCTATGTCGTAGGAAGAGACGGTGATGAGAGAGTGCTATGTAAGCAGTTCCCTGTTATTATGAGCTAACCTTGGATCCAGTGTCAGGCATGCAGTATGTTGTGACATTAAGTAATAATTTCCTCTGCCTGATCCTGCAGCTGAATGCAAATAATTGTGTGTCATGGGATCAATGTCTGCATGACCTGGGACAGACTACACTAATAATTACTCTTCTCTCTGCTGTGCTTTTATCTTTAAACAAATTTTATATTAGTGCTCTTTTATTATGCCTTACGTGTTTATCATCTTTGATACCTAATCTTTATTATATACCTACTATAAATAGGTAAAAAAATATGATTTTGGTAATTTTATTATTATAGTGAGCCTGTGACATCACATATTGATATTCTCCTGCCCATCCTTTATGCTTTATCTAATGCTGTAATAAAGGTCAAAAAATCAAAATGTCAAAAGTGGGGACAACAGTATACATTTTCATATGGTATAGATGACACCATCAAAACCACAAAATTTGAAACTCTTTGGGTCCATGTTGTACACGGGGGAGGCGGGGGGGGGGGGGGGTATCCTTTACGTAAAATTCCAATGTTTTCAGATAACCACATTGATAAAGTCCAATTAGTACACCCAATATATTGGAGGCCATAAGGATACTCCAAAAATAGGTAGTAGGAGTGATATGGCAATATATAAACTGGTATAAAACAAATAACCATTATTTATATTATTAACAATATATTTGCCTTCTTGGTTATGTATTGGCACCCAACATACAAGCATTAAAGAAATTGACAACTTTTCTTGATGGATCCGTTTATCCAATATCAGATTCCTCTATGAATCTGTTTTTTGTAAATATTTTTCATTTTTTTGTGGTATAACGAGTATACTAAGATAACACAATTGACAAGGGCAATCTGCACAGATGGATGATGAGGTTTTAAGAAGGGCAACCAAAACTGAAGAAAAACTATGCAATGGGAATCGATTCAAAAAATTGATTCACACAAACAGTCACAATCCAAGAGCTTACAACAAAACTGGATTGTGGTCACAATGCCATAAAGAAGATGGTGGAAGACTCAGGTTATCAAAAGTGTGTGTAAAGTGAGTACCTCAGCAGGTAATAGGAGAGAAGAGAAAATGGAAGGTGGAAGTGTTCCCTGATCTGCAATAAACTTTTGAAGTCAATGAAGAATATCTTTATGATCCAGAAATGAACAATCAATGGAATGCTGTAAAACCTTATTTCCAAAACCTAAACATTTTAGAACCAGTAATCAGCACATTCTTCTCCATGGCCCAGGAAGTTCAAGGGTCAGCGATCAACAAAGAAGGTCATAGTAACTGTTTTTTCAAAGGGGCCCTTATATTTTTTGGCCCTGTTAATAATGGCCTTGTTCATATGGGCCTTTTGTCTTTATTAGGAACAATTTTAGATGTAATTTTTTTTTTAGATTACCATACCTCTTTTTCATGAACATCATGCTGTAATTATATCATTTACTCATGGACATAGAACTTATGTAGCCAATGCTACTGGGGGTGGACCCATCAAGACAATTGTGAATGACCTTGGAAATTATGCTAAGCTATGTACATTTTATGGAGGTCCAAAATGTTATCCTGCACATTAATTTTTTTAAGTCAATACATGACTTGGGAGGTCCCTTTGGTCTGTCTTTTGGAGTCCCTCTTCAGTCAACATCACATTGCTGGACAACTGCAAGTGTTTCGGGACATGCGTGGCCCTCACACCTAGGTGTACATTGCCAAGTGAAGATGTGTGCGCACAGCAGCTATATTACAAAGCATGACTTGGTTAAGGCTCCAGAGGCATTTTTAGTTTGTACTGTGAGAGGTGACATTGCACCAGCTACCTAGGATGTTGTGAACCTTATTCTCTGTCTGTTTACCCTGACCTACTGCATGGAACTGCAATTATATCCCTCTACCTGCCACATGCCCTCACCTATTGCCTGAACCCTCACTATGCATCTCAGCCTCCCACCAGATCTGATCTATTGCCTGCACCTCTCTGCCTGTCACCTGCCCGGACCTTTGCCTGATATCTCTGTTGCCTTCCCGGCGTCTGCTTCTCCTCCACAACCTGGTGAGACCGTGCTGCAAAGAATCTTTGGCTATGAGGCTTACAGGCCTATTACCCCCTGCAGAATCTGATAAATGGGATCCTGTGTTACATGCAGCTAGGCAGATTCAAAGTTCTACAGCAGCAAGATATTTTATTCCATGCAAATTTCAAGCTTTTATGGACACCTTTTGTTACTGTTGCATGAATGACCACCTTTGTTCTTTATAAAAACTATTTCTTTAAGTAAAAATAAAATAATGTATTTGCCAAGAAATAACAAACGACGTTGGGTTGGAGGCAGAATAGCATAGGCAGAATGTCTTTTTTCATTTCAGAGTGTATGTGCAGAGTAACAAACAAATACAATTACTGCTAATTTAAACAGCAGGTCATATAATGACATTCATGTGACGGTCACAGATGATATTTTAGAAGCTCTGTGGGAAATATCGGCATGTATTTGGGTTTGCTTGTTTTTATGATAAGTTACCAGGGAAATACTGTAGATTTAATAGAGGAATTGAGGTTTCTTTTCATAAAAAAACACTAAGCTATATAATTGATGCAGTGTTTGTGCTTATTACAAATATCTGAAATCAATGTGAGATTTCATCTGATAAACAAAGTGGCTTTTGATATGAAATTTGTGGGACTACAGCAGCTGTGAGGCTGCTATATTTAATTTACACAGAGCCTCTGTAAGGCACCTGTTTGGGGGTTCTTATTATATTCATGCCAGCAGAAGTTAGTTTTATAAAAGCAGAGTAAATGCTTTTCATTCACAGAATAAATGCATGTGTTCTTAATTAAAAATATACAAAATGTTATAAATATAAACAAAAACTGCTGGAACCAGATTATCATTTATGTGGGGCTTATTCAAAAAGCAGCTGTATAACCTTGATATAACCACTGCTGTGATGTGTTTTAAATATGTTCTCTGCGCTACTCTGGATTTGAGACTCTGAAGCTGCAGGAGTGCAGTAAAAATAAATGAAGAGTGTAAAAAAAATAAAAAATAAAAACACATAGAAGGTGAATCTGCAGAAGTCAAGACTGAATCTTCTCCAATTACTTGGCTCTGTCAGCTCCTTTGAGCAGAACTTCATACAGCTTTGTTGCTTTACCAGCTATATACTTTGGCCTAATTTGTATGAGCAATGGGCAAAGGGCAATGATGTGCATAGCATAACAAAGCTACTAATAAACTGACATGTGGGAATATCACAGGCTACAAATGCATTGCTTTTAATTGATTGCCACAGTGGGTGGGTAAAAGGCATATACGGGTACATGTTGTTATTGCATTCCTTCCACTTTTATGTTTATTTTGTATCCCCCAAAATCCTTAAGTAAAGAATGGTATACAAAAAAGTGTGCCCTAACTGGTTAAGATTTGCTTATTGCACATGCACACACAATTGTTCATTGTCCGAGATGATATTTGTCAAGATCGATCGAGGATGCAAGCTGTGCAAAAGTGTAATTAGCTGTACTAAAAACAGCACAATGCAGCAACACTAAGGGCCTGATTCTACTATACACATTGTGGTGCAGTCTGTGTGTTTCCAACTCTGCAAGGACATGAAGAAAACTCTGCAGTAACCCTAATGCATAAGGACAAAGGGACTGCATACACAATTCTGTTTTTGACTGTTAAACTCTTCTGCACTACTGTTAAAATCTTTAGGGAAGGGCAAAAATGGACATAAGGCATAACCTCACATGATTAGGTGTTAAAAGGGTGGAAAGCAGCTCCAATTGTGTCAGCAGTGTATACACATGCCCGGAGGCTGTCTTGTGTGCACATATTATTGTCTGCTTTATGAGAAGAGATGAACTAACATCTCAAATAGCAGCAAGAATAAAACAAAAGTCAAACATAAATATGCTATTAGAAATGATATTGGTAAGGTTACTACCGGTATAATATATGTAGATTTTTGTTGCACAAGTTAGTGGCTGCTTTATCATTGTTTACACAGCTCTCCACGCCTGTCAATCACTGGGCTCATGGCTTGGCATCCACATTGATACATTGTACCACAGTCAAAAGAACAAATGGTGATAGCTACAAAGACACTGGAGAGACAAAGGAACAAATATAAGCTTTTCCAGTCAGGCTGCATGCCGCTTGTTCATCCTTTTAGTATGTCACAATACATTGTTTTACTGTAGCATATGTTTTACAGAAGGTTATTTGAAAATTTATTCTCCCTATATATTTCTGGTTTTACATTTATAGACCCTCCAACAAAGAAATTTGATGCAGTCTTGCAAAAAGTTTGTTTTACGGTAGTAGCAGAATGTTAGAACCTGCTGAGGACATTTTACCATCTCTTTCTGCCATGGTGACTATTGTCACTGTGACAGTGACCAATATTTGAGTTATCACTGAAACAGCAAGTGGTTAGATATAATTTATTGGAAACACCTGCTCATGTAACATCTAAGAGGTGAATTTTCTCTCACCAAATTTATTTTAGAAATTTTCAGATGACAGTTGTTTGCAGTCCTTTACCATTACAGTAAATGGATGAGAACGTACAATATGGTGCTCTAGTTCATCCGCATTTTGGGAATGTCATTTCCACAACATTTGTTTTTGGAATCCAATGTCAACACCCTACATTTTTTGGGTGTAATGATGACTGACTGTGTGTATGGTAAACTGGAACTGTTCATGGTCATGATTGGACAAGGAGGTCTATGTGGTGTGGACATCAGATTTTCCTTGCAGGTATATACTAGGCTTAAGTCGACAAATTAAAAAAAAGCTGTCAGGGGTTCTAACTATTTCTTTCATTGTCCAAAAACAAAGAAAGCTAGAGATTCATTTTATTTGTCAAGTGATAACTCAGAGTGATAATATGAAGCCCATAAAATATTCTTGACCTTATAAAGTAGACCATGTTAGATGACCTGTAGTAATCATCACACAAAAATTAAATGCATCCTAATATAACCCATTCATTCAATTGACATTATTCTGAGTACATGATATATTTATCTCTGAAGGGTGTCAGTGCCTACTAATACAATCATACTTTTTTATTGCTGTTTATCAAATGAATATTCAGCAAGTTCACCTAATATATATGAAAAAATACACAGGACAAATTTATGTTTTATGAGCTTAGTTTCTATTTAGATTCTGTTAAAGGACACATCACAAATTCAAATTTCTCTTTCAAAATAAAATATATTTTCTTCATGTACCAAGAGCTATAAATCAAACTACTGCTATTGTGTGTAGGCGTGCTGTTATTGGCCTTTACCTTTATGTTTCTTTAAACCTTAGCAGAATACTATAACTTGGTATCTGTTACTGATAATATGTTTTACATCTGCCTAAACATGTGACACAAGAATTTACAGTTATGGTTCCAGAAATTGTTACAACTGCAACCTCAACTGGGAAATAGATATACTGGTTGATAAACTGTTACACCCGAGCAGAATTATGCTGTGATAATAAAAAATTGTAAACAGGCAGGTAGTTAATTTGAGAAGTGACAAGTGATGTCTCTTCTGCAATAAAATAAACTTACCTGTCTGTTCACAATTTTGCTGATGCCAGCATATTCACCCTGTCCTCTTTTTTTGGCAGATTTTTTGGCATCTTGATTGGGCAGGTCAGAATAACTTCTGCGTAGGAGTTCATTCATTCCTGGCAGCTGGGCAGGCTGAGTATGCTGGGTTCCTATCATTAATTGATCAGGTAGATAATCTTTTTTTTATTGCAAAAGCCACATGGGTTTAAAAATGTTTAAGTATAACAACAACAAACAGAAAAACAGACATGAACACTACCTATAGGAAAAGGACAACAAATCAAATATGCAATATTTGTAAAGGATACTTTGGTAAATGTAGGTGTTGAAAAACAGACACAGTTGATATGTGTAATCTATAACAGTGGTCGCCAACCTTTCCTGACCCACGGACCACTAAATTTACTGGCTTCAGACCGCGCATGAACCCACCCACCGCCCTGAGCCTGCGATCCATACAGGGGACATGATCCACAACTTTGGCTTGGGCACCCTCCCGGCGGGGTCCTGCTCTGAGGCGCCCTGGCCAGAGCCACCGGTTGGCGAGCGCTGATCTATAACAACTGAAATTTTAAATTTAGAGAAAATTGGTAACAGAACACACACCTTCTCTAGAAATAAATGGATTTGCAGGAAAAGTAATAGAAAGAGAATTACTGCATAATTTTATTCAAAAATCAACATTACAATTACAACAATTATCAAAAAAAATATAGAAATAGATGTTTTTCACATTATCAAAAGCTTGGTTTATACCGCTTATTGCTTCCACTTCATCTATAACATATAATAAAGCTAAACAATGTCCTACATTTTACACATCCTAGAAATGTAGCTTTATCAGGATTGATCGGATAGGAAAAGAACAGCACTACTTCACATTCCTAGCATTTTAAAGAGCAGTAAACCTTGATTACAATGGCTTACAATGCTGATGTTCAAGGATTACATGAGGCTGAGGCAAAGACAAAAAGAATACAATTTATAAAATACATTTGTTTTAATGAAATGCTTGAGTGAATGTTTGGGGAGGGGGGGGGGGTTATATCTATCTACACTTATAGTTTAAAATGGATGACAGGTTCATGTTAAACTTAGCCTTCAGGCTGGTGTCATCTTTTATTAACCTGATTACATTTGGATGACTGGGAAATGTGATGCCCTGTGAGCTTTAGATACAAGTAGCTGGAAAATAAGCCTTTCCATGTGTATAACACAACGTAATCCTTCAAAAAGGATTGTACAGATGTGGTACAAGTCAATCACCATGTAATTACAATGCGATCCTACAAAAGTGAACACATTCAATAGCTGAAAAATCAATTCTGTTTATATACTTAGCAGACAGAGACCCTCATCTCTGTATCTACCCAAGCCTGAAGACAAATTGTAGTCTCAATGTAAACACAGTAATTGTTTTTTTTTTCCTTACACCTTTCCAAAATATCTATTTTAAATGAATGTAATATTTAAAACATCCCATTATTATAATAAAAAAATCATTTAAATTTAAACTGAATCTAATTTGAATTTAAAATTAATATATATATTTGGTATAAATATGTACAAACTTTTTTACAGGTTAGTTTAAAACTCATTTTATTTGGAAGTCGGCCATTTGGCTTCTTAAAAATAGAGAATAGAGAACTGGCTCAGTCCCTTGCTTCCTAGAGGTAGAACATAGGGGGATTAGTCACCTTCTGACTTTTTATGTATTGTCCTCACTCATTTCCTAACTTTTTTCATTTCCACCTGGTAGTATTAGGCTTATTTCAGCATTATGTATGATCAGTGTTTAACCATGCTTCTAATTATTCCCATTTGCCTAAATTAGAGTGGATGTGAAACATTTTATGAATGCAATTTCATGTGGCTGTGGTGGGGTTGCAGCGCAGTTACAGGAAATGACATGTTGCTTCTGATCATGCAATGACTTTTCCTTTTCTGGGGAAAGAACAATTGCCTCTCGGGCAATTCATACAAAGGCATTAACAATTGGTGCTACTGGGCATATAGGAACAGTTTGCTATGCTCTTGGGAGCAGCTTACTATGCACTTTGCAACTGCAGCTGTGCAAAAAGATCCTTAGAATTTTCCATAGTAAAGCTCATCTTCTTGAAAACTTTACAATATACCAAAGGAGGGAACTCCTCATAATGTCTATTACATGGCTATTGTTAGTATTGTAAAAAAATCCCTGGGTATGCCAGCATTTTACCTCTTACTTTGATGGCCAGCAAATAAATGCCCCTTACATTGGTGGTTAGTGAAGAAGTATCCCGGACATTTTTAATCATAGTTGAAGTGGCTTTCCACGTTGGTGGTCAGTATAGAAACTTTTTCAACACCGCACAGTCTCATGATTACAGCAGAAGACATATCACTGATAAAAAAGACAAAAAAATGTGCAAATATGAGTTTAATAAAATTTTGCAGGATGTGGGGTTCCTAACACCCGGAGATTGGTGTGCAGTGGAGAAGTACACCCTTATCTTGGTGGTTGGTGTGGTGCCCCTTACATTGTTGGACCATGATGAGGTTCCCCCCTTAAACTTCTGCAGAAGATGTTAGTGCTAAATAAATAAATATAAAACAAAACATAGTCAATAATATTGTACACAGCTGAATTTTGTCTTGAGTAGTGCTAATTAATTGGAGCAATCACAACAGTCCTCAAGTTTCAGTTTGATGCCTCTTCATTAAAAAATATTCTAAACTGACTATACATTACCTAGAGAAACTACTTTGGCCTTAGGAAGCAGACCCCCAAGTAAGCATGAAAGAATAAATTTATATTACTGCATGGCTATTTCACTTACCTGGTAAGTAAGTTTACAAAAGTGAACAGCATGAAAATAAACACACCTTGACTTCATGTTGTAGTCAAGTCACCCACTGTAGGTTACGTATATATGTACACAATTCCAATTGCTTTAACTAGACAGTTACTCAGTAGGGAGGCTCTTATATGAAGTCTTCCCAATACGAATCAACAAACACAGGTGGCTGCATGCTATGCAGTGGGAGAAGGGCTGTAACATAAACATTGGTTCATAACTCCTGCCTGGCTAAAACGATTGCTTCTGGCAATCAGTGAGCATAGGAAATAGCTAGAGATGAATAGACGATAAGTTATGAGAACTAGGGAGTAATAGGAAACAAAAGTATGTAAAGTGCAACAAGCCAAATAAATGAAGCCTGTGCCTGGAGAGGGAAAAGATCAAGAAGTATAACTAACATGCAGAAAGAAAGGTGAAGAAGAGAGACTACAGCTGTGACAAATAGAATTTGAGTGCTTTGAAATGAAAATATCTAGGGGGACATTTACAAAATCATAGGAAAGCTAAAAACATGATATTTGTTAACAGAAATGAAAGTTTAGGACAAACTCCCTTTCTTTTTACATTTATATATGAATGGAACTATATTTCCCAGCTGCACATACTCATCTTTTCTTTACTTCTTTACAGCTTTGTTAGGTGCTTGGAAGGTGTGCGTGGGACTCACTCCCTTTTATTCCCAGGTGACAGATATAGTATTTGCTGATTGGTTGTTCAAGCCCCCAGTATTATCACTTTTGTGGGAAAGACCTCCCAGACCTCCAGAACCACCTAGTTACCATAATGCTTACACAGGGCTTCTGCTATTCATTCTTGTCCACTGAATAGAGCTTCAAGGGTGTAAATGAAAGTATAGGTGTGAGTATAAGAACTGGGAAGCTGGCAGTTAGGGAGACCCTTTGCTTTGCATACAAGTTTTCTTGTCTCTTAAAAATGCATTATCTGAGCAAAGAGAGTGTGAACAAATAAATGTCAAGGCAGTGCTGCAGAAGAAAAGGCGATGAACCACAGGCTGACATAATAAAGATGCTAAAAGTATATTTAGTACTGTGGTAGACAGAAGAATCCAATTATTGGAGAACCAATCTTGGTATCTTGGGAAAGACAGAAACTACTTGAAAAAGCTTCCAAAATTAATACGCTGCATGTTCAGAGCCTGAGGGACAAATATATGCTTCTACCAGATATACTTACCTTTAGAGAGTCTGAAGAAGGGAGTCTGAAGACCTTCCAGATCACCATCCTAATCTTTGTTATCGATCTATATTCTATAATACTGGTTAATAGGCATGAGCACATATGCCCAGATTTAGTTTGTGGGGGTTTTATTAAAACTTGTTCATGTGGTGTGGTCAAATCTTGCTATTAAACTGTGGTAATCTTCAAGGCTAATGGGCAAACTGAAAAAGCATGGGGTGTGTACAAAAAATAAATTGAAAAAAAAAATTGAAAAAATACCATATGTAGGGGAGATGATTCCTTCTTTAATAATCAATTTAAACCTAAATAAGGCTTTTTAGGTATTTTTGACTTCCACACCTAAATTTTTATCAAGTAGTAGTTGGCCTAAATTCATCAGGTAACAGCCACAAAAGCTCTAAAGTTATAGGGAAATTTCCACCTAAAACAAAGTGGGAAAACAGTAGGGTTGATTTACTAAAGAAATGCTCAATTGCAAAGGAATTATTTACTTGCAAAGGATATTTTACTTAGCTTAGTAAATTTGGTGGAAATTCACTCGCTTCACTTCGCAAAAAAACCACCCAATCAGGTGCAAGGAAATCTAATAAAAACCTAGTAATAGTTAGCCACATTAAATTGGACTTGCTCTTGTAGTGTTTTCCAGGTGAATGTTACTACTTTTAGCTTTACAATGATCTAGAGAAATGAGATTGTGTACAGAGTGCACAGAAAAACTTTGAAAACCACAAAGTAAATATCAGAGTTTATAATATTTTTTATATATATTTATATAGCCACAAATATTATGTACCACCTGTGCAGTGCAAAAAAACTACACTGTAACCAGCCCCAAGTCTGGCACTTATTATGTTCTTTGCACTGGGAGGCATAGCTGAAGAGGGACCACCTACGGCCATGTGCTACTGTCATTCAAAC
The DNA here is from genome assembly GCF_032062135.1 of Pyxicephalus adspersus. Classification (NCBI taxonomy): domain Eukaryota; kingdom Metazoa; phylum Chordata; class Amphibia; order Anura; family Pyxicephalidae; genus Pyxicephalus; species Pyxicephalus adspersus. Next base: position 109,035,649 of record NC_092862.1, on the reverse strand, counting down.
TCAGGAGGGAAGGGCAGGCGGCAGCAAACAGAGAGGGGGTGAATCTTATGGCTATGTGGAAACTTTACCACTCTATGATCATACCCTGCCTTCCCTTCCCCAAATAAGGACATCCAAGAAAATGAAGGTAGATATTCTATGGCCGGGGAAGGGCAAGTAAAAATAAAAGGTAGAATCCTTAGTTAGAACATAGGTTGCCCTAACTAATTATACCCCCCTACCGGGGATTTATCTTACTTTCTTTGTGGCTACAGTAAGCAATTGTTGCTTAGTTAGGCCTTCTGATTCCTTTTAAGCCCATTTACTCCACCACTTCACAAAAGTCTCCTGCATTGATTATCCATTGCATGAATTCCAGTGACAGAGTTGTAAATCACACAAAGAGTTAAAAAAGGACTTCCATATTTCATGTCAAATAGGTAAACGGTCATGGGGCCATACAAGGAACCTCCTGTGGACCAATCATCTTATGCCAGGCAAGGTCATGTGCCCTAGAAAGGGCCAGGGCACAAAGACTATGCACCAGATTTTCACCAGAGCACCTAGCAAGGGTGTACCAAGTTGCATCCTTTTGGCGCACCTGTGCAGAGGCCAGTTGAACGAGGACAGAACCAGTGCATGGTACGAAGTTGTGAATCATATTCAGAATTGGGTACAGACCAAGGGTCAGGGCAGTCAGCAAACAAATGTACTCACAATATAAACAGAAGCAGGTAAACATAGAAACAGGAATGCAGGAGCACAACGATACAGACATTAGCTAGGAAATTCTCAGGCAACGGGTGTTGGTCGGAGCTCAAGATAGTGAGATTGATTGATAGACTTGGCAGGGACTGGCTGTGTGGGGTGCAATACCTTTACATTCCTGGAAAACAGGATGTAGCCTGGTAGCAGTAATTACATATTGGTAGGACCACAGAGAGCAGTTTAGATTTGCATCATTAGATTGTGAGCTCCTCTGAGAGACACATGACTATGGAATCAGTAAAGTACTGCAGAAGATATCAACAAAATATAAATGCATAAACAAATTTATAGAAAAGAGGGACACATCTGCTTTCCTGCTATATACAGTACCATAAGCAGAACCCTCCCACATGGAAACAGTATCTTACACTCCCCTCATAGCATACAAGGAAGGACTAAGATGCTAGTTGGAGCGAATATTGCCATAGCCGGTGATCACCTGGATAGAAATGAGAATCCCATTTTCTGTAAGGATATGCTTTTTCTAGATTTGGGCCCTGCTCCATCCAACGAGGTTTAAAACTTGGCCAGGACATTACCTGTCTGTATTTTCTCATTATGTTTTTGTGACTTTTCTCCAGGTGCTTCAGTTTCCTTTTAAAAATTATCCTTAGACTATGTTGGTGGTATATGACAATGTTAGGAGTATTAAATTGTGAGATACATTGTGAGCCAGTTTGTCATGATTATAGACTGTGGGAAAAAATCAAATGCATAAATAAACAAATATAAATGTCTATAAATGTCTATCCATGTCTTTTATACCATATAGCATGAACAGTTTAAAATATTTATTATGCTGAAATGTAAACGTTAGAGGAACGTTACAGAAATAAATATAAAGGATGCAGCAGTGACCTCCATGAAGGTACTAGTCACCTGGCAAGTATTCCAATGGTTTTGGTCATTTCTAAAGCACTGGACTGAAACAAAAGCAGAAATTTGGAATTCTGCCTTTCCAATCTGGATGCTGCCTCTGTGTAGATATAGAAAGTATTGAATTCAGAGACAACCGAGCAATTTTGTTTTTTTTTAAGAATGCCCACAATGACACTACAGGTTCCCTTTAAAGACAATTCGCTGCAGAAACCTGTCGTTCTAAAACAATAACTCACATCACATCATGCTAGCTGCACTCAGCAATCTGACAGATGTGCCTAAACTGTGTATAATTTTATCCTTATTATCTCCAAACTAGTGTTGCTGCCTGAATAAATTGTTATGCGGTTAAGTAGTATTGGTGCACTGCTGGGCAAAATAACAGTTACAAAGCCTTTTATGGCTTTAGTTTTAGCCATGCAACCGAATTTTAGAAAATGGTTCCAACCAAAAGAGACCAGGTTTCTGTTAACTGGTATGCAGTATTGACTTTGTAAAGCATTATAGAACCACAATTTTATATGTAAAAATACCCTCCTGTAAAGTAGACATTTAAAAAGAATTTCGCATATTTTCACCTTTTCATACATTGGCCTCCTAAAGGTCTAACTTTGCGAGGCTAAAAATCAGGCTGGGGTGTGAAGCCAAGAAAGCCTCATTGAGTTATCTCTGCTTAACAGAGTAGTGTTAACTTGTTGATTAGAAGAGGCACAGTCATGACCAGTCTTTTCAGCTTTTTTGAAGAACATCCACACATTTTTTTACACTGGGCTCATTGGTTTCCAAAGTTAGATGCCCGTACTGCCATGGAAGATTGTAGTGAGCACACCTCCTAACCATACAACATACGGAGGGACATTCTAGTCTAGCCTCCTTTGTGCAGGTACCTAAAGGCCATAGGATTGCTGCTAGGTGATCGTCATGATGTCAGCAGCCCCAATGGATTTGTAGAGAGGTAAAGGAAGGAGCAGAGGATCTGGGCCAGCATAAACAGCAATAAAATATTCCCAAAAAAGGAGGGCTGAAAAGACACTCCTAGAGGGGGGATGCTATATGAAAGAAGAGAGTAGGATATGCCAAAAAAATTGTTTTTTTTATCTTGGGGCAGTTAAAATTTCAAGCAATTTCAAAGGCACATTGCAAGTGAATAAAAACTAATTTACGAAAAGGAAAAACAAGTAAAACAAGCAAGCTAAAATACTTTATTTCCTATGCTTTTACCTACCATTTTCCAAATTGACAGCAGGGTCTCTTTAACATACCCCTAGTTCTAAGTTGTATTATAATATGATCTTTTTAGTATTTGGATTATTTTGCCCAGTTAGCCCTAGCAATGCCACATCCCAAATGATTATGAACAGACAATGTGTTCCATTTAAAGTAGGTTAAATGTAGGACTTTTAAGGCACATATCTTTAAAGCAAGTTACAAACATAATAACATTTCTAAAATGTATACACCAATAAATTACAAAAATATTTCTTCATAAATACATATACAAACAACAATTTAGTATCTATATATAAAGGTTGTTCACAATGAGTGTTTTATCTAAGCAGTAGGTTCACAAATTTCTGCCCATGAACACCATTGTCTAGATTCACGCAATGCATTTCACTGATATGTCTCTGCTTCCTCGGGAGTTTTAAATGGTGAACAGAACCACGTATTCCTAATAGGAAAATCAATATATCTCAACCAGGGATTGCTGTACTTCACCCTTTAGGCAAAGAAGATCCACAGAGCCATAATTGTGTCACACTTCGTCACTAAAGCGCAGGCGTCTCTCTCCTACGTATGCGGGCAGTTCTTACTCTGGGTGTGCCTATGTTCCCAAGCTTTATCATTTTCACCCAACCCACGGGACAATCAGGAAAAAGCCACTTAACCATCCCTGGCTATTTAGCTGGCTCAGATACAGCATTCAGCGTTCATGCAACGTGTCTCCACTGGGGCCGAGCTCCTAGTTCTGTTGAGCTAGTTCCTGTACACCTGTTGCTTGATTCAGTGTTTCCTCTGTCCAGCTCCTGTGTTAACCCCATGTTGCCCAGTCTGTTGTTTCCAGCCCATTTCCGTGTGCTGTTCCAATGTTCCTATCTGTCTGTGGATATTCCTGTGTCACCTATACCACCTGTTGCTTCCAGTGTCTCCTGTGTTCCCTGTGTCTGCAGTGGCCCCGGTGTCACCAGTGTCTTTTTCCTGGATCCTGGTGTTGGACCCCTGGCTTGTGTCCTGACCACTCTTGATTGCTGCCTGCCTTGACCCCGGCCTTCTTTGACAATTCTTCTGCCTTGTGATTTGGTACCGTGTATCTTCCTGCCCAGTCTGGTGTGCCCAAGGACCCATCCTGGCGGTAACCAACAGCGCAGCATCCTCTTCACTAGAGGCTGTGGAGAAGACCTGTAATGCCCCCTAGTGGCTATGTCTCCCCAAGTGTGACAAATTGCATATCAAACAGTAGGTATTGTTGAACCCAAAGGTATTGTAGTTTTTCAAGAAACAGGCAGGTTGGTATCGGTCCTAGAAACACTGCTTGTAGATGAAGATGTTTTGATAAGACCTCACGCACAGAAATGCCTCCACTGAAAAAAACTTTACCTACTTGTTAGGAGTGTCACTTGCTTTGAAGATTTGAAGAAGTGCCTTAAAAGACCTAAATATAACCTACTTTAAGTGGTACACATTCTCTGATCTTTTTAGTAGTTTATATACACCTGTTTATAAATGTACTTATATATAGGAATATTCAAATATTTACTGTGTATATATAATATAAATAAATAAAGATAAAGCAATATAACATATTTATGAATACAAATATACTAAATGAACTGATCTTTCTCACCTTCTGGAGTGGTAAGAGTGAGTTTTTCTGCAGGATATACAGGTTTTAGTAAAACATGATTTCTGGGTCACTAGGCACCCGGCCTTGGAGTGAGAATTCTGATAACAGAGCTTCAGCCCCGGGAGAAATGCGATGCTTGCTTAGGTCTACAGCAGTCCCCTGCTGCTTTTGAAATGAAAATATAGGGCCCTTGTGACATGTTGTATTTCTTCACAGAATTATTTATTTAAACATTTAGTTCAGATTGTGTGGAATTACAAGTCTCAGCATACCCATACCATCTTTAGGAGGTTAAAAGAAATTTACTTCCAGTACAGCTCTGTTGAAAGGTGGCCAAAAGCCAATTATTTTCATTATTATAACTTCATATTTAACACTTTCTGCAGGGAATATGGTATATATACAATCAATCACACACTGTTCATTACATTTTAAAGTCCTTACCATAGTCATAAATCAGTTTATATTTTATCCTAAAGCCAGTTAAACTGTTTGAATATTTTTGTATTGTGAGAAGAGACCAGACAAAACAGAATACATTCAGAAAAAGATTACTGAAATTTCAAGAGTTCAAATGAAATTTCCTCCTGATGTGACACAGTTGACCCAATCAGATTTCTACTGTGACTGTCACAGTCTGGTATAACTTGCAGACCACGAGAATAGGGAGGGAAGAATGAGGGCTCACTAACATTGGAGCGCAAGCAATGGCGTGACTTGCATTGGTGTGAGCTGGCATGTGAACCTTGTTACCCCCAGAGGAACCCATTGAGTCTGACTTAATAAAGAACTCCAGGACTGGAGAAAATAGAGGAGAAACTAGGTGATCCAGCAAACCAGGAAAGGACCTGGTCCAGGATTGAAAACATTTGACAATTAAAAACAAATGATTTTTAAGAAATCCATTCCAGGTTTGCTGGATTTTCTAGGCTTTCCCATGATAGTCTATCTATCATCTTGGAGAGCTTTAATAAATTAGGTCAAATAAATAGTTTTCAAGTCCCAAGGAACTCCCTAACTTATTTACCACCGTGGGTTATTTGTTAAGCCCCCACCACCGCACACACACAAATATAACTATGAAAAAATGAAACAAATACTAACAATGCTCTGGAACATACGGTACACAAATTTCCTCCTCCCAGACTGGTGGTCTGTAGATAAGACTTTTCTGTGCTATTCAATGCCTCTGGCACTCCAGCGTAAACTTCCTTGAACTTCCGATGGTTCTGCGAAATTTTGGTGAACTGATTGTCGGCGCTGCATTCATTGATCTGTGCAGCCCGCGATCTTTTTTTTTTTCTTTAAATTCGAGCTTGAATGGTGAATTTACACCGGCCATTCTCGCTTACAATTTGGGTAAGCGAGAACGGTCGAATTCGTCTCAAGATTGAGTATTAAAAACTCGCTCGTTCATCCCTAGTAAGCACATCTCCATGGAAAAGACTCTACAAAGGCAATTCCTTTTCATTTGTAAAGTGGTTTCCTGTCAGGATCAAGCTAGATTTGTGTACATTAACACATACAAGTACATTCAGCACTACAGGGATAAATAGTAACACACAAAAAATGCATCATCCATATTAAACCTATTCTAAGCACAATTCTGAGAATTGTCAGTTTTTTTTTTCCTGAACATAAACACAGAGGTAAAATGCAGAGCATGCAAAATGTGCATGAAAGTAAATGCTTCATATTAGCCTTTAAAGCACTTGTTCATACAAAAAAACACATGCATATACATCTAAAATAATACCGAAACAGCCTACAGTTTCAAGAGAGGCGGCGCGCACAGCACCTAGGGGTTACTTGTAGCCACAACTAAAATATTACCTCTCAGCAGTCAATAAAGAACAGTAGCTGCAGATTGAGATGTTCCTCCTCTCTAGTTTTTATTATGCTGACATTTAAATCAAACACTGCTAAAAGTGAAATTTTCATAACATCGCTTTATTACAGAACTTCCACCTGCTGACAATGGATGATGTATGATCCTTTGTAATTCTAAATGAAGAACAGGATCTTCCTGTAAATCATGGTCTTGTCATGCTGGTAAATCACTCTGCTTTGTGGAAGATGTCTTGAAAAAAGCATAGCCTGTCTTCAGTAACTTTAATTTCTTTCTTTTAGGTTTTATATTGGATCGATTGCATGATAAAACAGATCACTATATATAGAAGGATTCAACCATGACTTTGGTTTATTGGTTTATTTTATCTAACAAATATCTAACAAATATACTGTACCAGGCTTTTCAGGTGGAAGGGTGCTTAAATCACAGAGCTAGGAGAAAATCCCCAAACTCTAAAGGATCACCTTGGACTGGGGTGCCCAACAGGTGGATCGCAATCCCCGTAGATCGCCAAGAGTAGATCGCGGAGCCCTGCCTTTCAAAATGAACTCCCAAAATTGCTAAAGTGTGGGCACCCCTGACCTTGGACTTTAATCTGTTTCCTCAACTATAACAGGAAGGAAGATATTCCTTCTATTATATATACTCAAGTATAAACCAAGACCTGAAAATGCCATTAGAAAAAGAATGTGTTTTATTCTTGAGTCACACTACTAGATGGTATAATTATATACAATTATAAACACATTTTTAGTGTTTGTTAAAAAAAACACACCATAGATATATTCATTCACATGATGATGTCATTAAAACATAAAAAAAAAACATGCATCCAGAGTGCACTTAGGATCAGGGGCTTATAGTTGGCTGTATATTTGTTTCAAAATATTTGCTTCTGCTTTTTTTTGACTGTCTTGCATGACTTGTGAAAATGATATTTATATTAGTGAACTAACTGATAATATATGGGATTGGAAAACAGGCACAGACATCTCAATGCAGGTTGACTGTGTTATTTATAGATGGCAGTTTATTTACAGCTGGGAGCCTCGAATTCATGCTTAATCAAAGGTGACAATGTATGCAGCTTGCAATAATCAAATTGTTGTGGATGTTCACATTCCTCAGCTAGTTCTTCAGCAAGTCATTCATCACCCTGAAGAGAGTGCTCCAGCTTATATTACGCTCACATTTTACTGTTCTTTGCTGTTCACCTCCTCCAGAAATGTAAATGTCACAGAAAAAGTTTTTTTTTCATAATATTTCCAGATTCGATTTCACATACAAGTGTATGACAAGCAGCCAAGAGCAGCAGTGTTTTGTCATTACATGCCAGACACCTGATGTAGATGTATACAGAACAGGAACTGTACGTTTTAGCCAACACTTCAGGAACAAACATGTGAGAACCTCAGCTATTAGATACAGTTCTGTTTAAGAAGGGATTACATTGCCAAATTTCAGTTTAGGCTGGATCATAAGTTTGCAACGTTATTATTTGGAATAAAAAACCTATGAAGATATATTCAGAGTAGCATTATTTTATGGCTGCAATTACCATCCCTGGGCACCTACTGCTAAGCATTTGGTGCTCAGGAGCAGTAACAGGCTACTGCTGTTAGGCTTTTTCAGGTGTTTGCAAATACCTGTGAATGTGTTGACAAGCGACTGCAAAAGCAGTTTTCAAATTTTCAAAAAGTATTAGTTTGAGCATTCAAATCTACAGAGGTGGAAAGGGGTGGTTTGCTGTTCCTGGGCACTGTATGTATGTCATGTAAAAAAAAATAGTGCCACCTCCTATTGTCTGTTCAATTAAAAAAAAAACCTGACCCATTGGGCCTGATCTATTAAGGCTCTCCAAGGCTGGAGAGGATACACTTTCATCAGTGAATCTGGGTGATCCAACAAACCTGGAATGGATTTCTTCAAAGTAATTTGCTAGCAAATGTTTTCAATTATGTACTAGATCCATTCCAGGTTTGACGGATCACCCAGCTTCACTGATGAAAGTGTATCCTCTCCAGCCTTGGAGAGCTTTTTTAAATCAGGCCTATTTAGTTCAATGTTCACCATTTTTTTCAAGTAGTTAACTGCTTGCAAAAATCACAATCATGAACTCACACTGAGGATTAAGTCACTTTCAAATAAATGGGAAATGTATGTTTTTATTTCCTATATAGCTAAATATACGAACACATACCGTATTTTGTGCCGTATAAGACGCACTTTTTCTTCCCCAAAACTGGGGGGGGGGGGGGGGCTGGAAGTTAGTGCGTCCTATACGACAAATGTGTTATAAAATAATTAAACTATTATACTCACCCGATACCCGATCCTGCGTGTGTCTCTGGCTGCATGCAGCGTGTCTCTTCTCTCCTCTGCCAGCATCGTGTAATGGCACATGAGTGATCAGAAGGGGAATACCGGTATGAATGGCACATGAGTGATCAGAAGGGGAATAATCTTTCAGAATCTTTTTTCTCTGGATTTTCCTCCTTTAAAATTGGGTGCGTCTTATATTCCGGAGCGTCTTATACGGCGAAAAATACGGTACATTGCTAGTCTTATTACACTTATGGCATCAGTTCAGACAGTCTTCAATCAAATCCTATAAGGACATCAGAGGTGAGTCCAAAGATTGTGTATGGTTTTTCTAGTGTTAATATATTGTGATCTGCTAAAATGAAGTACTATAAGCCCAGACAAAGGACACACATTAAGCGCACATTTGTGGCTTCAATATACAAGCCATAGTAAATGAACAAAGCAGACCTCCTGGATAGGGAGCTGCAAAATGTATCCCAAATGCATTGTACATGAACAAATTGTAAAGGAAGAATATGTACCGTAATATATATAGAGCAGGGGTGTCCAAACTTTTTGCAAAGAGGGCCAGATTTGGTGAGGTGAAAATGTGTTAGTGTGGGCGTGGTCTGCGCGGGTCCCACACAGCACACGCCCCTCAGAGTGACGTGAGGAATTACCTGTGCACGTAGTCCGGTGTCAGTGCGGGCTCCATTCTTGGAATCGGAGTGGGCGTGGTCCATGCGGGTCCTGTACAGCATACGCCCACTATAATGACGTAGGGAATTCCCTGTGCACACATGACTCCTGCCCTGCCAATTATGCCTGCTGAGTAGCGGGCCGATAATTGCAAGGCGGTTAATCAACTCTAATGAAATATAGGTTTTTTTGTATGCATGTATTTTATATTGTGGTCAACAGTGCTGACGGGCCACATATTATTGATTTTATGACAGAGGCTGCGGGCCAGTGGAAATCTGAACACAGCAATAATACATAGTTTTTGCTACAATTTATAGTATGAAAGTTATACCATGCCTTATTCTGCTAAGAACTCACAAATGTAATGCAAACAAATCTTAACAATTTACCAATCCAGTGGATTGTGGTGCAAAGCATAGTGGCCAGAGAAGAGTTCAGCGACCCAAAAGGTCTATATGGAAGCCTGAATGAAGGCTGAACATGTGAGCTAAAGCATTCTGTGGTAGCTTCTCCAGAGTAGTGTGGTATATTTAGTTTGTGTGTCATGGACTTCAGAGCCAGAAAATGTAGATCTTTAACTGAGCGGCATTGGCATAAAAGAGAATTGTGGAAACTGAAAAGAGAATTGTGGAAACTGTACCTAAAACGGGCCAACAGAGGACAAAGGGCTAGTCATCAGTATTGCCTGTGGCAATACTTTCTGCATTGAGTCCTTCCCTTATTATTGTTTCTCCATGCCTTGATCAGCAATGTGTCTCTGTGTGATGTTGCTGTCTTGGTAGAGGAATAGTGCTCTTCTATTGTCTATTGATCAAAAGCAACAGGATAGATTAAAAAAGCACAGATCCACATAATGGGCCTGATTTAATAAAGCTCTCCAAGGTTGGGGAGGATACACTTTCATCAGTGAAGCTGGGTGATCCAGCAAACCTGGAATAGATTTCTAGCAAATGTCTTGAAACCTGGACCAGATCCATTCCTGGTTTGCTCGATCACCCAGATTCCCTGTTAAAAGTGTATCCTCTCTGTTGGGGAGCTTTTGGCTCTATTGTATTGGAAGATGTTTTGTTATGTATGTGTACTTTTTAATGTTATTTGTATGGGTCACGTTTATTGTTCTAAAAATTTATTGAAAGAAAAAAAAAGTGTAGCGTTGGAGAGCTTTAAAAAACTAGGCCCAATGAATTTATCAAAAACAGGGAGGTCCATGCAGTGCAGATTCCTGTCCAGCAAGCATCACAGTAGTGACACCACCAAATGTCACTTCAAATTTCTTTAGGAAGCTGAGGTCTAACATAAGATTCTTTTAATTTTATTCCTTTCCTTTTTGCTTTCATGTTGTGTTTTTTTTTTATTTGTGGTGTGGACCTTCTAAAAGGAGGGCTTTGTAAAGAACCCATGCAGGGATATGATAATTTTTCCATTTACCTTTTTGTTATACAAGGAATAATTCAATGTTGCCAAACAGATGAAATCACTGCAACGTTCCACTGATGACCTTATGTCCCTTTAAATGACGCTATCTGATTAAAGTGTATTACTCACTGACAGAGCAAACAGTCCTGTCATGTCAGCATACTTATCGCCTATTTTATCTGTTTCTCCATTCTGAAAAGATCAGTGACAAGTGCTTGACATATTTTCATATTATAGCCAGCAATGCAAAAACGAAGCACTACATAAAAATTAATGAGTTATTTTTATATCTTTTGTGCTTGTGTAAAAAAAAATATATATATATACATATATCCTGTAAGGTGAACCTGTTTATCTATATTAAAAATGAGGGTTTAAGACGCATAGTTAGTCCTAAGCGGTAGTTTTCTCAGTTGTTCCAGTAAACACACTTGTAAAAACGAATGTTTTTTTTTTCATATATGAACAGGCAAACGTTAGATCCTTATTCAAACAGTGCTTACTGATAATATGATATATTTCAACAAATGACATTGTATTTTCACATTCATTTATCTTAATAACGAAGTGCAGATTTGTTGTATTAAAAAAGTAGGTACCCCTAATATATTTACCAACACTTTAAATTCTTGTACCTGGAAAAAAGTGGTAACTGTCCAAAAAGAACTTAAGAACAAGACTATATTTTAGCATGAATCATACAGGCAAAGATCAGGCCTCTTGAAAAATTCCGCCTGATTTATTAAAAGTCCCCAAGACTGGAGAAGATAGACTATCATGGGAGAACCTGGTGATCCAGCAAACCTGGAATGGATTTGGTCAAGGACGAAAAACATTTGCCAAATCATTTTGAGATAACCATTCCAGGTTTGCTGGATCACCGAGGTTCACACATTATAGTCTATCAAGCAAACCTAGGATGGATTTGGTCCGGGATTCAAAACATTTTCTTGCTAGGTAATCCATTTCAGGTTTAAAGAGCAGCATGTGATAACTACTACCATCTTGATAATCATGATATTGCCCTCATCTGTATTCATTGTTTGAATGAAGATCTAATGTTTATCTATTTAAATATGCTGAAATCCAACAATTTCTCTTACTTACGTATACTTACTTACACATGACTGCATGCCTATTGGTTTGATTTGATACTTGATTATTACAAGTGTAAAAATAAAATAATATCCTTTTTTTTACTTATTTAGTGTTCGGCCAGCTTTTCCCATTTTTACCTACGTATTAATTTTGTTTGCTCAAGATAAAGAACAGAACTCCTGCCCGATTTATTATGACATATTATTTGTAAATCCCAGTAGGCAATATCATGAGAATGATCTCAGTCACAATAAAGTCGTAGATGTCTGTTTAATTACTATATAATGTCCTGAAAACTGTCATCAGTCAATAATCAAAGCTCTGAGGAGACATTCCAGAGCAGAAAGGGACAATGAGTGGCAAATCATGAAAACAACATTCACCCCCTCCCTTATTTGTACAGAACAACAAAGATTGTCTTTCCTGCCTGTCCATGCAATCACACTACAAGAACTGCAGCTTATCATATCCTCTCATCTGGCCTTAAATTACAATGGTGAGTAACAGGGCAGAGGCTCATATCAATATACCTTTCAGTTCTGAACTAGTCTTCTGTTAAAGCACAACTAAACCATATCTACGTACTTGACATTTCTATCACGAATCTAACTTTACCTAGGTTTACATAAAAATGTAGAATATTTATTCTTATACTATATTCATACAGTGCCAACATATTATGTAGCACTGTACATTAAATGTGACTTGGCATATATCCTCCATCATTACAGTGGAAGAAACTATGGAATTTGAATAATCCGGGGAATGCTGTAATTGTTTGAGTGCGCGGCTCCTGAAAGGAGTTAAGCTACGTACACACGTCAGATTTTTATCGCCCGATAATCGGCATCGGCCAATTATCGGGCGAAAATCTGCCGTGTGTACAGTCGGTGTCGTCCATCGTCCGGACGACCGACCTGCCGGATCCACGGACGATGGACGACGACCGATTCTAATGAAAGGGAAGGGGAGAGCGCGCAGCAGGGTGCCGCTCCGTCGCTCTCCCCCTCCCCTCTCCATAGAGCATGAACGGTGCTGTATGTACAGCACCGTTCGTGCATCGTGCATCCCTTGTCGTTGGAAAGGATCGTGAAAGATCCTTTCCAACGACAAAAATTGGAAGTGTGTACGCAGCTTTACACACCTGTGAACATTCCCACTCCTACAACCATTACCCAGCTTGGAGTGCTCTTCACTGGGGACCTTAACAACAGGGTTTAATACCTTTCAAGTAACACAATAGGGAAAGTTTCATTGGCTTATAGTTGTATGGGTAGGAATGCTTCAGGACCATGAGGAGATGGCAGATATGAGACAGAAGAGGTGGTAATATCCCTTTAGAAGGATTTAGGATGTTCCTGGACTGCATGAAATGTTAAGTGTGTATTTTTTTATATTGATTATGCCTTATGCTATGTGTCCTTTTTTATTTTTTACATTTTTGTTGGTTTATTTTTATAGTTTTTACCCTCATGTTTATTCTCCATTATAGTTATGAATATATTGAAGATATTGCTTCTGGGCAGCCACATTTGTTCTTCATAAATCATAGACCTGAGAAAGGCCAGTTCTTACTCTGCACTTTCTTCTTTGGGAATTTATATTCCTTGGTTAATCTGGTGACTATGTTAGTATATACTTTAATATATAGGTAAAGAAAAACTCAGCCTTTTCACCGGATCTAACTCTTTTAGTTTATCATTTGCTTCTAAAAGCAACTGAAAGGGAATTTAACCCCAACCTTTGAGGAAACAATGTCTGCTGGAGGTACACAGATGAGACTTTGGAATCCGACCTGGAGTGAACATGGGACAGCAAAATAAAGAGTGTTGAAGAAGACAAAGTAACCTATTGTATAACATTTAAAAAGTACAAGTGTATGTAAAAGAATTTTTACATACACTTGTATATAAAAAATTTATACACTTGTATATTGTACATACACCTGAATTGGGCTGAGTTTAACATCTAGAGCTCTATTAATAAAACAGGGAATCTGACATTCCTTCAAACATTCCCTGGTTACCGTCAGTGAAACACATGGACCAGAGAGATTCCCACAAGGGAATGTTTGATTCCCTGTTTTATAAATAGCGCCTATAGCGGTAAATTATTAATATGTTATCAAACCTAGAAGGGGTGGTTGGCTTGTCCTTATCCAAAAAGTGCATATCTTATGAAAGAAATATCTTCTGTCTTCCTAACTCCTACATTATATCCAACATATCCCAACCTCTAAATTCATCTCTAAATTAATAACTCTTTTATATCAGCTAGTTAGCTTTTTAGGTTATTGATCCTTTAACAGAGGGAAGAATACCAAGGAATTGTAACACTAAAAGTAAACTATGGACTTTACAGTCACCTCAATAAACCACATATTAAATACCACTTTCATTGGTTTGCTGGACAAGGCATTTTCTGGTTTATGTTGCTGTATGCTTCTTTTGAGGCCTGGAGATGCACAAACCAAAATAAATAGAACTTCAAAACATATTACACTGAGATCACTGCAAATGATTTGATGGGATCTTGGTCTTTATGGTAAATGAATGACAATTCTCTGCAGATTATGTGAATATATTTAGTATGTCCTCTGAGATGAGGGTCTTTCTATAGAAAGAACATGTTTGATGTTTATGTAAGTGGCTCTATTCAAGTCAATTTTACAAGCTTCTGAGCACTTCTATTCATTCACATTCCAGTATTATTGTGTATGAAAGGTTCCTATATACATGCCAGGATGAACCATATTTATACATGGAAATATTTAAAACACTACAATAAATTCAAACATAAGTGATAGAGAAAAATGTATTTGATTATAGTGTATTTCTGAATCCAAGTATGTCTATAAGTATATATTTATAAAATGCATCTAAAAGCCTTGACCTCATCAGAGCCTGGTAAAGAGGTTTGCAATAACATGATAATATTTGGGTCCTTCAACAGAGAACTGAGATATCCGTATCAAATTGGTTACCTGTGCTTATGACTTTGCCATCAATTTTTTGCAAAAAACAGCACAACTGTTCAACTGCAGAAATAGAAGGAGATAAAGCCTAAAGGTCCATGCAGTCATCAAGCATAATAATTTGTAATTGTCTGAAAATCATACAGATGGAATTTGACATCATTTGGTGCCGACTCCATTCAACAGGTAATGGGTGCTATTGTAGGTCAATCTCATGTATTCAATGGATTAAAATTTGTCATTTGATCAAAACTTTTATTGGAAGGTTGCATTATTTAAATCTCTTTCAACCATAAAATTGATCAATAGCTGGTTGCAAGTGCACACGTCAGATGATTCTGAGATCTGACATGTGTACAGAGGCTGTCCGACGTTGCTCATGGATTCATCCTGTGTACAGAGGCCGTCTGACGTCGTTCATGGATCTGCCCTGGCGGATCTATGAACGACAGAAGACGAATGACTACAATAAAAGTGAATGGAGGAGAGTTGAGCAGGGTGCAGCTCACTTTTTGCCCCATTCCCCTCTCCATAGAACAGAACGGCACTGTATGTACATTGCTCGTTCGTTCATCTTGCAGTCCTTAGACAAAAATCTAGCGAGTGTACATAGACTTACATATAAGGCCAGGATTTGTCTGCAGAGTTAAAAAGATCTCTGCGGTACAAATTGATGCCATTCAAATAATTCTTCAATAATATTTAAAAACGTGTATCTCATAAGGAATTAATCATTTTGCCAACCATCTCTTCTCTCTTGTTCAGTGTTCTTCCTATTTTTACAGCAGCACTTGGCATGTTGCTTTCCACGCAGATTCCAACAATAACTTTTACTAAAAAAATACCCAAATGCAAAGCACAATCTTTTTTAAAAAGGCATTATCATTTGGGTGTTCCTAGCATCATGTGTAGAAATGTTCCCATCCACAATTAACCTTCGGTGCAGATACTTTGCATGTGTAAAGGAATCGTGGATATACTAGAAAAGTAGTCTCATATATGTTCTAAATACTGTATGTATATATATATATATATATATATATATATATATCCTTAGATTTTCAGATTTCCTATCAAACAGATGTGAACAGCAGCCTATTCAGCATTAGAGAGCCTCAATCAGCTCATTTCAAAGCACAGATGCAATCTTTTTTCCAAGTAATTAATCACATGCACCATGAAAGCAGTGGAAGGAAACAAGAATCTCATACACAGCTGTGGAATACTAGTCTGTGTTCTGTAGCCTGTATTTCTCACTAGTAACCATATGTTGTAGATTCACTGCCCGTGCGCAGTGCAATGACAGAGAATATAATAAGGTTAGGACTCCATGTATGTAACATTTTGAAAGTAGGAATTACCGCCATAATTAAAAGCTCCCAAAATGAACATTAATTTGGGATTTTGCAGAATAAGTGGACGGTTCACAGTTGTGAATAAAAGGTGCAACTAAGGTGTGAACCTTCTTTACTACATGATTAGGATTGTACAAATGTATATTTTGTACATACTGTATATATTCATAACTAGTAAAACCTGTTATTCACAGAACTAAACTGATTTTAACAGGTTTAAGAATTTGTGGAGAGATATCATGCCTAATGTGTAAGTAAGCGTATAAGTGTTCTTGCAACAACACAAGTAATGGTTGTGATAGTTTCATTTAATTTTCACTAACAGCTCATGTTTAAGGACAAAGTTCCAGGGTATTTCTTTCACAAACAGAGGTTAGCAAAAATATAAAGAAAAATCTTTAAAGACTAACACACACACAGCAATGGGATTGAGTCCTGAGTGGAAAGTGGACTATGAAATTGGGTGAGGTTGTAAGATTAACATCGGTGAGAATAGTTACAGAACAATTGGCAGTGATTTAGGGCCCTTTCATACTGGTGGTGTCAAACCACACAGCTGGCAGCTCCCAGGCACACAATGGCACGTAAAGTAGTGGTGTGTGCCCAGGATTGGCAAACGACACAGTAGGGTGACAACAACTGTACATTGATCTGCTACTGCTTGCAGAAACTGTTTCCCAGTCTTTCATATTTACTTATATTGTAAGGGTTAGGACTGTGGATCAGCTGCTGTGGCTAATATGACTCATAAAAAGAAGAGATACAAATTTAGTCTGTGACATTTTCAAAGTTATCATTCTTAGTTCACAAATTTCTCTTTCCTGAGTTGTAAAGTTTCATTAAAGATCAAAAGCATTCATGTCTTCCATTGAGAGGTGTGGTTCTGAGAAATGTTGTCCCATGATGGTGTACAGTAATCATCTTTCTTATGTTTGTTATATGTGCTAGAAATGTAGATTTATCCTTTTTTTAATATTTCTTCTCTGTTTTACCAGTATAGTATCCCTAGTTGCACTTGTTGCATTGAATGGTTTACACAACATTACAGGAGATGAGGCTGTATGTTCCAGTAAATGGAGGTTCCTTCAGTGTGTGAGACATTTTTCCTGAATAGATGTGCCTGCACAATTTGCAGTTTAGCTCCCTGTTTTCGTCAAAATGAAATTTCATACTGATTAATTTATTTCTGAGGTTGGGTGGTTTCCTGAATGCCAATACTGAGGGCTGTTTAAAGCATTTCAAACTTTGTTATAATGCGTTGCAGCTTTTAAATTGTGTTTATTTCAGTTTTTAGTGCTGAATTGTATGTGTACTGTACAGGTACACAGGTGTTTTATTCTTTTTGTATTGCATAAAATTTGCTTTTTAGGTTTTCAAGGCAGCATTTATGATTCCAATTGATGGTTTAGTTGCTGTAACCTTGGAAAGATTCTGCTAGTATTCTGAGATTTTTTTTCTGGTTTCTGTTTTAGAGTATATGTAACGGTATCTAAAGCCCCAACAGTGTATGATGGCTTGTTTGGTGTGTTTGGGTTGGAAACTGTAATGGTTGAGATAATTCCAATTGGTTAGTTGTTTTTCTGTGTAGATGCACAGTGTGCAGATTAAAGAGCAGTGTGCAGATTAAAGAGCTAAGGGGATTACGATAGAACAGTGGTTGCCAATTTTTCCAGTTCATGGCACTCTACATGCCTTGGAACTGTTTCAATGTGCCATTGGGCCAAATTTTAGCGGTAATAGTTGTCCTGGCTTAGGGGACAGTACCTTAAAAATAAAATATATACTATATATCACTTCATTGACCGACCCCTCGCTCTGTAAGATCCAAAGCACTGCTGCCTCTGACAGCTATGAAACCAGATCAGACTATTGAACCAGTAGTATTTTACTGCAATGTTTACTTTCCCAAAGCACCTATCTAAAGCTGCGTACACACTGCCAATTTTTGTCGTTGGAAAGGATCTTTCACGATCCTTTCCAACGACAAGGGGCTGCAAGATGCATGAACGATGCTGTACATACAGCACCGTTCATGCTCTATGGAGAGGGGAGGGGGAGAGCGACGGAGCGGCACCCTGCTGCGTGCTCTCCCCTTCCCTTTCATTAGGATCGGCTGTCGTCCATCGTCCGTGGATCCGGCAGGTCAGTCGTCCGGACGATGGACGACACCGACTGTACACACGGAAGATTTTCGCCCGATAATTGGCCGATGCCGATTATCGGGCGATAAAAATCTGCCGTGTGTACGTAGCTTAACACTAGGGGACTGGGAGCAGTAACAGATAATAACTGTTTGTGTTTGTTTTTTTTTTGTTTTTTTTTGCAGGAGACTGCTTGAATCTGCAGAAGTCTTGTAGATTGTTTCCTGTTTTCACTTTTTTCTGTATTGTTACTCCTTGGTAAAACCTCTTGCAAAAGCTTACAACTTTTAGGCATTTGCAAACGGCACCAATTCAGGTCCCTGGAGGTGGTGTGGCAGCAAACCACTCATAGTACCATATCTAACATTTCAAAAATGTGTGGCAAAGCTGCTGCCTCCTACTGCCTGTCAAATAATGAATAATTGACTCATTTGGTCGGAGCTTTGAGGGGCTTTGAGCAGAAAAACAGTTAAAATCGCTTGAAAAAAAACTGCAAGTTTTAGGAGAATTTACAATAGTACTCATGCACTACTCAATGTTCTCCTTGCTGGAGGCCTCACAGAAGGAAGGAAAGCTCTGCCTCTACCATGGTCAGCTCCACACAAGTACACCGGGCGCAAAAGGGTCAAGATTGGCTGCAGGTAGACTGGTAACTAGTCCTTAGCTCTTTCCCTGCTTTTTTAGGGCACATCTTTCAAACTCTTCAAAATAATTCAATAAATACTTTTTGTATTGTATACTGCATTACTATATTTGTATTATTGGTGTATTTCTGTATCATGGTGTATGGCAGATACCCACACAAAGCCAAAAAATGCAATCCCTTATGATTTAACATCAGCAAAGCAAGAAATTGCTAAATTTACTTGACAGGCTCATAAATGCTTAGAAAAGCTTAATAATCATTTGCTGTCTCAGTGTTATCTGAGTCAGCTATATCAGGCTCTCTTCGCTGTAAAATAGCAGCAATAAACCTATTTGCAGAAGATAAATATCTTATGTATTGCAGGAGGATTGCCTTTATTAAACAATAGTTCAATGTATTCACCTCGACTTTGCTACTAGGCCGCAGGAGACTTTGATAAAAAGGGTAATTGCATTAATCACATTCTTCACTCTTGTATAAATTCTGTGAGGGGAAAAACACTTTGCATCTGCGTATCAACTAAACAAAGCCATTCTGGCCTCAATAATAATGCTTATTTTTCCTTACAATGTGCAGCTAAGAAGATTGAAATCACTAAAGCCCATGGATTAAGGAACAGATAGAACAGAGTGCCAGAAATTAACCCCGTGTGAACTGGATTATTTGGAAAAAAAGTCTATAATGTTCTGCAGATCTTTTATTCAGCCCCTAGAAGAGCTTACAATTTAATATTGCTGTAATATCCGCATGAACACACACACATTCAGGTCAATTTAGGCTGAAGCATTAATTTGAATGAATGAGTCTTAAAATTATTGGATATCTAAACCTGAGAACAAAAATGTCATGTATGACAAGTGTTACCAGTTCTTAGATGTGGTGGCTACATTAGTTTTCATTTAAAAGAACATTTTTGCAAGTAAATATATTCATTGATCCTGTCTATGTCCTTGTAACGTTCTGTGCATTGAACTGGCGTCTCAAAACATTATTTCTTATGGTTTAAGAACATCTCCCCACAATTATTTGAGAAGGGAAATAGGGAGTACTTTGCAGTCTATCAAATGCTTCCTTTCCTAGGGTTACAACTCCTCTCCATAAATGCAGTATAGTGAGTGAATATTGCCACCCTAAAATAGGATGTGTATTACTGGCAGGATCCCTGGAGCAAAATAAAGGTCAGGAGACCCTAAAAGAAAAAAAATGCAGCCATGAAATATAAGGCCTGGTAAGCTGCAACATGGTATATCTTTTTTAGTATTCAATATTCCTAAAAGCAGAGCTAACCCTGCAAATTAGCTTGTTAGCACATATATACAGTATGTATAGTAAACACTTGTCAATGCCCAAATGCAGTGAAATATACCTACAAACATTCATGAATAGGAAGTTTATAAGCGTTTGTGGACATTTATGTATAGTTTATGTTTATGGACATTTATGGGGCGATTTTGGGTGTTTTGGGCCATTTTCTCCTAATCTACCTCTTTTCTGCCACATAACTTGGTTCAAAAATCTATATGGGTGTTTTTTTAGGGGTTTAAAAATAACATCTCTGTTATTGACTGTAATAAGGACATATGATTATATTAGGGACATTAGATTGTGAGCCCCTTTGAGGTGCAGCTAGTGATAGACTGTTGACTTTGGAAAGCGCTGCGTAATATGTCGGCACTATATAAATACTGTGTAATAATATTAATGCCACTGGAAACAAGCAGGAAAAATCGTTTCCAGGAACATTAACATCTTTACATAGTCTTAGCTTCATTAATGTGACATTTATACCTATATTATACATATAAAAAGATTTTTCTATTGCATGAATCAGTTGCTTTAATTTTTAAATCAATAACGACTTGGAGGATCAGAAGAAGAAGCCAGCATGTAAAGTTCCATAAAGACATATGATAATTGTCTTTAGTGACCATGTTCAGTAGCAGTAGAACAAATAGACAATATTTTGAAGAAGGTTGGGAGAAGGACAATGGAAGGTACCCTCTTGTGTCTTCCCTATGCGGTCACAGTGGATTTTGTTTCTGTTGATTGTTTAATGATCCAGCACAGTGGATTGCTTAACATTGTTGGAGGAAGCTGTATTGATGCTAGATTTTGACCTGAGAATCACAAATAATTTTCATTTAAGGCATGTAAGTGTGTACAGGCATGTAAGTGTGTGTGTTTATAGCAGTGTGTGACCCTGACACATCCAGAAGTGTTTCAT
The DNA here is from genome assembly GCF_032062135.1 of Pyxicephalus adspersus. NCBI lineage: Eukaryota > Metazoa > Chordata > Amphibia > Anura > Pyxicephalidae > Pyxicephalus > Pyxicephalus adspersus. The sequence continues at coordinate 109,014,466 of NC_092862.1, read as the reverse complement.
GCAGGCTTCCCAGTGCTGCAAAGCTGAAATAAAATGAAGGTGAAGAAACAGGCCAATTTGTAGGGTAAGTATGTGCTTCTATTGCAAATTCTGCCATCCTAAATTATTTAGAGAACTGATAGAGAAATGATGAATTTATTAATGGACACACACACACATACAAAATGGAAACATTTACAATTTCAGCATAATATTGTGGTGCAACACAAGCAAAACTTGTGTTCAATAATTAATTATATGCTTAGCACTTCCTTATACTTATATTTAAAAAAAATCACCATATACTCCCTTTAGGAAGTGATAACCTGTGTAATTAATTACTCTTGTGAATTGACTTTTACAATCAAAAAACCTAAAAAAATCAATAAACAAACAAGCATGTGGTAAATTCAGATGATCCCTGCAGCAAAACCTTCAGTGAATTGAAAAGTCAATTTTCAAGAGTGTAAAAAACAAATAATGCACAGTAATGAAAATACTTGTGCAGCACCTTTGTACACAGCAATAATATATAGGGGTCTATTTATAAGGCTGTGAACGTGACCTTCACCAAACATCATGTGGTGGTGAATCAATCAGTCATAAAACACATTTAAAAAAGATTAACCTGCAGAGAATGTTTGCTGAAAGTCAGATTCAATGCTTTTTAAAAAGAAAAAACCCCATTAAGAGCATAAATACCTTTACAACTCTTTTCTTACCAAATCATTTTTCTTACATCACATAAAAAAGTGGTCCCCAACCCCCGAGCCGCGGACCTGTGCCGGTCTGTGGCAGGTGAGTTGGGGGACTGCAATTGACAGGAGGCAGAAGCGCCAGGATCCTATGAGAAAATCCTACCTTTGGAATGCGTACTACTGTCTGCGCACACATCTCCTATCTTTTCTATAAGATCCAACATCAGTGTGAGCTCCCTGATAGTGAGCCTGTTTATAGACCTCGGCAATCCGTTGTGCTGCTGCCACTTACCTTGCACTGTGAAATAATCCCACTCCTCTACACCAGCAGCATGACAGCTGTGTCTGTGTCCATGCTGCTGTCATTACCCCCAATGTATAAACCTTCATATCTCCTACAACGATTGTTGTAGAAACTTGACATTTTCAGGGTACACAGGTGACTCTGAGAGCTGATAATAAACTTAACATAACAAGTTACCAGATATGGAGTCCCAAAAATAAAATCCTAATAACAATCAGGGATCTTTTCTCAATAAAGTGGAACTAAGGTGAAAATAAAAAAGTGACAACTTTATTTGCAAAGATCTGTGATGTATGCCACTCCATTTGTCAAAAAAAAAGATCTGACCACTTACCTTCTCTGAACCCCAATTTCTCTTTAACAGTGGAGAAAAGGAAAATGTAAAATAAGTGGGTGATTCTTGCCACAAAATATAAGTGGCATATTCTCCCCACGAAAACATCATCACTCCTACCATACCATAGTGCCCTGTCACATATACATGTCCCTTTATGTTCTTTGAACCCCAATTTCTCCTGAATGGGGAGATGTAGGTATAATAAAATGTAGGTGCAAGTGGGGGACTATTGTGGTTAACTACCCCTTAAATGTTATTACAGCGGCACCATCACATCACAGCGGTAGCGCCTCTTTACACTGCTCTAAAGCTAGTGACAGTGGGACAGCAGGGCACAACCAGTGAGGGTACGGGCGGCTCTCCTTACACTGCTTAAACAGGAGCTGCTGAGAATGGCAGAGCCATGTATGTAAAGCTTATACTTCTCTGCCATTCCCAGCAGCTCTGCCAACTGACAACACACTGGCTCTATTACAAAATGGTAATATATGTGTGAAGGTGTGATGGTTGATGTCTAAATGGCTATAGCATAGGAGTTGTTTCTGGATTTGGGTAGAATTGATGATGCTGATGAGGGTATGTTTTTTTTTTTTTTTTTGGTTAAATTTATTTATTGTGGTTCATAAAATAAGACATAGAAAACAGTTTAGGACATTTTTTTTAATTTTAATTTACTAAAGGAGATGGTGGATTTGTGGGTGGAGGAATCTAGTTGTAGTTTGAGAACAAAATGTAGGTCTCCCATTATTAGTATTGCAAGTCCTAAAAAATTATATATATTGTTTAGCCATCACTGATTAGTTTAAATTAGGTAAATAAGAGTTACCTATTGTAAATAGTTTGTTCCAAAATTGTTGCTTCTGTAAAACATATCTACCCGTTGGAATCATTGTGTGGTCTAGGAGCTGGATAGAAAGGGTTATGGGGTTGGACACTGGGATATTGCCTTTTCAAAAAAGTGACAAATGACAACTCGTGGTCCAGAAAGGTCAGGGCTTCTCTGACCCAAGGTCCCATGAACTTCATTAATTTCCAAATCTAATGACTCTTTATCAAATTCCATATCCAAGGGCATCTAGATTGTAAGCTCTTCGGGGCAGGGTCCTCTCCTCCTGTATCACTGTCTGTATTAGTCTGTCATTTGCAATCCCTACTTAATGTACAGCGCTGCGTAATATGTTGGCGCTATATAAATCCTGTTTAATAATAATAATAATCTAACAACTTTATAATGATCTGTAGTGTCTGTTCATCCTGGCAAACCCCTGATCTTGAAAAAATTGTGTTTACTATGGTTTTCCAGATCATCATTCAAAAGAAATAGATTACAGAAATAACAAACATGTAAGTCTATGTTTTGTACTTTTATAGTGGGGTTCAGAGCAGTGGGTATGGCCTGAATTTCAAATGTTTTTGAATTATTGAGAAACTCTCAATTTTAATAAGTATATTTGTAGCTATATCTTCTTTTTTGTATGGCCATAAAAAAACAGAGAAGGGTTGGTGAAGGAGTCTGTAATGAATAAACTATCTGGCTAGAATATCTTGTTATGATCTTTGCTTCCTACTCCACCATAAACACGCTTTTACATTTTTTTATATACAGTATATTATATTTAAATAGCAATTACTTAGGGTATCCCTTTATTTTGCAGTCAAGGCACAGTGAGTGCAAGAAAACAGATAGAATGTTGACAGCACATAACGCTTGTGTTTGCATACCTTTAATGTGAATCATTTGCATGCACAACTTACGTGTTCAACTGAAGCCACAGAAGATCTGATGTAAAAAAAAAAAGAAATTGTCAGCCTTGTTTTCATACCTCTATGGCCTAGTGTAACATAACTGTTTAATGACACTGCACCTTTGTGCTTCAGTTATGTCAATGTTATAAGTAGCTACTTTATGTTCAAAAGTTGTTATGTTACACTAAGGACAAGTAACTTCCTGATTCCAGTGGTCTGAGGTTATTAAATTATCTATTTGTTACAGTTTCACTAGGTCATGTATAGACTACCGTGTTCGCAAATCGCTCTACAGAATCTAACCACAGGCTACAAAAATGCATATTTGTATACACAATTGTATGACAGTGTAAATAAGGACAAATTGTATAATATATATACAGTATACATGTGTGCGATTCCGAAAAACTGCAACTACAGTATACGTGTGTGCGATTCCGAAAAACTGTTTTTTACAGGTAAAAAACAATTTTAAAACAAATTATTGTAATATATGTAGGTAATCAAACAAGTGGGTACTTTTATGCATATGGATTTATATCAGTATTTATGTGCATTATCAAACCTAGCTAAAACACTGTCAGGGTTAAATAAAGTCAATGAATGTCTAAAAGGTTCTCCTGAGTTCTTAAGAAAAAACCTAGGAAGGATTACCTGTCTTTCCTGTTTCCAGCACACTTCCTTTTATGCAACCTTTCAGACACTCCATTAAAATGTTCAGATAAAGCCTACTAATAGCTGGTTTTATTAAATTATTGCAATCACAATGTAATTACACAGATCTGGCACATAGCAAAGCCCTATCTGGTAAGCAGAAAATATACCATGTAGCAAGATAACCCCAACTGCACCATTTACTACAGTGTTCAACAAATGTTATTAAATACCCCCCAACATCCCCCCCACTGTTTCTGGATGGATATTGGTTAACATCTGTTAACACACTATCTATGTCACACTTGCTAACCCTGTGCCTAACGTACCTAAAAAAATGAAAGGGCACAGAATGATGGTTAGAATATAACATTTTCAATAGAAACTATACCCCTTTTACATACCTCACTGTCAGTGCAGTGATCTGCAAAGCCCAGTCCTTGGATCTGCACTCTTTGCTTCTTTTTTGCAACCCCTCCTTTAGAAAATTCATATCATGCTGTGGCTTATAAAACAGTTTGTATACAGATGACCCAAATTTGCCCATCCGCCCCTGACTTTCTCTTGCTGATGGCTGACATGTACTTGAAACTCAACTTGGATAAAATAAAACAAATCATTACCCACCAACTCACCCACATTTCTAATGTAATACGCGTATGCCATAACTGGCCTTTCCACTTCTACCTTTCACATTAAAACAAACTGTAAAAACACCACCTTATCAAACTCACCTATCTTCCTCTCTCTACTAACCATTACTAATTGACCACAATTACATTTCCCTCACATATTGTACACTATGCTTTTCCCACCTCTTAGACTGTAAGATTTGTTGGGCAGCATACATTTTAAATCCTTGGCATTTGTTTGTTAGGGAGTGCTTCTGGCTGAATTGCAATCTAACAAAGAACTGACATTTTCAATCAATGTTTGGCAAATATATCAATCAATTATCAAGAGTTAATGTTCTCATTTTAATAAATTTCCAATAAATTAAATGTTTTTATCAAACCTAATGTCTAATCTATTAAAAAGAATTGTGCCTGGTATGCCCACCTAAGATGGAACTGTGCTCGTCAGATAGGAGGGTTTAGTTCCTCTTTATGAATTTGCCTTAAACTAGGTATGTTGTCTTTAAAAACTCTTCCAACATATTTTAGATAAAACTAAATAAGTATACTAATAATACTAATAAGTATTATAAAATAATATTATACATTTGTCTTTATTAAACTCATGCACAGCGGATTTAAAGAGAGAAGGGAATAGGAAGGTAAAGGGGAGAGCCATTAGTGTAGATTCAGGATTCTATTGCACTGTAAAGTGCTGTCAGTCTAACACTATATTGTACCAAGACCTCACCAATGTGCTGCTCCTTTATTGTGCAATTACCAAGCTCGGAACTATATATTACACTAAGGAAGCCTAAAATCAACAGCCAGTTTTTGCCTGTGACTGTGATTTTGGGGGGAAGGGGTATAAAGGAATGTGCACACATAAGATGCATTCTGCTAAAAGAATAAAGTCGGAAATGTATATAGGAAATATAACTGAGATCCAGAATTCTTTGTCTGGTCCTGCTTAAGCAACACATTATTTGCCAGTATTAAAGAAATGCTGCCAAGTATAGAGAATTCCCCAGTTCATAATCTGTGAACACAAATTCAGCATTAGTCTCTTTCCTTAGACCAGGTATTACAATGATGAGCATTACCACCGCTGTTAATCAGAATCTGCATGTCAAAGACTTCTTAGCCCTTTCTGGGACACGTCCCTGCAGTTAGCAATTTGTGTAAGTTTAAGTGACCCCAATGATCTTTTCGACTATCTGTAAGGGTGACATTCTTCTCAGCAGCCAGCAGTGTAAGAGGCATTTTCCCACTGATCATCATGCTAATATACTGTGAGATATAGATATAGTAATTATATCAGGGGTTCCATGGAGACCTAAACATTATTTTAAGGGTTCCCCCATGTTTGAAACGTTGAGCAGTGGTCATGGGAACGAAACAGGATTGTAGTTGTTGACTTTTGACAAAAAGTCAGATTTGCACATTAGTAATCACAATGCTTGAACAATTTAGAGAAAGAACAGGGACATCAACTGATGGAATGCATTATAAAAGTACAGCTTTTACAAGCATAGAAGTTGGAAAGGTTTGCTTTAAATGATATGGTTATTTTTCTGCTATTAAATAAACTATATAATTTAGTTTAATGGAACACAATTTAAAAAACAGTAGGCAGCTTGCCATTCATGTATATTCATTAAACCTTAGCTTCTCAAATTCTATGAATGGAGCTGTTAATATTAAATGGCCCATGCAGGATAATACTAATAATAGGATGAATAGGTAAAATATCCTGCTTAGTCATTATTTCCCAGTACATTTCCGAATGTATCCCAGAATTTTTTCAGCAGAGAGAGTCAGATGATAGATAGCATGCATTTTAAAAGCAGTGCTGTCAATTATTTTCTGTCTAACAAAGACCTTTGCAATTATACCAGATGTTGGCTGCTGCCCTCTGATGTACTGCTTAAAAAACATGAGGCATACTGAAGAGTACCTATGACTGGGAAGGCAGCCAATACAAAATATTCACATCCATTTAAAAGAAAAGTCTGAGCATATAAATAGGAGATATGTCAATTGATTTTTACTACCATACGTCTGGCTTGCTCTTCAGCAGCTGGGCCTCTCAGCCATTATGCCCTGTCCTGCATGCTTTTAAACCTTAGTATTTTTTCTGCACAAAGACTGTATAGAACCTAGTTCATTTTTTCATATGTAAAACTTATGGAGAGCTTGAAACCCAATCCAAAACCATAATAGACGTGAGCAGATGACTTTTACACCAAACTGTTATTATTTTTCCTCTCATTCGTAGTATGTAACACAGCAGGCAAAATCCCCCGGGAACCTTCTGTGTGGAAACTGAAAAGGAAGCAAATGTGTCTCGCTCCTTGTGCTCTTTTGAATGTCATTTCCAGTATCATCATCTGCAGTTTAATTACCGCATGATGGTGAGCTTAGGGGAAAAAAGCTTGTGTGTTACTGTGGTTTTATATCAGTTCACAAAAAAGAGGCTGCCAAGTACTTCTAAACATCTCTGTATACAAATATATGAAAAAAAACCTCTACCATTTATAATCTGGTGCAGATGTACAAGTAACAATCATCACTTTGAAAAATGCAACATTAAAAGCACTCATTATTTATACACAAACAAATCTAAATTACTGGGGGTAATAACAACACACTAGATATTGCAGTAAATATTGGGCTTGATTTATCAAAGCTCTCCAAGACTAGAGAAGATAAACTATTATGGAAGATCTGGGTGATACAATGAACCTGGAATGAATCTGATCCAGTATTGAAAGAGTTTTCCATATAATAGCACATGCTTTTTAATAATCCATTCTAGGTTTTCTGGATTGATCAGGTTCCCACAATAGCCCATCTTCTCCAGTCTTGTAGATCAATAATAAATCAGGCCTATTGCATCTATCAATATATATTTATAGTGCTATATATATATATATATATATATATATATATATATATATATATATATATAAAATATATGTATAGTGCTATATATATAAGATATATTTATAGTTCTATATATTTATAATAGTTATAGTGTTAGTATATAGTGTTATATTTAATTTATAATAATGGCTTGCAATAATTTACATATAGCTTGAACGTAGACCACATCTTCATCATTGCTGAACCTTAATGGGCAAAAATGTATTGTATGAATTAGCTATTTTCAACTTTTTAACATGAAGTAATCCTTAAAATACATTCAGGTCTTAAGGAACCCCTGCTATAATTAGCTGCATCTAATATAACTGCATCTGCAGCTTAGAATACATTAGTGTGGTGGCCAGTAAGAAGAATGTCACCTTTACAGATAGGCAAAAAGATCATTGGTGTCAATGGTAAAGGACCTGGAAGACACAAAGCGCTTGTTGCTCATGGAACTAGCAATCTCTGGGTAACCCCAGGGTTCCACAGAACCTTTAATGAAAAACACTGGTATAAATGAATTCTACAGATGAATTCAATGGCCACAATATTAATATTTGTTATACTTTATCAAGATATGTGGAACACACATTCAAGGTAAACAATAGCAGTAAGAATTGAAGGTAAAATAAGGTACAAAGTGGGTTGTGTTACCATTAGCCGGTGGTTGCCTGCAGCAGAAGTGCCCTAACATTGGGCTCGATACATTACCTATTATTAGGCTACACAGGGAGTAGCACTTCCATTGGTTGGTTGTTGTCAGGAGTGGAACTGCCTCTGATAACAACGAGCCAATAGGATCACTAATGACTATGTACCTTATTATTGGGTTCACATCTACATCTCCAGGTGCATTATTTTTAAGCTTTGTACACATATCTAGTGAAAATGTGTACAGCTCATGTCAGGTGAAAATGTGTACAGCTCATGTTAGGTGAAGATGTGTACAGCTGTCCAATGACATCAAATAATGACAGGAACGATTGCTGAGCACTTCCATGGAGGAGAGAACAGCTGGTTGCTGCTTGCTTCTCCTCCCCCTCCACTCTCCATTCAACAGAACGGCACTGTGTGTGCAGCATTCATTCATTCATTCATCTGTCACTGGAAACGATCAAGAAAGATCAATTCTAGCAACAATCATCTGACCTCTATAAAAGGTAAAAGGTTTCAGAAACTCAAAGCGGTACAATTACAAATTATCACAACCTATACCTTGTATCTGCTGCAATTGTATACATAAAGTTGAAATAGGTTAGGTATTGGCATCCAAGTGTTGTAATGCATTTTATTGTTAGCAGTAAAGCAATGAGTTTCATAAAGTAGGGGATCTCTCTAATAGGGTAATGGGTAACATCAAAAACCTTAAAGGAGTTGTAATCATTCCTTTTATCAGAACATACATTACACTTAAATTATTAATTCTACATTTCAAATTGCCCTGTGGTATAAAGGAAATAGACAAAGCGACACTTACTAGGTCATCATTGTGATTGCAAACAGGGAATATCCCAAAAATGATGTGTTAAGTCCCTGCCTAATGGGGGTAGAAATCCCTTTGGGTCATTCCAATTTACATAGAATGTTGTAAGTTGAAAATCTCCACCTCTGTGATGTATGTGACCCACAAAGGAAGTACTATAGTTCTCTATTAGAAGAGCACCAAAAAAAGGGAAGTGTACTGTTTCCTTATTAGACCTCCAATTTAACATGGTAATAAATAATGATGAATACAAAGTGACTATACAGTTTAGCATGGGGTGTGCAAAAACAGAGGGATATGCCAAAATGAAATTGTGAAGTGTAGTGTTACTGTAACAAATAGACAAAAGTGATTATTATTATTAAACAAAAGGTATAAATGAACAACTGCATTCAGGTAGCATATGGAGATCTGTATGTTGAAAAGGCGGAAAGCCATTAGTAATGGAAAAAGCTATTTAATAGAACAATGCACAATGCAGAAACTGGTCTATATCCATGGACAGGCACCGGCAAGCATTCCTACCCCACCGCCTATGACTAGTATGATGAAACAAACCTTATATGAGATAAGGATGTGTGTTCAGATTGTTTTATCCTCTTTGCCAAAACATGTATGGCATATATTTTAAGTAGTAAATGTAGGCTAATGCACACATAGTAGAGGTCAGCAGATAGTGTATCTCACTGGACTCATAAATAAAGTTGTGTCAGATTTATGCTTAGAGACAAACCAAAAATAGATTTTGTATCCCAATATCTTTCTATACAGGACGGGTTGGTCTCCAGTGCAGAGGATCACAGCATGGAAGAGATTTCTACCATACAGATACAACTGAAAGTAGAAAGCAAAATCTCCGAACGTGTGAGTTTCCTTTTTTTTTAACCAAAACAGGTGTCCACTTTGAAAGATTTACCTTTTACTCTGGCCTGTGTCAAAAGACATTCAAAAAAAGACAAAAATTGTACATTTCTTTAAAAGTTTTTGAGATAGGAAAATCTTCTTGAAGTAGGTCAAATGCAAGCCAGAAAGTCCTTTACAGATCGTATTCACCTTTAATTGAATTGTCAATGGTCCCAGTAGCATTTAAAACTGAAGCCATCAGCAGAAGCCCAAACGCACTGACATAGTCCATAAATGCAAGGGTGCCTTTTCATTATCTTTCTTATGACAGTGGTCATAAGGACAAATCCAGGGATGTACCTTCCCATCTGAGTGAGGTAAAAGTTTGGTTAACATGAAGGCCTTAGGGTACAATATTGCTTTCTGCACCAGGTACTCTGTTGCAATTCCAGCAATGCCAAGTTCCCACATAATACTAATATTTTTATAAGAAAAACCATCTGCTAAGCTGTTGCTCCGTATGTCTTTCAGCCTATGATTACTATTGATGCATATGAAGGATATAAATACATGTAGTTTGCAGCATTCAGGAGGAAGATGTATTTGATATAATTGACCTTTAAGCAAATAACATCATAAATCCAAATCTACAAAATAAATACAGAATTAATACTCAGTAAAGTATATACATTCAACATGTACATCCAACATTTTTCTTTTTTTTATTTGAAAATCGGTAAATATGTATGCCACTGTCATATTTTTCAGCAGAACCGGTCAGTGTGAAATTTAGTAAAATCATGAATCTCTACAAAATAATAGTGATTTATCATATCATGATTTTGCTCTAAAAAGGAAGCACCACAATTATCTCTCTCTTACCCATTCCTTCTATTTACGAAATTTCACTGTTTAAAAATAGAACAATGTATTATATTCAGATTAAAAAGAATGATTGTTAGGGGTTTTATGTGGAAATGTTCTGCCACACAAAATTTACATTACAAGCTATCAGTTTTATTTCTGCTCATTTAAACCCGTGATTCATCATGATACGAGACTTCCTATTATTTTCAATTAAATGACATTACCCTATGGGCATGTGTTGGGAATATATGTGGAGAAAGTTAGGATTTTAAGTAATGCTATTGAAAATTCTTATTACTGCAGGGATAAGTTCATTTCCCATACTGTGTTCTTATCCTTCCCTCCCTTACACTAACCTAATCCACCCTCCTCCTCTACAGATTTGGATGGCCTATTTAATGCTCTTGTGAACCAGTTGTTCTCTTTCCCACAACACTTTTCCATTATGCACACTGATATATATTTAATTTAAAACATATGGGAAAAGTAGTGGTTTAACTCAACACCTTTTTCAGAGATTCTTTTCAATTAGAGTGGGCAAAGGTGTGTCATTTGGCAAAACATTAATGCTAAGATGTTAGCATATTTCCAGCTAAATTCATATCAATTTAAAAAGGGGAATTAATCCTATACATTGTTACGCTTGTAGAGACAGGGCTACTAGGGGGCGCTATTGCTCGAAAAGAAATGGTATGAGCCCTGGGAAAGGCCAAGGCGCAGATTCTAAGCAGTAACCAGGTCTTCTCCAGAGCCTCTAGTGGTGAGGATGTTGCGCTGCTGGTAATGCCAGGTTTGCAGTCCTTGGGCACACCAGGGTGGGCAGAATGATACATGGTATCAAATCACTAAGCGGAAGAATTGTCAAAGAAGGCCCGGGTCAAAGCAGGCGGCAAGCAAGAGCGATCAGATGCCAAGCTAGGGGTCAAAAACCAGGGATCCAGGAAATAGACACCAGTGACACAGGGGCCACCACAGACACAGAAAACACAAGAGACACTGGAAGCAACAGGAGGCACAAGTGACACAGGAATATCCACAGATAGGAACACTGGAACAGCACAAGGGAATGGGCTGGGAACCAACAGGCGGGGCAACAAGGGGTTAACACAGGAGCTGGACAGGGGAAACAATTAATTAACTAACAGGTGTACAGGAATGCTGACTGCTGTGTCAGAGCTAGCCTAATAGCCAGGGATGATTATGGGGCTATTTCGTGATTGGTTGGTGGGATGGGCAAAACTGATAAAACTTTGGAGTGCAGGCATGCCCAGAGTCAGGACTGCCCTCATGCACAGGAGAGAGGTGACTGCGCTTTAGCGAGGAAAAGGTAGGAGTGACATACATGACTGGATGTTTGCTGTAAGGAAAGATTCACTATGCATTACAGGCTGGAATAACATACAATAAAAACCTGTCTTATTACTCCCAATTGCCCATTTAGTTATCCTACCTGCCTTTGTCCCAAAGTCATATGTGTAAAAAACACAATTTCACCTTTTTTTCACAGTACAGGTTGACTATCAAACTTGAGGCGCGCCTGATTTTAAAAAATCCTGTTTTTTTTCTTTTTACACACCTCCACACACAGGTAGCCTTCCTCTCTCAGCACCGCGGACATCTGGCACAGTTCCAGGCAGCAGGGACGACTCAGCCTGTATTTAGTTTAGCAAGCAAGTGTTTCTGCAGAACAGCGCCAAAACATTAGTGGCCAAACAGTGTACTGCAGTCCCCTTATTGAATATGCAATGTGAAATTCATGCCAGGAAACTGAAGGATCCGGATTATCGGTGGGCGGATTTTCGAATGTCAACCTGTACAATAATGTTGTAAGCAGCCAATATGCTTAATAAGGTCATGCAGGCTTTAAAGTTAAGTGAAACTAGGCCAGTTTGCCTATTTCAGGTTAATATTTGTAAAAAGAATGTATAGGAAAAGAGGGAAAATATTTATTTTCATTCCACCATAAAGCTGTGCAAGCCAGGTACAGTTCAAACTCTTGCCACATAAGCATGCTAGATAATTGTTTCCCAAAATAAGATGGTGATCATCTCAGGAAAAAGTCGAGCATTTTCCTGACCTTATTTAGTGATCCACCTATTCTAAAGTCGAGGTTGTAGCCAGGTGCCTGCCACGCTTCCTCCACCTAATCTCTCCAAATAACTGAACAGTGCTGTGTGTATGGAGCTTGTTCACTCTACTCTTTCACTGGAAATGTTCAGGAAAGTTTGTTCCCAGCAACAATATTTCAACATTGTTTTGCAGCTTTAGTCTTTAGGTTTGCATAAACAGATAAAACCAGGTAAAGAATACGCAGAAGTAGATTTTACAGGTAGGTAATACGTGTGTTAAACAATTGTTTTGTTCTTTTAAAGGAATATATCTTTAAACGCTCCTGTTTTTACAGTCTGTCTGGGGCTGATCTATTACAGAAGTAAATATTTACCCTTGCTTGGTAAACCTGTGCTGAGGCCAAAAACCTAATCATGTGCAGGGGAATTTAAAAATGAGGAAATTTCCCAAGCAGAAAGTATTTAACAGAGTAGCCTTGCACTGTTTGTAAGAAAGTCCTGGGATGGATTCCCATTAGGTCATTGTCTATATTCAGTTATGTTTGTTATCCCTGTGTTTGCTTTTCCCTTATACCTCTAAATCGGCTGACATCTAACTTCACCTGACCTGTTTGCATTCATTGTATAACAGAAGGGCCGTATAATAGATCAGGTATACAAAGGGTGAACATTTCACTGATGGTACAAGAAAGCAGGAGATTGACTAACTACCATCACAGAACACAACTTCATTGTGATAAATGAAATATATACTTTAGTAGTACACACCAACTATCAAAAAAGGAATATATAAAAATGGTTCACTATTCTCCTAAAGTATATGTAAACACAAGCAAAATGTATGTTATTTGTGCAAGTCCCTAGATGTGATTGTGTTTCTGTATTCACTCTGGTACTTTTATTTTCACCTGGTGTACATCCTTTCCTAAGATGACATTGGAGAAGCAGGGCTGTCACCCTAGGACAGGTCTACAAACCTCCCTCCACCATCTTCTCTGTAACATAAAGGAGTGCTGAGGCGATAGACAAGACTCATTTAACTGATAAGAGTTTAACACATGAAGTTTTCTGAAGGGGCTTTTGGAACAGATGTAAAAAAAAGAGCTCTCAATTGTATATTTAATAGAATGAATGGGACAAATTAAAAAGACTCATATATTTGTTTTAGGTCTGGCAAGAAAGTGGGGATTTTTTTTGGTTGTTAGCATAGAAAACATCAAACATTTATATACAGATCAAAAATGCATTTTATTAGAGATTCTCATACTGGAGAGCATTTATATGAATGCATGGACAATTGAAATAAAGGTTCAGAATCAAGATTGTCAACAGTTATGCTGATTTCTTCGCTACAAATAATCCCATTGTCCCAACACATTTCGCAAATGTGCTTCATCAGGCAATTAATAGGAATGCATTCCATGCATTGATTACTGCAATCAGCTATTTGCACCACTTCAGCTTTATTCACCAAACACTTGTTGGCTCACTCAAAGAAGAATTTGTGGGGAATCTGGTCATTTAAATAAATCTGTGGTCACCAAATTTCACTCTCAACTACTAGGTAAACCAGTAGTACATTTTCTAGTTTATATGGGACCAACATTAGGTGTAGTATCCCTAACAAGGGTATATTTTACCCATTGAAGTCATCAATGAGAGGTGCAGAAAAGACCTAACAAACACACTAGTAGGTATTCTAGTCACTACAGGGTACTAGTACTAATAATTAAACCTCAGCTAGTTTACAAATAACCTCCTAATGAAGCAAATAGGACACTCAGCCCTGAAAAATCACCAGCTGGGGGATTTGGCCATAATCACTAATCACCATTCAGCGTATAACAGATATATAACAAACTTAACCCCCACCCCCCCTTTAAAGGCCATCTGTATGTTCTAATTATTAAAGTGTAACAGCCATAAAGGCGTTGAACTTGCAAATTGTCTTAATACAATGTCAGACAGCCTTTTGTTTTTTGATACAAAGCATCAAGTATGTCAGTTCAGTTGATGCCCCTTAGGATCATATTGCTTTACAATAAAGGGCACATTTAAATATTTGTAGATGCCCTTTGTTTTACAACCTAATGAAGCGTATCTAAAGCTTGTTGCCAGAGTTTATACATTGGGCTCTATTTATAAAACTGTGAATCTGACATTCCCTCACACATTCTCTGGTGGGAATCAATTACTGCCATTGAAACACATGGACCTGGAGCATTCCCACAAGGTAATGTCAGCTTCCCTATTTTACAAATAGAGCCCCTTGTCTTATTATATTTATTACTGTCCCTTGTCGCTTATTTATCCAAATATAAAGCAGTTAGAACTCAATGGGTAAAATCAAATTTGGTGTGCAGTTCTATAACAGTGATTTCCAATTTTGGAGTGAACATTTGCCAGTGCAGCCCAGAGTATTTCCTTCTGTACATCTGAAACATACACGTCACATTTCTGTTGCTGGAAATTATATTTTGTGATAATTTCCAATGACACTAGAATAAATAAGGACTGTAGGGAAAGCATTTTCCGTTCTTTGGAAACTGTGTGCTCCTCTTTGGGAAATTGCAGTGTTTGTCATTTAGGGATTCATCTAGGTGGATCCCCAAACAAAGAAGACTTTTGCCCAGAATTCTACATTCATTTTCTTAAAGATGTTGCAGTAGCTTTTTATAATATCAAAGCAGTTCAATAAACTAATAATTACCTAGTATTTATTTCCAGAGAATTCTGACAAACAATCAGACTTGTGGATGGTAAAATGCTTAGTTTTAGGGGATTTAATTTGCTTTTCATTTTGTTTGGAAAGTAGTTGAAATGTACTGAAAATAATGTGTATGGGCAGCTCAGGGCAACTGTGGGTGTCTGCCTGTCATTACTATACTTTGTACTAAGCTTCATTTGTACTAAGCTTTTGCAAAGGGGATTTTAGTAAAGAGAATTCCCAAATTGTCAGTTTATCACAAGAAAACAACATCTGGAAAATGTCTTCTAGCCTGGCCAGTTTCTATTACACCCAACAGCTAGTGACAACTTCAGGTAAATCACAGGCATGAGTTTAAATCCTAATCCAGATATGTTTGGCTATTTTACATCTGTGGGTCTACTGCAACAATGTAATCTTGACATAATTAAGTCTGAACTGTGTTAGTAGTAATATTCATCCTCTTTCTCCTGTCAGGAGCTGGATTAATATGTGAATGTGTAGACAGCCACGGCGCAGGAGGATTAAATCCATCTAGTCCTATTCACCAGAGTTGAATCCTTCTATTTGCTGCATAGTAATTAAAAGTCATTAACCTTCTGACATTTGCAATGGAGACCCATAAGTGCTGATTATACTCTAGAATGAAAAGGGACTGAGTGATGGAAACTATATATTACAATGTTTGTGCTGGCATAATAAAATTCTGAAAAAAATGAACATGTATATACCTTCAAAGGCCTAAAACTAATACAAATAATTCATGTTGGTCAATAAATTATTTTTATAGATGCTCAGTATGGGCAGAATGTTTGATAAATATAGCACAAAATAAAACGTTTTACAGGTTATGGTCAAATGAGCATTTTGGAGAGTCATTTACTTCCTGTGAAATGTCACACCTCTAAATAAATAGAATAATGAATAACACCTCTAATAAACATGAATGTTTTGTTACAAAACACTGGATTGTTTTACAAACAAAACCTAGGGTTCCAATGGATCAAAGCAAAACACATCAGTTTTGGATAGTGGCTAGCACCAAAAGTATAAGTCTGGGGAGCCTTTTGGGGGACAGGAGGAATAATAGTGCCCCTGTGTAAAAGAACTATAGTGGAAAGCAAGATGTGTGGGAGAACAATGGTGACCAGTGGTAGGTGGGGTAACCGATCCACAGTCCGGGGAGGTTGGGAAGCAATGGTCACTCCACCCAAAGATTTGCATGCAGCAAACAGAAAAAGGGTTTTCTTTGTCCACAAGTTAAGTAAAAACCAAACTGGCAAATACTAATACAGTGTTGCATATGAACCTGCACCAACCTGTCCCTGGCAGACCCCTCTTACTGATGTCATAACTGCAGATGCCATTTCTGGATCCAGAGAGGACTCCTTCACTGATTAGCCAATATAAAGCATCCATGTCATGCAGACTGTGACTGAAGAAGGACTCCATCTCCTCTAAACAGAATAAAAATGGTATTTGGATTGTGCTTGTCAATAACTCAATCTTTTCATGATCCCTTCTCTATAGAACTACTACTGTGTGACAAAGCTCCAGAGGATGCCATTCCTGCCTCTAAATGTGCTAAATACCAATACAGTCCAACACAAAGCACTGTGTTAATCTGAGAAGTCCCTTGACAAATTAGTGACAACATTGACACTTCCTGTCCTTCCAGCATGCATGTTTAGATGAAGTGGACTGCCACATGCTGATAACAGCAAACAATAAATCACTGCTATAAGTAATCTGCAGATCAAAATGCATTAATCACATATTTTGTCACACATTTTAAAAAGGGTCCCATGAAATATGGCTCTGGGTGACACTTGTTTTTTCTGTGTGTGTGAAACTCTCACAAAACAAGAGCACAATGTAACATATTTTAATGATCACAAACCTAAAGCCATTATGGAAATTTCTGTCCACACAATTTACATTGATTTACAATAATCTTTTTTTCTTGCCTGGGTAACAATCAAAGAAGCAAAAGACTTCCTAAAAAAAGCTTTCATTTCCAAAAAAAATCAACATTCTCTAAGGGCATGGATTTGTCCAAAAATAACACTTTATAATATTTTTTTTATCATTATTGTCATTCAAAAAAATAATGGAGTACCCCTTTAGTGAGACGGGGTCACTTTAGGTGCTTAAGGGTTAAGTTTCGGGTCTCCAAAAAGTTCCAGAACTTAGCTCTCTACAGAAGTGTGATGATTGAAAGCTTGTTACTGTATAGGTGGTACCTGTGTGAACATAGGCAACAACCAATCACTACCCAGCTGTGGTTATGTTGTGGCTTATGGGCTTTTTTTGGTGCCTTTTTTGGGTGGGGAGCTTTAAAGTGTTAGAATATGGGTGAACTGAGTGCTAGGGGGTTGCTTCCTGGAGCCATGGCATTCTGATAAGGTAATCTGATCCAGGCGGTCATCCCTGAAGACTTTAATGGCCTGACTAGGCTGAGGCTGGAAACTACAGACTTTAAGGACAATATCCTGCAGGATCTCTGAATTCTTTGTTTTGGAAGTGTCAGTATTGCCTTTGAAACTGCTCGCCATTGCCAATTATATTAGGACTTTGTATGCAGTAGTTGGACTGGTCTTTATGATACTCTGCTGCCCTGGACCTTTCCTGTGAGTGTTGGATGTTTACAATAAAATTACAAAAAGTAAGTTCCACGTACCTGTGTGAGCTTCTTGAGGTCACCCCACCAGGAAGAATCTGGGTACGAACCGCTGCTCCTACAGGTGTGAGCGCTATAATAATAACATGAAAACTATTGGTCAGCCCTCTGGACATAACATGGGCCGTTGACTATTTGTGTTCTATAGAAGGATAGATAGAATGACAGATAAACCTAGCTGAATAACACTGGCTACAAAAAGTTAATGATCTGTTTTTCATTTTGTCATGAACATAAATTTCATGTGTGGTATTCCTACTTAACCGATGTACCTGTTTTATTTGTTGCTGTAAATATCATTATACAATATTTTTTTGTATGAACATCAGACGGTTTATGAATTGGTTTGTGTAATCTCTGTAAAATAAATTTTATTATGTGGTTTGTATAGGATTTCATATGTTAACCTTTTAGCCTTGAGTTACTAATGTGTGTCCTTTGTGGTTTACACACAATATTACTGTATTTATGGTGGGTATGTGTAATTTAATAAAAGTGGCCTGCTTAACTCTTTCTCTTCCATCTGTTTACTTAAAAAATCTTTGGCGTAACAAGTAATTCTGTAGAACAAGAATTGTGGTGAGGTGCTTGCTAGATGTCTTTCATACAAAAGAAAGACGTGTTGTTAGAATCCCATTCACCACTCTGTCTGCAGCCTTAGCCCAAGGGCTCTGTGCATTCTGATGTTTTCACAGCTTGTGACACACATACAGTTGCCAAATGTTGAGCAGGAAATGCAGAAAGATATAGTGATCCTAAAACCCAACTGCTCCCAGAAAAGGATTCCCTGCAGGCAAAAAAGAATTTAGTATTTTACCTATCTGGTCCAATCATCAATGAAGATGTAAACGTTTCTGCAAGATTTTTGCATGTTGGTGGGCAATTGTCTTAAATTCATCAGCATTTTCCAATGACTATTTTAAAAAGCAGGAACATATTACCAATCATGATCATCCACATGACATCTAGAAGTCAATGTTAAAGGCTTCTGAGTTTAGTAGTGAGCCTGTCAAGGCAGACCAACAAATGGATTCAATACTGCTGGAAACAATATAGATGGCTGTTTGTGTAATTCACCTTATATGTCCTTATAGTTTATTAACTTTATAATATTTAAATAAAAAAGAATATATTTGGCAACTATTGTTTTATGTAATAAAAAAAAGAAGTCAACACTTACCCCAATAAACAGTCTTTATAACACATGTGTAAAGCAACAAATTAAAATGAGTAAACTAACAATTACTCTAGATTATGAAAGCAGTGGTCTGGTGGCGGATCTCTAAACAACCTCAGGGAACTGCTGAAAACATGATAGGTCTTTCACTGAGACAATCACAATCTTTAATCTCAGACAACAATCATCCAGCGTGTGTACATAGCTTAAAGTGGAATTAAAGTTAAAACTAAAAAATCACACTTACCTTTACTTCTGCAGATCATCGATTCTTCTAGAGTTTTCCTTGATTGGATTCTGCATTGTCCTGGTTTGTTAATTTGCCCCGGAGTGGAGGAATCGCTGGCGCTGCCATCTTCTTCCTTCTTGATTCTTCTGCCTACCTCACCCAATCTCGCACTGTGCAGGCATGAGATCAGGTGATGTACACTGCCTTATTTGCAAAAAAAAAGTGCCGATCTCACTGCGCATGCAGAAAGGGAAGGGACTTAGGTTTTGGGGTGTTTTTTTTTTTGAGAAAAAAAACACATTTTTACTTTATGTAGAAGGGCTATCTACCTCTTATATGAAGTAAAAAGTATGATGATACGTCCGCATTAAGTGTTCCACATTTGTAATCAAAAGCTTGATAAGCATGCTTAAAATGCAAAAGCCTTATCATATCAGTCACAGATTTGCAGCTCCAAAATATCCTTTTATCAAAATACCACTTACAATAAATTGTAATCAAGTTGGAGTTTATATTAGAGGTCTGGATCATCCTAGTGAAGATAAGCAAATATTATATTATTTGTGGTTTTTAGCAAACATTCTGATTTCTTATTCTGAGCTTTATAACAGCATAAATATAAAAATGTAAAAGCGTGAGTTGAGGCAAATTCCGAGCAAACAATTGATTACCTTCTTACTTCTCTTGAACAGTCTAGAAGCATTCTTTCCCCATCAGCATTCACAGCTCAGCTTTCCCTCTGGCATGGAAATTCACACATTTTACTGGAGAACAGATTAAACCTGAGGCGCATTAATGGCGCGTTAGAGGAGCAGATCTGGGACTACAATTACACAGATTGCCCTTTTGGAACCCCCCAAAAACAAAAGGAAATCACAGAGCAAATAAAACCAGCAACAAATATTTTGTTGTGGTGGGCCTACCTTTTAAGTAGCCCAGAAGTCCCATCATTTTTGACCGCATAGATCAGGGGTCAGAAAACTTTTTTGGCTACTCAGCCATTTTAGGAGGTGAGGAAGGCACACTAGGCCGGACTCTCAATTCCCTTGCTGATGGCTCTGCCCCCCACCGGGAATGTCCCCTTACCCCGGCGGCTAAAGTGTTAACGCCGGCCGCAGTACATAGAGAAGGGAGGCATAACAAGGAGGCTCAAGAGCCGCATGCAGCTCCGGAGCCGTGGGTGCCGACCCCTGTCAGCCGGGATTAGGCCGGATCAACCTGGGGGGCATTAGGCTGGAATGTACTACTGGCTAGGCCGTATCTGGCCTAAAGGCGGGAGTTTGCCTACCCCTGACATAGACATTCATTGCTGTTTACAGTGCAAAACACAATATATGTAATTAAAGGACATTTTAATACAACATTAATTACATTGCATTTGCTCAATTGCTATGAATCATAAACATTTGCCACTTCCTGACTATATGCAAGCATTTCAGTGATGGCTGCATGGCAGTTGTCAGGGCAAATTTCCTGATACGTACACATTCCTGCATAATTGAAATGACTACTTCAAGTCTCCATTGGAAGCCTGTGTGACAGGGTGACATTGCAAGACCACACCTTGAGCCAGCATTACCTGGTAATATGTTCATAAAAGCTGCAGTTTTAAAACTATTGAGTAATACCTTATACATTACAATAAAGCAGAACTGAACCCAAAACATGAAAATTTGCTCTATTATAGGGAACATATAGAAATTAAAAATATACCATATGCTTGTAATTTCTCCTGAACAATAGCAGTGCAGTTCCTGGAATGTGCGAATGTCTAGACTGTAGGCACTAATGTGAATTATGAGATCTAAGGAACTGCTTCTTCTATCTGTTCTCATTACTGGATAGAGAACAGATTATGACATTATTATTATTATATTAATATTATTATTATTAATAAACAGGATTTATATAGCGCCAACATATTACGCAGTGCTGTACATTAAATAGGGATTGCAAATGACAGACTAATACAGACAGTGATACAGGAGGAGAGGACCCTGCCCCAAAGAGCTTACAATCTAGTACACATGAGGAAGCAAAGCCCTGCATCTACCAATATGACTGATTCCATGTAGTGATACAGTGCAAACCAAGACATGGCAAGTGACTGTTTCTTTTTTTTCAGTCTTCTGACTGCTTTATTTGCACATATTCCAGAATTCAGTTTCTATTCAGCAAAGTAAAGCCTACATGAAATTTTAGTGATTGGGTTTATGTGTTCCTTGAACATTGGTATGTACCAAGCCTCATATTTACTATATAAAGTGTTCTACATTGGTCATGCAACTTCTGCAACTTAACTGTGGGCTTTCAGAATCATACTATACAGCACAAATCTTATCTTGTAATAGTGCAGGTTTAAGTTATAAATTATTAATTTTTAGAATCTAACAGGTTCATTTGATAAGGCAGTGCAAAATTCACTGTGGGAAGTATTCACTGAACATCATAAAGCAGGATTTATCTTTTACTGATCTGACTACAGTATGCTGAAATTATATTAGCTGCTATGCGTTCCAGCAGTTTGCACTGTCTTATTGAGATCTTCTCTCTTTATACAACCCAATTTTTAACACTCTAAGATTAATTTATTAACAATCATAAAGGGTTAAAGAATATTTCTGGACTACGAGTATCTTGGGGTAAGGCTGCTCTCTCTGTTGTTTGTACTTATTGCAGGTTTGCTGTGTTACTAGCCATCCCATTGTTACCTTTGACAGATTAATCTGCAGTTAGTCATTACGCCTACTCCTATTTACTATAGTTTTAAGTCCACTGTTTACTAACATAATAGTACAAGAAATAATGGTGCTTTAACCTAGAGTAACATCCGAGACGTTTAAATGTAGTCAGTAATTTTTGGTGGTGTAAATGAGCCTATAATGTATTTTGACAGTTTTGATGGACAACCTATGGCAGGAATAATGAGCCATTCTGTCAACAGCATTACCATGCACAGCACAATAGGATCTCGGCACAGGATAGGATCTCAGCGAAAGTAATTACCTGGCTCCACAGGCTCACTGTTTTCTGATGAAAACTCCATGAAAATCCATTTATATATATAAAAAAGATAGGTGAATTAATCAATTATTTGACTTCAATTGTGCTTTTATTCTTCAACTTGAGCTACTGAATTTTGTACACAACACGATTTTATTTGTTAATAAGACATTTAAAAGCAACCTGGAAATGCATAGACTATGAATTTGAAAGTAGTTATTTAGTAGAATGGCTTTGGTTTTCTTTTTCCTGGTTGCCTAAGCTGTCAGTATAGAACCAAAATGTCATACAATAAAAAAACGTTCTGCGCAATCGTACACTGGTGTGTATGGAGTTAGTAGAATTATCCTATTCAGCACAAATAAGCAGAAAAAAAACACTGCACCAATTACAGGTGTGGCTGGTAATCTAAAGGATAACAGGTAGTTTGGAATAATTTCCAGTTAACTGGACCACAAACCTGCCACTATGTGCTAACTTCAAGAAGCAAATTGGCCCTTGTGCATACAAACCTGGCAGCTTGCCTAGACCATGAAATCTTTTTTTTAGTTTTAGTTTTAAATACAAATGAAAAAAAAGCATTGTGAAAGGTCATGTTACCTACCAAGAACAAAAGGTTAAAATTAGGCCCTAAACACACAGACGTTGTTTAATCTCTGCCTGTAAGTCCAGCCGACAAAGCATCACCTTCTGCAAGCCTTTGCAAAGAATTTAACAAGCATTGAGCAGCTTTCCTAAAATTCTTAAAGCACCCTCCAGCTTCTGTCTGGAGCGTAAACAGAGATCCTAATGCACTTCTCAGGTTCTAATACTTCCTATGTCTTGCAACATGTGAATTCTCTCCTTATTTGCTATGTGTCCAGAATCTGAAAAAGTAAGGCTGCATACACACGTGCAATAATTATTATTGGAAACAAACGACTAACGACCGCTCGTCGGATAATTGTTAACAAAAAAAGTGCACAACTACGCTAATAAATGAGGATTGACGCTGGAAACGAACGACGATTGGGCGACGATTGTTCTCAATCTATTGTGTGTACAGTGGTTCAGTGATCGTGGATTGTTCTGTGATACACTTTCTCCTTTACATGTCACTTCCTGCATCGTTCAATCGATCGTATCTAGTGTGTGTACACTATTGGTGGATTATATTTGAATGATCGTATCCTTACAGGATGTACAGAATTGTGCACAATACAATCGTTCAAAATAATCGTGCAAATTCGTTGATCTGTCATTAGTCGTTTGTTTTCTAACGATAATTATTGCACGTGTGTACCCAGCTTAAGCCACAAGATCAACATGATGACCGGGAAACTCAAAACTTTAGAAGGAGGTAGCTAGTGCCAACCCATGTATTTCTGTCAAAATAGATTTTCTTTTAATAATCTCAACCTTTGTTTTGCAAGCTGCTTTGGTCTTCTGCAATTAGCTTTTAATTGGCCTGGGGTCCCTTTTGAGGGCATTGGTACTGCGTCCTCAGCTGCGTACATTACATTTTTGTATTATCTGAAGGCATAACGATGGGTCCTTTTCTGTAGAAAAAGATATTAGTCTTACCCGTTAGGTTGTACAGAACCGAGATTGGAGGACCACTGTACACATGCTAGATTTTTGTGTGAACTGGTCATTGTTCATATCAGGCAACAATCATCTAGCTTATGTAAAGCTTACTTGGTGGTAGTAGAGTCCCGAGTCATGTTATCTATCCATTAATGCAGAAAACCTGGAGTAATAAAATGTATTGGCAAATTTAAATTCATTAAGGTGCATGCTTTCTGGGTCACCTAAGATCCTATCATCCAGCTTTACACAGTTCCAAAACCTACAAATTTATAAACACAGAAGCAATGGGGTATGACTATTAAAAAAATGATTTTTTTACCTGACACAGTTTGGTAGTAATGGCCATTGTAAAATTCCAGTCTATAAAGAGTGTTATTGGGGTAATTGACTTACAATTAGGAAGTGCAGGCGAAATCCTTGTCTGAAAGGAGAATCCTTTTAAAATGCCCATAAACCAGAGAAGCAATGAAACCATTGTTCTTGAGCAGTAGTGGTTGTTGTAAATAGTTTAAGATACATATATAGTAATTGAAGGTTAATAATGACCATAAAATCACATCAAATCTAACAGTAATTCATTAAAAATAAGAGCATTCTTGATCAATATTTGATTAATATATTGATTGAATGAGTGGTAATACCCATTCCCTGCTCATTCAATGTCTGCTGGTTGTTAATCATTGAATGTGCACTCCCATTGGCTGGTAGTTATTGGGGAATTTTAGTTCTAGCAACACCCAGGTCAACAAATGTAACCAAGGAGATATCAATTGTTTATTTAAGGAATCTTGCAGCCATATACCAGTGTATGAACACTTTAAAAGTGTTATTGGGCTAATTGACTAGGAGCTACGAAATTCAGCCACATGTCACCTAAATGAGGATGAGAGAGATTAAATGCCATTATGACCTTGATCAAAGGCTTGAGAAGACACAGACTTTATTGTCAGGAGCCTCAAAATCAATTAAAATCAAAGTGGCGATAGTTTCTGTCTATAACCAAAATTGTTAAGAGGTTAACATTTTTGTATACATTTTTTATTCCAGTCTCTCTTTCTGTCCCAGTAGCTATCATAATCTTGAGGCAATCTGTAGCCAATCTGTGACCTCTTCCCCAAAAATTGACCACTACTGAAAATTTTGTTCATTAGTTGCTGAAAGGTTTGAACCAAATCCCAAGCAGTGAGTCCTGTGGAGGATTTTGCATGCAATATTGAGTAAATCACATTTGGGGGTCTAAAGTGTCCTGTATTCTGTACTACTGCTGTGATCACAGTACTGGTACCTTATCAGGTAGTGATACTTTATTAGTGATGTGGACATGTACCCACGTTTTCCATCTTCTCAGCATACAGTGAGCTGTCCCATTTAGTGCTTGGCTGATTAGGGACCTTTGTTCCAGCTGTCCTAAATTTGGTGGTCGTCTATATACTGGGAAAGGTGGTTCCAGGAACGGTTCTTGAAGTCTTTTATCCTGGTATAGAAGAACCTAAATTTTCTTTTGAGATTTTTCCCAAGGCTTTCCAGTTCAAGAATACAGGTGTCCACCAGTGGTACCTGATTATCATTTCAATCTGCTTATAGTGAAAAAAATGTGTTGGGGTGTTAATTGCTTTCTTTGATTTTTGAGTTGGTTGTCTCTGTTTTATGAAAACCCTCCAGAGGTGTTTCAGCCCCAGATTAAACCGATCTAACTGAATTTAATGAACCAGCTATAGATGACAGATTATTTAATGTGATTGGGATGGAAACTCTCATGTCCTTGGTATATGGGATGGTCTGTGAGTTTTCTGTAGATAGATGTTTGAAAACTTGTTCCTTCAATATTCAATTTAAATGAATACTGAATATATATTTCCCTTTGCATGTGGTTTAGTTAAGGTATATTGTGGGGTGAAAGTTTCTGTAGTTTGTGCAGGATTTACTGATAATAAATATGAAGCAGGTAGATAGGTACTCTTTTTATTGTTTTAGACATAAATAGATTTTGGGCGGGGGCACATGACCCTATTGCTAATCTCATGCTGTAAAGATTCTACATCCATGGTGGCTAGAATGATTTCTTCAGGTACAGGGCCAGTGGTAAGCAATTTAGGAGGTTGGTTTTATCTTGAATATAGCTAGGCATTTCACAAACAAAAGCTTATCCACTAACTTATCTCAGCAGAAAAATTAATGGGGGGAAATTGATCAATTATCTCATACTGCAAGGCAGTATGAAATGTAAGCAACGTGAAAATACAAAGTAATAGCACAAGATTGCAGCTTGATTTATAAATTCTCCACTCTGGATCTAAAAAGTAGCATTATTTCAATCCACAAAGGTTAAGATCAACCTGTTTACTGAATTAGATACAATATATTTGCATCATTATCTATTTGTGTGGGTAACTTGCTTAATGCATGCAGGTATTTTATATGTACTTTCAGTATTACTACATTCATTTGTTTTTCTAGGAACCTGTTACTTTCTGTTACATTTTTTGATGTAACCCTAGTAACAACAATAAACCGATTGACCTAACGTGTATAATATTTATTTTATTTCATGACTGTTATTAGTCATGATTTTATGCCTTTTCCAATTTATTTAGGAAAGCAAATACATTCTAGTGTTTAACATAGTATCAGCATACTTCGGGGGTTTACTTTTCAAACAAACAATAAAATACTTAGTGTGCTAAGTGAAAGTTCACATGGACTTTGATATTGAAGGGCTTCCGGGATCTGCATTACTTCCAAGTGGCATTCCAACTGGCTTTTAAATACTAATATAGTAGAAGGAAAATGTATGAGTTAAAGCACAGGCCATGTATTGTAGGCTTTGGCTAGGGCAGTATGTAACAGCACAGAACAAAGTCAATGCTTTTCTGAATGCCACCAAATAGCTAAATTCTCTTTAGCTCAATTATAGAGATGAAGTCAGGTGGGGTTTTAGAAAGGTGCTCCATGCACTCCATTTACAGCTCATAATAACTTTTTCTACAGCATTAGAACTGAGCATTTTCAGAGTGAACATACTGTTTTTTTCTGAAAACAGTATGTTCACTCTGTGCTGATTTATCACATTTTTAGGATCTCAAAGCAATACCTTCTAACACCGCTAACCTCATCTTGGAGTATGAAGGTACCCATAGGCATAGACAACTATAGATTTCATGGGGCTCATGGGTACCAGGTGACAGTTTCCTTATGCATTTTTTTTTTGGTTGAATTGGGCATCACTCAAACGCCTATTAGAAGCACACATCTTTGTATGAGTATTCCTGGGGAACAATTAGATGAGACCGGTTAGGTTGAAAGCTTTATCCAATTTCTGTTGCATTTTCCATTGTCAGATTGTGTGCATGTGGTTCTCCCTCTTCCCTTCATTCCCCTATACAGTATTCAACCCAAGCTCACATATAAAATGTCCAAAACTGACCAAGAAGACATATTGAGCCTATAGCTGTTTAATTATTATGAGACTCACACCCCTTCCTGGCAGAGGCTTTTCGGTAAGCACAATGATTCAATAGGTTAAAATGCCCTATCCAATAATCTGGAGATTGAGGTCTCTGCAGTGCTCCTCACTCGCATTTCTACACAGTGTTCTTTGGATGATCACCTGTGCTTTAAATGTTGTATAGTAGTGATACATTGTCTTACTATTTTTTTTTAATATATAAGGCTTTGATTTGTAAAAAAATATTGAACTAAAGGTAAATCTTTATTAAAAACTAGGGCCTTTCTTGATCAATTTTGACATGAAAATCAATTGAACAATGATTGGGAAAAGGCTGTTATTTTTAACAATCAACGGCAACACAGCTTTGCACTGCATTGAGTTGTACAAAGCTATTGGTGGTAGTGTTCTGATGGATTTTAAAACATATTTCTTCAAAAAACTGTTTATGTAATGAAGGATGCAAGGCGGTAAAATGATCAATATTCCCTGATCGTTTTTCGAGCAGGGAAATATCATTCCCTCAAATTATATCTATCATTTGCCACATCAACAGCCATTTGAAACCTTCCCATCTGCAGACATGCATGTGATGTTCACTAATATGTATTACTATAGATCTTTCATGTGTGAGGTTATATTCTGGGCTGTTGTTCTAAATTTTAATGAATGAGAGTGCAGAGCACGTGCAGGCTTCACAGGGAGGAAATCGGTAACTGGCTATGTGTTCTAGTCAGTCTTGATGGATGGGGACAGGGGTTTGGGAAGGACTATTAAGGAACCAGTCACAGACACTGAAACATAATAGGATTGTGCTTGACCACCCTCTATTATCTATGGCCAGCTTTACTTCTTCTGCTGGATGCTTTGTATAACAAAGGATCAATTACAAGGTGAGATCCATTTAAATTACAAACATCAACAATAGCAGACACGGATATCAAAGGGCCTCTGTGCAAGAACAATATACATGCCTCATTTAAAGCAAAACTGAAAAGTAAAAAATTGTGACAAGGCAGGTCCTTTGTCCCAGAAGGGATAGGCAATGTCCGTTCTGCATTAAAATAAACTAGGAAGTCTGATCACAATTAAATTACACCAATCTGGCCTTGCTTTGTTGCAGGTACCAATATCTTCTTCAGGTACCGATCTTCTTCTGGGTTCCCAATCCTTGGCCATCTTGATTGGCCTCAATGACATAACTCCATTCATCCTACACCGAGCTCTGCATGTACAGCTAAGCATGCTAGGAAGAAGATTGCAAACAGGCAATAAGGTATGTTTTATTGCAGAAAAGACATTGCTTGTCCCTTCTGCAATAAAAATCCCACTTGCTTGTAATTTGTAACTGTAGAACAATAGCATTACCATGTAAATTGATGATGAAATAATGTGAAATGATGAAATGTCTCATGGTTCGCATTATTCAGCTTGGGTCAGAAAGTGGTCCTCTTCTTTTAATTCCATTATGATTAGAAAATAGGAATAGAAAGAATGGTTTCCCATGTGCCTGTATTGGTCAGGCAGCAGGTGAGGGAGGCCACTTATGTTTGATGTTGATTGCCAATTGATCAAATATTAATCAGGAATTCCCTTTCTTTTCCATAATAATGCTGTTCCTCCTGCTCTCACCACCAATAATGTAACTTAGCAGGAGGAACTCTACCTACTAATGATCAGACTGGGGAGGACGTCATCTATGGGACAAAGAGCATGGCTGGCCAATAGGTGCATGGTGGTAATCAGGTAAACTAATAATAAAAATTTTCCCAACCAGTGTTCTATGGAACTCCAGGGTTCTGCAGAGTTGCTAGGGATTTGATTGACATCCAATTTGATGGCATTGTTCAGTGACACTTGGTAGACACAACTGTATGAGCCTTAAGATGTTTTCAGTTGTCTCTAAAGGTTCTGTTCTAGCCACCAATGTAAGGATATCAGGAGGCATTCTTTCGAAAAGCTGCCATGGCATTTTTCCTCACTGTTCCCCACAAATGTGGTTTCCCAGGACCTGAAAATGAATTCAAAGGTTCTTCATGGGTAAAAGGTCTGATCTGGGGAATATTGATCATGGCCATGTACCTATTACCCAGCATTTAATATTAAAAGCTGGAAGATGAACACAGCTGCACTTGAATCTCAAGAGGGAGATGCCCTCGTCTACCCAATAAATGGGCCCTAATGCCCCAAAGCGGCCATTGTACCGCTGCATATTCTGCCTAAATATCCTATCTGTGCAACAACTGACCAATCCAAATGCAATTCTTCCTTGATCCTTATATTTGTGGGTACAAAAAGTATATAACATGTTTTCACTTCCACAAATGTATATCATTTTTTGTATTGCTGGCTGTGATCAAACTTGCACAGCTGTACAGTGTTAGAATGTGTGTCTTCCACATACACAGACTAAATAGTTTAAAGCCACTTTCATTCCTGCCAGAACCCTTGTAACCTTTTTGGATCTCCCCTTCCATTTAAATCCCCCTCCCCCCTGTCTGATAGGGAGTGAAGCTGCTGGCTGTGTGCATTGTGTGCATGGAAGTGTGTGCTGATCACTGTGCCAGGAAATAGCCCCTCGGTGCACTTTATTAGCGGGGAGGCACGTTGGGCTTGCAGTCATTCCTTGTTGTGTTTGGGGTGGGGGAAGGATATTACATCTGGTCACCCATCTCCTCCTCCTCCTCCCTCTCTCTCTCTCTCTGTGGCTTGGTGCAGGCTTGTGTGTGTGATCTCGCTATGTCGGATGACGATTCCAGGGCCAGCACCAGCTCCTCTTCATCCACCTCCTCCAGCCAGCAGATAGACAGGGACCTGGCCAACAACCTCACCAGCAGCAGCAAGAAGAAGGAGAGCAAAGTCAGCATGAGCAAGAACTCCAAACTCCTGTCCACCAGCGCCAAGAGGTAATGCAGTGCTTTGTGTGCTAGGAAGTGCTGATCAGCTGGCAGGATCGCCCTGCATGATGACAGGGAGCCTTCTATGTGGATGTCTGGGGGGATTCCTGTGTCCTGCCAGGTGAAGGTGCCAGGCCTTACTCGCCCCCCCCCCCCCGCTCTGTCCTTGGCATGGAGCTCCCGGGCCCGCCCAGCAAGGGAGAGGTTAACCCGGCTGTATGTGTGTGTGGCCTGCTGCAAACAAAGGCTGAGCTGTACCCCGGCCATGGCTGCTCTTATCGCTGAGGTGACTCCAGCTCGGGGTGTTACCGGGACAATAGGGGGCTGCTGGCTGGACAACAAAAGGCTGAGAAGACGGGGGCTGCGCCTTTAAGTCTCGCCTGCTAGCCAACCCGACAGCCCCCCCCCCCCCCTCCAACACCCCCATATTTTTTGGCTTGGTTTAACCCTTTCTATTCGGCAACGAATGGGTGCTGCGACTCTAGGCTCATTTGCATTCCAGGACGCCACCCACAGCGTCTCATTTGCATGTTAGCTTTTTGGGGTCCCCGTGAGGCGAAGGCTGGTCACGTGAGCAGGCAGAGCAGCCCGGGCACTTGGCCAGGGCCCAGACAGGAAGGTGTACGAACGGGAGCGGCGGCCATGTTGTGCCCCCTCCGGTTTGTCGGGAGAGGGAAGAGTGTGGTTCTGAAGGGACCTGGATAGGAAGGGGAAAGGGACCTTGGAGAGTGAAGAGCCCCTCTGTGGTAGTGCTGAAGGCAGTGGGGGCTAAGTAAAAGGACCATTGGGCAGGAGACAAGAATGAACCCTTGTGTGGCCCTAAAGGGAACCTGGGGGGTGGAGGAAAGAGCACCTGTGTAGTTCTGAAGGGACCCAGTTGTGAGGGGGCTGGGTTACAGGGACCCTGGGTGGGAAGGACCCCTGGATGGTGCCACAAGGACCTAATAGTGAGAGGGGAGACCCTTTGCAATGACAAGTAAAGGAGCGAGAACACCGGGGTGTCCACAGACCCAAGGGGCATCCAGAGAAATGATGGTGATGCGTTGATGCAGCGTCAGCCGGCTACTGCATATCATAATTGCATCAAGTTACATACCTTTGCCAATCACTACATATGGTGAACGGTTCTCTGATGAGCCATTCATTTTCACACAGTTATTTGGAAATAGAATGTGTGACCAGCACGGCCCCAGATGCTCAGGCTTTGTGTCCTTCAGCAGATCTGCTCACACTCATATGTAAGGTAAATGGCAGAGTACACATCAATTCGCTTTGTGTTATGTTGAACCAGGCATTGCATACATTACAATGGTGACATCCCCAACATTTTCACTTCACCGTCCCTGGACATCCCAAATCTGCAGAACTGATTGTTGTTCATAATGTCACATGCAGCTCCGGTGCAGGAAAAGCCCTGAGGTTATGGTGGCCTCAGTAATTGTTCAGGGTCAAGCAATTCATAAGAATACATTGTATGCTGAATGACAGTTTCCAGGATGATGATACTGAACCTTGATAGTCTCCTAAAGAGACCCTGTCACCCGCCAAACATTGGGAGTGAAAACCCTAATTTTCCATAAAAATAACTCTTAATATTATTTTGACTCTGATAAGGATTTAAATCGTAACAGGAAAATTTGGGTGAAATAATAAGTGTCATTTAAAGCGTAAAGGGTAGAACACCGGACAAGGGCAGACAATTCTGTTTAGGTATTTTTTAAATGCAACACCCTTTTTTTATAAAAAAAAAAAAAAAAAGGGTACAGGACCACCCCCTAATTCTTGATTGCCTTGGTTATGGAGAATGGAAGCACAAAGCCTCCCGGGTTACCTACGTCACCATGTCTCGGGTGCTCCCTCTGCACATGCGCCTTTTCGTGAAAAGAGAAAAATGTGCCGATGTCACGCTTGCGCAGTGAGGTCGGCAAGTTTTTTTTTTTCAACCTACGTCACCTGATCTCGCACCGGGTCAGGTGACGTAGGAAGAAGAGGAGAAGATGGTGCCGGCCTGAAGATAAATGCCGGGACCACGAGGGACCCGATGGAAGAGACCTCCATACCGATCGACTGCGCTGCGGAATCGAAGGAAAGTGTATTTTTTTTTTGTTTTAGGCACTCTTGAGTTTAGTTCCTCTTTAAGTGACAGGTCTGAGGTTGCTGCTATCCCATCCACATGCATACAGTGTTCCATTTTTACACATGCATAAAGTACATATGGAGACAATTGCTGAAATGAAAAGACTGATGACAGGATCTCCTTAGGGGGTATATTAGCCAGCACTAGGACATTATATGCATGGAGTTTGTATGTTCTTCCCATGTTGGTGTTGATTGTCTCTCTTGATTCTTCCCAAAATCATATTGGTAGGTTAAATGGCTTAATATGTTGATTATGTAGGACTGTTGGCAGGGCATTAGATTGTGAGCTCCTCTGAGAGACTTGGTGACTATGAACCCTGTAGAGTGATGTGGATAATCTCAGTGCAGTATGAATGCATAGATAATAAATACAAATAACTAAAATATCATATTGGCACCATATAGTATTTCAGTCACCTTTTCCCGGATGGTTCAAATTCCTTATCATGTTCAGAGACACATTGAAACTTAAGATAATATTGTTGTTTCTAAAGCTGCTTTCGGTCTTTGTATATATGCAATGTTTTTATGATACTAGCCATGATGATCTTTATTGAAGGACTTCCTGTTACGGGGTGACAACTGTATCCCAGTCCTGCTGCTTTGTACCCCTGTCACATGATTTCCAGAGAGAGATTACAAGCGTTTGGGTTGACGCACATTGAACAAGCATGGCACACTCCTATCTCTAATATCCCTTCCTGTTCACACCTGTAAAAAAACAAAGGAGAAAATAATATTTTACGAAAAAAGAAAACATGGTAATTGTTTGACACACAGCACTTCTGCAAACTTCATGTCTTGCAAAACTGTTTACAGCCACTTAAACCTATACATTGCAATGTGCAGTCCTAAAAGTTGACACACCTGTAGTGTAGTGCTGACCTTCTATTGAATCTTTTCCTTTCTCTAAGGATTTGATATTGTTATAATGGCATGGGGCCGGATTTCTATGTTGATAATGATTCTGAGTGTGAAAAATATTAAAAACCATGTTCTTTCTAATCATGAGACTATTGTGGTAAATGTGTATAATTACCACCTTATATTGTGTTGAATTCTTGTTTTTCCTTGCTTGTGTCAGTAGTTTAACTTAATTTTTGTTGGACGTTTGTAATCTATACCCTGGTATTAAAACTCCAGTGGGATTCCATGGTCTGATGATATTGGTTAGTCTTCAGGGTCCTTATTTTCCCTGTGGGTCCAAAAACACAAGGATTGACCAAGTGTTAGTGTTTGACTGTGAAAGAGGGAGGCAATCGGGTTCAGTGCTGACACACATGCTGGTGGATAACAATTTCAGAAGGTTGTCTGGCTTCTCACCCTTTCCAAGAAACATCAGTGTTTCCATCAAGATGATGTTCTATCGAAATGCATGCACCCATTATATTGTGTTTTGGGTAGCTTGACCACCTGTTAATTTAGAATTAGTTACCATGAGATCTTTGTCATTTGAAGAAATACATCCAATAAAGGATCATTTGTTCATCCACACTATAGCAGCCCAGATTTACAGAGCTTCAATTATAGTATAAATGTACATCTGACTGGCCAGGTATTGGAAACTAAATAGGTTTCTGTCAGTTACAGAACCTATAAATAAACCCAAAACCCACCGAAATGTTCCTAAAACTTCACACAAATCTACTGTAATTATAATTTATTGAATTTCCATTCTTATTGAAATGTAGTAACTGGCACCCTTTTCATGTGTCAAATGCAGAGCTGCAACAAGCTGTAGATGATTTTTACAGTTGTGCCTGGGTAGAGTAATTGGCAAATAGAATTTATTCTATTATAAAGCAAGAGGTCATGCCAAGTTTTGCTGCTCTATGTTTAAATGTTACAGTCAATTATGCTCTGTAATGAATGTAAAAATTATACATAAATGTCCCATGAAGCTACGCAATGGTTAAAATGCTTATCTGTATATGTCCAATAGACTGTCCCTTTTATGTTCCTTGTGCAAAATACTGAATACTGTAATATATATAATGAATAGTGCTTGGTGTGTACATATCAGTACCTGAATATAGGAGAATGCATCCAAAGAAGTTAAAGTTCCTAAAGTTTGCAGCAGCGTGTACTGTATACTGCCAGAATAACGTTCATTGATGTGGCAGCTTCCTTGCTGTAAGCATGTCAATGCAGATCCTACACTTGTTTATTCTGTCATTTTTCTAATACCCTCATCAGTATTGCTTTTAGCAGTAAAAGTGAATCGAATCATCAGTTTGTTTATGATTCTATTAGTCAAATATTTTATATATAGGAGCTTTCCAATAAAAACTGTACATTTTACAAGATTTCCAAAAAAAGGAATGTGTCCCTTTTTAAGAGGGCAAACATCATGTTATGGTATAATTGACACAAATGGTCTACAGTATGTAAAAATAAAATGCTACGGTTATATAGATTGGCTACTCATGTCAAGGCATGCAAAGCTGGGTATATTGATGCTGTATGGGTTATTCAAGACCTATTCTATAAATAATGTAAAGAATTATAAGGGAATACTGAAAGAAATACTTTCTTTTAATGACTGTTACAGTGCTTGTAAAACCCACTAGCTTTTGTCTGACTGCCTTTTAAAATAAACTTGTCACCGCTTTACCATACTACTTCACAGCGTTTGACATCTCCTAGTACCTTAACTCATCACTGCGTCTACACGATATACTGCCTAAATTCTACTGTAGCCCTGTTGAATATCCTGGTACTTTGGGTGTGGTGCGTCCATGTAAACAAAAGTACAATGATCTCCTACTGGAAATAATACAAAAAAAGTGTTACAGCTTGCTTCCTTTCTAATGTGACCCTAAATAGAATAGCAGAGCCATCTTAGCAAGCAAGTGCCTATTTAGAGAAGTTTTAAAGTCAAAAAATGCAAATGATGCTTTTGCAGTCTTGTCAAGCAAAGTGGTAAACTAGCCATGTCATAGGGCTTGATTTATTAAAGCTCTCCAACGTTGGAGAGGGTACACTTTCATCAGTGAAGCTAGGTAATGCAACAAACCTGGAATGATTTTCCTTTTCCTATTTGTTAGCAAATTATTTCAATCCTGGATCAAATCTATTCCAGATTTGTTGGATCACCCAGCTTCACTAATGAAAGTGTATCCACTCCAGCCTTGGGGGGGGGGCTTTAATAAATTAGATCCATGGAAGGAACCAAGTCGACAAAAAGGACCTGTAAAGTTATATGAATGTATGTAATGTCTGCAGAAAATACCTACTTTTTTCAAGCTATTGGATGTTGTTTTGTTGTTTGAGCATTCTCCCAAGGCACAAAAGTAGACAAAAATGTAAATTTCCCTGCAGGTAAATTCAGCAGCACTCCTGTAATATTTGTACAACCTGATATGTTACTGCAGCCTGACTAGACCTCTCCAAATACTCCTGACTTTGCACTTTTTGACAAATGTGAGATGAGTGATGGAAATGGTGAGGAGGAACTGTCCTCCATCTCCTAATGTGTTGGTAAGTATATAGTGGTGTCCACATTGGATGACCTTAACACTTTTTCCTGGTGTGACCTCCTTTATAAATATGCATAAGTGTTATAGCAGTTTGATGTCAGTTCTGGAGGGTAAAAAAGTTATATAAATGCCTTATCCACACCTCTGAGATCCAGGTTATTTCACCATTAGGCCACCGTAATCCTTAATGTGGCACTGTGTGGAAGTGAAGACAAGCAGTTGTTTGCAGTCCATGTGTCCAAAGGCCTGATTTCCTTCCTGTGACAGCCAGGTCCTGCCAATCTCTTCAGGACTGTAGGATTATGTCTGCAGCCAGGGGAAGATGGTAATTAGAGGTAGCATGAAAAAAGTTTAAAGTGGATCTTAGGGAAAGATTTTGAAAGCTGGGAAATGTGTAAGAGAAGCCTAGGCTGAAGTAAATTTGTCATAAGAGCTGGGTATATCAAGCTCAGCATACAGTAAACCACAACTGCTTGAGCAAAGGTTACTTTTGGTGAAAATGATCAGCTACAGCAGTGGGCTAATCTAAACTTCCCTGTAAAAGTTGAGCTTGGCCCCATTTTTCTATGAGACTTATGACAAAGAGGTCAGGCATCACAGTAAAGGACAAATCAGAAATTTGATAAGGCAGGAGTGGATAACGTCAAAATGGTTTATAAGAAAGGTCAATAATTGCATATAAATTCAGCTGCCAGTTAATTTTTATATTTGTATAGAACCAAATAAGACCAGATGTGTGTGTTTTATATTATTAAAACCATACTATGTTTAAAAGGAATGATATACAGTCCTGGTGGAAGAATAACTAAAGGAGTGCCATTCTCACACTTACTGTTAATGCTTTTCTCAACACCCTCAAGTTACCTTAAGCTATGTACACACATCCAATGCTTCTTGTCTGATAATCGGCTCGGGGCCTGTATTGGATGAGAATCTGGCGTGTGTACAGCGCCCATCATCTGAATGACCGTCCTGGTGGATCCACAGACAATGGACAACTAATGATCGTAGTGGAAGTAAAGGAGGAGAGCGTGCAGCAGGGTGTCGCTCCGTCGTTCTCCCCCTCCTCTCTCCATAGAGCAGAACGCCGTTGTATGTACAGCACTCGTTCATGCATCGTGCACTCCTTAGTCGTTTCAGGATCCTTTCCAAATACAATTATTGCACGTATGTACCCAGCTTAACTCTAGGGGAGGTGTTCTCTAGGCTGCAGAAGTGAACTCCTTAGACTTGATAAGGGCTAAGGTAGTCAAAAAGTAGTGAGTGCTCATGAAGTTGACCCTAACAGCATAAACAGGTATTTGTTGCACTCATCACATACTTCAAAGCCCCACCAATGTTAGATTTACCAGATAAAAATGTAGCAAGTAATCTTAGTACTCTTCCTGTCCCAGGGTGATGAGGCTGTTTCTCCATAGATGCAGTACAGTGAGTTAGCTTTATCACTCTAGGACTAGAAATGTGCTACTAGCAGGAACACAGGGTTTAAATTAGAGGGGAAAATAGAAAACCTTGTGAAAAGGTAAAACTATAACATGTTTTCCATATCTAAGAACTGGTAATCTGCACTATATCAAATGTTTTACTGTCTCTTTACGAAACTGACATTTCAGGTTTTCGGTAGATAATGGAAAGTAAAGGCAGCAAAAAGTTTTACACCTCTTAGGGATTTTGGCAGATATTTCTGTGCCTGAGTTTCTGTGCACCTGCTGCCCTTGTAAGGAGAAGGTCTTGCTTTCCTTGTTAGATTTTTTATTATTTATATTTATTTTTAACTTTGCGTAGACTTGTCACATTTCACTGCAAACTATCTGTATTGAAACAAAATGCAGGGACTCGGAAGTTGCTTTTTCTTTTAATCCACTTAGTTCTACCCCAAAAGAGAATAACTATGATGAATTTAATACATACAATGTGCTATGTTAAACCAGCCTGTTAATTTAAATCAACTGTCAAAAAGTAATCAAAGACAGATCTGATAAAGTAGAGTGGTACAGTACCTTGTGTCACAGTGTATTGATGTGCTATTTACAATAAATGCTATTACAGAAGCCCAAAAAATGCATGTAAAGTGTGCAATGTAAATGGGCATTCAGGACCTGTACAATGGACTTGCATAATTACCAAAGTATGACGCCATCATTTGGTGGTGTTGTACCCACAGCATTCACAAGGAACTCCAGGATCTATTGATGGAAAGAAATCAATGTTTCCTATTTCTAAATTGTACGTTTTGTATTTTTGCAGGATTCAAAAAGAACTGGCTGATATCACTCTGGATCCTCCCCCAAACTGCAGGTTAGTGTCTCTGAAGTATTTATTCTTCTGTCTTGTGTGACATTGCTTTGTGGTATGGTATTGCTGCCGCCTTTGAAACTGATCATTTTTTTTCACTTCTCAAAGCAATATTAAACAAAGAAAAACAAAATATTTTGCATGAAAATAGGTTGGTGGTTATAATTACCCTGGCACAATAGTGTTGACACAATTTTGCTTATTATTGTTTTATAGGTTTGCCAATTATTTTGGTCGGGTATGTATGGAGGCAGATTTGGAAGGGTGGTTGTTTAGTTTGTTTCAAGGAGACTCTGCAGTTCAGGTAGACTTACCCATATTCGGTTTGTCTTCTGCCAGTGAGTGTATAGCAACAAGAAATGCAAGTAGCACACTGAAACAAATCCTAATAGTCAGGCGGGTTTAGGTTTGGGCTAATTTACCAGTGGGACCAAGAATTGATAGTAACTAACATTCAAGGACCACAGAGTTTATTCATCCCTGCTATATCTGCTCCATGAAAAGGACTACTTTTGTACTACTTTTATGTTTTTAGTGATATCATATTTGTCTTTGGAGTGCTGGGAGTTTGGAAATTGGTTTACTTTAATTGATCAGTTTTTGGGCATTTCTTAAGGAAAAAGGGTGAGTTTTACTGTTGACAAGTAACCTTACCCCCAGCAAGGTATCATCACCTGTTTATTCTCTGCCTTTCTGCTGCAGAGGTCCATTGTATGTTAGTGGAAGACATCATTGGATCAGGTCTGACCACTGTCACATTTCCTTCATCTGGAAGCCCCACTGTCTTTGTGCAAAAAAAAAAAAAGAAAAGCTAGGGTTTCAATGAGGCAGGTTGGATCCATGCTGTGGGTTGTGTTTATTATGTGTTATGGTAAGCCAGGGTTTCAAACAACCGTGCCGTGTCCTTGTCGGCTGCAATCTTCACTGTGACAGAAAGGATCTGTGTCATTTTGTTCAGCCAATCACGTAAGCTGGCTACAGCATGTTCTTGAGTGATGATTTTACTTTTCCTTTGTAAGCTTCTTTTTTTTTTTTTACCACAGGAGCAAAACCTTTCATTCACCAAAACATTTCCACATCAATGTTTTCATAACTAAAAAGAACACTGGCTTTGGTTGACTTTTAATACTTTGCTCATTGGCATTTGTTTTCTGTAAATCATCCTGCCAACTACAATTGCGTCAGAGTTATTTTTACCATATGTGATTAAGAATGGATGGTTCTCTTTTCCAGTCATTTGACTTTGACCAATTTTTCAAGAAATATGAGTTTCCAAAAGACATTTTTGCTGTGACATGCTGATGTTATATTACATAGTCCATTTTGATGCAAATAATGCTTACTGGTGGGGCTTTTCTCTAATAAGGTCATGTAAAGATTAGTAATGTACACCGCTACATGCTCTTCCTTTTATTTTTTTCTAGATCGGCCTTCTTCTTTGAACACAATAATGATGTATTTGTGTTTTAATGCAGAAAAAAACACTGCAATGAGTGCCTAAAATGCAACCAGTGAAAAGCTCTATTTAAAGCAAAGGAACCTGGCAGTAAATAATGGTATTTACCTGCACAGCTTTAATAGCCTAAGGCTGGGTACACACGTGCAATAATTGTCGTTGGAAAGGATCTTTCACGATCCTTTCCAGCGACTAAGCACTGCACGATGCATGAACGAGTGATGTACATACAGCACGGTTCTGCTCTATGCAGGGGAGGGGGCGACGGAGCGGCACCCTGCTGCGCACTCTCCCCCTTTGCTTTCATCACGATCATTCGTCCTCCATCGTCCGTGAATCTGCCAGGACGGTCGTTTGGACGATGGGCGCTCTACACAGGCCAGATTCTCGTCCGATATCGACCCTGAGCCGATTGTTGGACGAGAACCATTCGACATGTGTACGTAGCCTTACTATTGTATGTGACTTATTGTGTTTGTGTGCGATACAATAAGAGCTTTATTACCATACAAAATAAAATTCTGTGCAAACATTTATAAAGGTTTTTTTAACAATGATTTCGACAATGATTGTGTGTGTATAATATATATATATATACACACACCCCATCATCATCAAGAACCTCAGGCCACCATTTAAAAAAAAAGGAGGGCTTACAATCTAATGATCCTAGTCAATAATGCAGTCTAAGGTCAATATAAAAGGATGAAAATTAACCTAACTACATGTTTTTTTATATGTGGGAAACTAATGCAAACATGGGAAGAACATACACATTGAATCATTGACCAGTACTGAAGCATGGGAGCAAACCTTCTGACCACTGTGTGGCATTTAATAGTTGAGTATTCTGGCTGAAAATATTTACAGATGACTGAGTGTTTTTAATGAAGTCCATGTGGCAGATCGTATCTGGTTATGGTTTTGGTGTTTGTCTACTCCAAACTGTATTACATGATAGGAACATAAGCTTTCTGCCTAAAAAACACTTTACTTTAATTGAACCACCTTCAACTTTTTTTTTTTTATAAGGCATGCATTCGCCATGGTATTGTGTCAATAAATGTATGCAGAGCCACAATATTATTTACATGCAGAGTTGCTTTACTTTTTGGTAAGATATTGTATGGGAGAGTCAGACCATTGTGTGTCCTTTCCAGCACATCCGTTACATTCCAAAGATTCTCAGTTGGTGGTTGTCAGTCCAAACCTCTTGGTGTCCTGGTTGTGACAATTCACAATGGCAGGGCTAGTTTGTGATACAGGATTGTGAGGCAGTAATATAGTCAGAACACGCTAAGGTCAGGATATGCATCAATGTGGGATGTTCAGGATGAAGCCAAGGGAAGAAACTAGATTGTACTACTAGATTGTAAGCTCTTCAGGGCAGGGTCCTCTCCTCCTGTATCACTGTCTGTATTAGTCTGTCATTTTCAATCCCTATTTAATGTACAGCGCTGTGTAATATGTTGGCGCTATATAAATCCTGTTTAATAATAAGAAACCAAAGAGTCTAGGTACCAATGTGTGAAACTAGACATGGTTAATGATATTCAGGATAAAGCAAAGGAAAGATGCCTAAGAAACACACTTTGGAGGTGAACTACATTGCAGTTCTTTTGCCACATACGTTTCAGGCATTACTCCAGTAATTCCCTAACTTTTATATTTTTTTTTTTTTGAATTTTTTTTATAATTCTTTTATTTGGGGATCAGCCACCAGAGTGGCTGTGTCAGTAATCCTGTAACCATCTGACCACATACTTATCAAATTTAACCAATCTGATGGAGAGCAAGGCCCGGTACATTTTACCCATTCTATTTCACAAGCATCTACAGAAATGAGTAGCAGAGATCTGTGTGATAGGTAATTGCAGTATAAATAATAATACAATTTTAAAAAAAGTATAAAAACATGAATAAATACATAATTGTGTTATTTATCAAACTTTTGGGAAATAAAATCACGTATGCTCAACCTTTATATCCTCCTTTTTGTTTTTTACAAATTAGTACACAATGTTTTTAACTTTGGTTGTTGCCCACCAGTGGATTGCTCTGAATCCTTGTAAATTGTATACTAAATGCTTTAATATTCAACTACATGACTAGAGTTTGTATATACTTTACATGAAG
Organism: Pyxicephalus adspersus; assembly: GCF_032062135.1. Taxonomy (NCBI): domain Eukaryota; kingdom Metazoa; phylum Chordata; class Amphibia; order Anura; family Pyxicephalidae; genus Pyxicephalus; species Pyxicephalus adspersus. The sequence goes on along the minus strand of NC_092862.1, from coordinate 108,972,732 downwards.
ACAGGGAGTGCATTCCTTTAGTGAATACATTTTAATGAAGTATCAACCACTTTGGTAATGCATTGTTTTCATTGTTGGCTGGCTCAAATTCGCATTGTGGGGAAGAGTATTTAGGTGTACGTAGTTAATTTCATAATCCATCAAACCATTCCAAGTGCTATTCCAACAATAAGCCAAGTTTCAATTTTGAGTGATTATAGCCGCTTTGCAGCACGCATGGAGTTGGGTATCATTGCTGTGCATTGAGCTTTCATGCCTTCTATGAGACTGGGTAAATGTTGCAGCCCCATCCATTATTTACATCAAGCTGATTTGTGTATATCTAAAAATAGGTGGTGGGTATATCTGAGATGGAGAAGTTCTCAAAGCCTAATCTTTTCATCTTCACTATAAAGGAATTTGTACTAAAAGGTTTTTTGTTTTTTGTTTTTTGTTTTTTTTTTTTGGGGGGGGGGGGGTCTTTACCCCCCCTCATCTCCATTTAACTTTAAATATATTTTTTGTGTTCTCGGAATTCTGCCTAAAGCTTTTTGAATTATAAATTGTTAACTAGCAAACTCGGGTTAGAAACTTCATTAGAGCATCTACTCCGCTTAGCTTGGACTAACAAAATGGTACCTCATCAATGAAACCCCAGTTTGTAAATGTTGTTTATAAAGCTCTGTCAGGGATTTGTGTTGTGAGAATGAATCTCTAGACTTCTTTGAAGCATGTTAGGGTGAATATTCTTCTAGAACATAGTAAATGAGATTTAACAAGCTTCATGTGGGTATGTGTATGTCCCCAGTATTTGCTGCCAAGTCTATTTCTTATTGCTTTCCAGGAAGACATTGGGAATACTGCTCTGCTCAGCATGTGTGTCAGTTTGTGACTGGGGAGTGCAGAGCTATTACTGGATAGTCATCCACTTTGACTGATTTGTATCTGTGTTAAGGAAAAACTCACATTACCATGGGTGCTTTAACATTTTTTTGTACTACAGGCTGTTTTGGACTCTTGACTAGCCTCTAAATCATGACGTATGTGGTATAATAAATCCATCCGGTGTGTCATGTGTTTTGGAACGAGTCTTGTAACTTTAAAAAGAAAGAATGGTATATTTTCAGTGAACAGTTTGTTGTTTAGTAATGATCATGAGATATGTTAAATTTATATATATTAGAAGAAATAAGGTATTGGTTACATAGATGCTCAATTTTTAGTACATTTTAGAAGAAGTTAGGATTTAGTCTTTTTTCAGTGACATCAGACTGCAGTAAAAACCTGACCTGTAGTTCTAACCATTCAATGCTCTATACAAGTCGTCAAAAAAATAGTTAAAAAAAACTTAAGACTTAATAAAAGGAGGGGGGGGGGGGGTTCATGTTTGTTTAAAATACACAAATTTGACAAACTCATTTTTTCTTTTTTAAATAATGCACATACCTAGAGCTCACAACAGTGGTAAAGAAATGAAAAAACAACACAGTCTTTTTCTTCCTGCTTATAGCACTCAATTGTGCTTTTGCTTTCATATTCTAACCTGGTTTAGAAAAAAAATGATAAAGCCACTTGATTTAACATTGTGTATCCTTTTCCTGTACTGTACTGGAACATGTTTTGTCACATGGAGTTCTATTTGTGCACTTTGTGCATTGTGTATTGAGCCCAACGTAAAATCATTATGCTAGTCAATACATTGGCTGTACATTTCCCCTTCTGCTGCTCATATTTTAATATAGCTCGGATTACATCAGTACATTAGGTGAGGAATTCCAGTGGTATTTGAATACATCCAGCAGCAGTTTATTGCCTTGTGTTCATGGCCTTTGCTCCAGGGACTCCTGCTGTAGTGTCATTACTGGATTTGCTATCATTGTTATTGTCACATTGAGTGCCAGACTGAAGCAACAAAAGGCAATTGTGTGAAGATCAACAGCAAATTAACAGCCATGTATATCCCTGAAATGTGATTTCTAATGAAACCTAGGGGGACGCTAGAAAGAGCAGTCGCCATGTTCGGTTGCTTCAGGACTGATCTAAATATAATTAGAAAGCTATCAGTGTGATTTGGAAAGGAGGTCATTTACAGCTCTTAATCAACATGCCTAATGTGCTCACATTTAAATTTGATTGTGGAGCGGATACTGATGGCTTTATAGGTTGGGGCATACATGCCTCTTCATAATTTTATTCTTAACATTGGCCAATGCTTAGGTATATGTAAACCAGAGAACAGAAATACAATCTATTGCAGAGCACCAATCCTTACATATGGTGGATTTATGGATACAGCCAGTAACACTTTCTGTCCTTAGGTGACATTGCTCACATACTGCATTGTATCTTTGGTGAAGTAGAATTGTCATACCTGTGTCCTGATGTCCCATGGAGTGGTGGAAGGTGACACATCTGTAAATTACAGAATGCTTGCAATATCACTTCAGATGCCGCAAGACCGTATTGGATTTCTATCAAGATCAGTTTTTTTTTTCAGTTAATTACCTGATTAAACAAAATGCTTTCCATGATATTTACATTGATATACTTGTTGATAATAAAATAGAAACTGAAGCAGAAACCACAACTAAAGATTAGTAAGAAGCAATTTAAATACGTTATATAATTATAAATTATACATAATTTTTGCTTTTTGGGTTTAGATACACTTTTAATAAACTACTACTGGCTACTACCACCAGAGCAAAAAAAAATGAAAATACATGTTAAATGTGTCAAACAGAACTTTGACAAAGCATCTTTGAGGCACTGAGAAATTGGCAGACATATAAAGTGTTTGTTTATTTTTTGGAAAAAGGTAAAATAACAGCAGCTTCTGTAGAATGTATACTTGCCACTCCTGTGGCCTGGACTGCTATACAACAAGAATTAAGGATTTATCCTTCGCCCCCCTCCGAGCTCTGTGGCTTCACCTGCCAACCCGTGCTGCTGTGCCTTGTAGAGACATGGAGGTCAGCAGAACAAGTTGTGACCCAGAGGACTAACAATCCCAGAAGTGTTGGTCTGTACAGAAACATCTGGGGACTTCTTTGGGAGTGTTTGGGAGGTAAACATTTACTTTTGTTACAGGTATCTGTTTTAACTTTTTTTATTTTGTTAGTGAGTTGCTTTAGGGCCTTAAAAAAAGGCACCTTATGAGATCCTTTTCACAGTTTATTACATTGGATTTATGGCAAATTAGGGAGAAGTGCTTGTAATTTAAGACATGGTTTCTGTAATAAACTGCAACATCTGCATACATCTTTTCTTTCTGCTTATGTATCCATTGACTAAACACACGCTTTGAATATGAATGTTTTGATGTCTGGGAATATTCGGATTCCTAAATCTCTGCAACCCTCTAGGTCATTCAAGTAATCAAACTGGGTTTTTATTTCTGATTTACCTAGATATTTTATGCTATATTTATAAAAATGTAGGACTAGATGTGGTCCAGACATACAAGGTTTCACACGTGTTGTCTGGTAGCTGCGCTAGACGTTCTTTTTTTATTGGGGTGCATGCTTCATTATAATTGGAACTAAAGTACATGTGTACGGTCATTCATCAATCCATCTTGGCAGATTGTTAAATGACAGATTGGATACGACGGGTGTTCACTCCATGGTAGGAGAGCACAGTGGGATGCCAGGCACACATTCATCCTTCTCTATTGAACAGAGCAGCGCTGTGTGTACAGCACTCATTCATTCATCTGTCGCTGGAAATGATCACAAAAGATAACACGCTTTTAACTTTGTTTATTTGTTCACTCTTGATTTACTTTTTAGGCAGAAATTACCATTTGAGCGGAGTAAACCAAGATCTGACTTTGATTAGCTGGGCGTATTCCATTTTTTTATTTTGAAAAATAGATTTACACCAGCCTGCCCTTGTTCTAAAACCTGCATGTAAAAGTGAAATGTGAGAATCATTCATACACTATACATAAAAAATAAGACCCATTTACTCACTGGCATGCTCATGTCACTTTTCTATGGATGTGACAATTAGGTAATTTAAGGTGTGTTTTAGTGTGTTTCTAAAGCTAGGTACACACATCCAATTATATTATTTACACTTCTATAACAATTTGGGAGGGGGGGGGGGGTTGGCTTTCTGTTGAGCAGCCTGTTCTGTGGGAAGAGGAGGGAGAGGTAGGAGCGGGAGGCCTCCATGCTGTGCAGGCAACAATAGAATTTCCAGAGGCATCCAACTTTAAAGATTCAACTTGTTAGATCAGTAATGACCTCTTGCATGACATTAGGAGACACTTGTACACACCAACAAAAATCGAGTGTGTGAACAAAACTTATCCTAATAAAAAAAATGTAAGGTATTGCAGCTTGCCAGTTCTTATGTGTGATGGCTTCATTCGTTTTTATTCTTTGGATGGAACATTTTCAGCAGGTACCGAAAATACCTGTTGATCTTGCCAGAATAGCAGTGTCCTTGTCACTTTCTGTGACCTAAACAGACAGCAGAAACAGTCAGACCTTTACGCTGTAAACTATGATGTGTTACAACTATAGTGTTAAGAAATGATGAAAGGTTTGTATCACCTTGGGCACAATGGAGCAATAAACACAACCACAAAGAAATGTGTTATTTGCAGTCACCTGGTAAAAAGTAAGATGGTCTAAAAAAATGTTTTAGGTACTGGTAAGCTGTAATATATTTCATTTTTTTTCGGGGGGGTTTGATACCCTTTAATACTTTTGCTCCCGTCACCCACATACACAAACATGTGAGTTCAGCATGCTAATGTATGAGACTGATTGCACCATACACTAGGAATGACAGCAGTAATTCAAGGGCCATTGTTCACTGCTAAATTATTATGTTCAGATACATCAGATCATGCTAAAAGTAATTTGTCACGGTCTGCAAACAATCTGGTTGTTAGATGTAAGCACAAAATGGTATTATTTTTACCTATTCTCAGTGTGGTGACAGTGAAGTAAAAGCTGCAGCCGGTTCCTGGCAAGGCTGGTCAAGGTTGGGTTGTTGTCTTAAGGCTTTTTGCCTAATTTGCACATACCCTTGGGAGACATACATCCTTCTGTAGAAAGGAATAGCTGAAATATATTCCTGTCATATGCACAGGACATTACCATTGAAGGTCTTTACATACATTAAACTAAATTGGGCAACACAGTCACAGACCAGGCCCCATATGATGATTGTAAATTCAGACACTTCAGTGGCCATGCAAGCTGGCATTTTGCTTTGCTTTTCTTTGTTCCAAGATTATAATGTCATTAGCTTGTATTGGCAAAGTGTGGTGTAGTTGGATCTGAATTAAAAACAGATTAAGAGAACTTTAGCAGGTAACCTTTCCTTTTTTCCATAATGGTTCACAATGGTCTTACTAGTTGGGATTTTATTTTTTCAGTATAAGTAGCTTGAAACTTAAGCAGCCCTAAGTCAGTGGAATTCTGATCACAGAACATTTTACAGCGTCTTATATGAATGTGGAGGAGATGGTGTGCTTCGGTGACTGCAGGGTACTGGGCCTTGTCTGAATTGTGACCTTGCCACCGGTCTCAAGTTTCAGGCTTGCTGCAAGCTCTGTGTATTTTGAAACGTGCTAAGAAAATCATAAGAGTGGAAATGGATAAATACATTATCAAATGTCAGCATGGAATTCCCATCTGTCTCCTTGCAGGTTTTACGATGTGATGCTTTGTGTTGACTAGTGAGCAGTTCTTTTACAGCTTATGTCCCATCACCTTCCTTTTTAAAAACACATCCAGCTATTGGTCTTCTGCTTATTTTTTTTTTTTTCCATTTGATTTTTATCATCGTGCAAGCAGTATCCTAGTTGCCACTTTTACAGGGTTCTTTGTGATGCAAACAACGATGTGCAAAATACTGTAACCCAAATATTGGTGTTGTCTTGGAATAGTATAAATCATTATATTCACACTACAACACATACACTTTGAAAAATGTCATTTTGTACAGCCCATTCATTTAAATAGTTGTTAACTCATATCAACCCATGAAATATACTTCCTGCAACATTTTGACACTGTACCTACTGTAATACACAGAGCAGTCCACGTTTTGTATTGTGGTGTGCTACAGTACACTGTGTATATGCATTAAGGTAAATGATCATGCTACACTATAGGCAAACCCCCTAGTTTTTCTTTGTATTTTTTAAAAATGATTTTTAAAAAATTGCCAAGGGTCAGTCATGATTTAGGTATTTCCCAGCCAGTTTCTGTTCAGTTAGGTGTTCTTCAGGACATAAATAAGGCCATCACACACACAAGTCTAGGGAAAAAAAAACTTCAATGGCATACTTCAAACAACGTTGTGGGCTACACAGAGAGACCTTTCATTGTTCCAGCTCATCCTGTGCATTCATAAAAAAATAATAAAATCAATTATACAAACAAGGAGTGGACAACCACCACAGGTGTGCAGGGGTGGCCGACTTGTCACCTCTGGAGTATCTGGGAGATGTAAGAAGTTATCATATGTATAGGCCTACACCCACAGATGCATTCATTGATGGGTTTAAATCACATAAAGTGGAACTGTTGCCAGCACAATAACTGACTTGGCACATAAATAGAATGGTCATGTGATGCCTGGTGATCAGTTCTTTAACTCAGATTGTATATTTATGCAGTTAGTCATTTAAAAATGACAAACTGCAAATAGAAGACACCCGGTAGATGTTACAGCTATATCACTGCTATGTTTTATGATCAGGATCATTTGCATGATGCTGCCATCTAGGCAGCTATAAATATTCATTTGTTTGCAGATTCTGCTCTTCTGTGCTGTTCCTTGCTAGGCATAAACTATCAAACTTTTTCACATCATCTGTCATTTCAATCCTTGCAATATACTACAATTTTTTAACGTACCATCCACCTAATTTGGCATTTGGTATTATGATCACTTTTATATGTAATTCAATATTTGATTGGCACAAAAAATGGTTTAAAATGAAATATGCTTTAAAAAAAAAACTTGCTCAAACATTTATTGTAAATACAATATTTTGATTTTTAGTGTGAAATTCTTGGTTGTGTATGGCTAGCATTGTCTGTTCTGTTCTAAAATCCAGCCGCTGTTTAATCAGTCCATTCAATCCCAGATATTTTCAGGTAGATTTGTACTTGCTGTAGTTCAGGGTTTATCAAATATGCTTTTAACAAATTTATATTATGTTCTTTCCATATACAGTGCTGGTCCAAAAGGAGACAATATTTATGAATGGCGGTCCACTATTTTGGGTCCACCTGGTTCTGTGTACGAAGGAGGGGTTTTCTTCCTGGACATCACATTCACACCTGAATACCCATTCAAACCCCCTAAGGTAAGGTATTACTTCCATTTGTCACTGTAGTATTAGGACCTCCATGTGGTAATGTGTTCAGGTTTAAATGGAGGTAACAATGGAGGAAACTTCTCTATTACTGTCTGACCATATTTGCTATTGATGCAGTTGTCTTAAATGAGAACCGCTACTATAACACCACAGTAACCACATAGGCCATGTGTGAATCAGATTAGTTGTTGTGTGAGTAGTCTTTGTGAAATACACATTGTATAACGTGTCAGCCATAGGTTCTTTACCAGGGTGATTTGCACATGTTCACACCTGTGCTATGCTGCATTTCATAGGGCTAAATAGAAAGGAGAAACACAGCAACATTGGTTTGATTAAGCAGGTGGAAACACACTTAAGATTCTGCAGTACCTGTTGGCCCTCCCTGTTGGCCTGTTGGCCCTGACTGAAAACACTTATAGGGGGTTACTTCTGTATGCCAAATGAGTACATGGAAATGCCTTCTTGAATCAGGTCAAATACGCCTGTCAGTGATTCCTGAATGATCTTAGACTTTTGTCAAACCAATGTAATCAACGCAAGCACCAAATCTGCACTGAAACGTTTTGCAAGAGTTCATTTAGACACTGGTAGGTGATATTCTGAAATCTCCCTATTTCTGGGTATAAAGATAATAGCCGTTACCTTGCAGTCTCTGTCTGAGCAGCTTTCTAAGATCCCACGCACTGCTGGTGTCCCATTGTAAATGGATTCCAGCTAATAAAGTTTTCATGTTGGCCTACTGATCATAACCATGTCCTCCCAACATAGAAATATCTGTTAGTGGATTTGTCAGTCTGTTCTTGGCTTATTTCTGCAAACATTGTTATATTTGTTCACAAGAATCACACAATAGAATATTTGTTTTCCATGTGAAACATTTTCTACTCTGTTCATAACAAAGGTTTTAGAAAGGTTTTCCAAGTCCTTGCTTGCTGCTGTTTTGTAGATTTTAAAATTTGGTAAATAGTTGCACTTGCTGGGAGTTTAATATATGTATATGGGAACTGTATGTGCATGGAAAGTTGCACCAGAAAGCAATAACTAGGTCACAATTGTAATTTATCAGATTAGCCACAAGAGGGCAGAAGTTTGTTAAAAATACAAAAATACTGATCCTATCATTTAGAAAAATTGGAGAAGTTATCTATTTCTTGTCACAACAGTGATTTCATATTAAATTCAATCTGTCCTAATTTTTCATCTGATCATAGACCCTGTTTATCCTAATAATATTGTAAAGTTCACCAACTCACTAAAGTGGCCAGCTCACAACTGATAGAAAATATTTTAACAAGAGAAGCAGTGGATGCCTGGCACAGATTTCTAACATTACTTTTGATGTTTTTTCCTGTATGATGTCATTTGTGTTCCTGATTTCCACTTCATATTAAAGATTGCCCTCCTGAACCTAATTTACACACTTGATGTATTAAAGTTTGTCCTGGCCCTCATACCTTTCTTCTCCAGCTATGTAAATATTAGGCTTGTGTGGTCTGTCTATGAAAGTTTCACATCTATGATGTCTGTGGGGTAACAAAGCCAAGCTTTGTTTTTTTTCTCCTATTACTCTACTCAGTTATGTATTACCTTACTCATTATTACTATTACTCAAATCTCTGAGCTGATGTGTAAGTAAACTACTTTCTCTGTTTTATAGGGTTCATATACCTAAGCATTTCTTTATGTTAGGACTGCTTTTCTTATACACTGATCAGCAAAACCAATACAGCCACCCAAATAATACTGTGTTGGTCCCCTTTTGTAACACCAAAACACTCCTAATATGTCAAAGCATATATTCTGCAAGACCTCTGAAGGTCCCCCGCAGTATCTGACACCAGCATGTTAGCAGAATATCCTTTAAATCACACTGTTTCCATCAGCCATCCACTGGTAAATGATGCATGTGCTCACCCACGTCAAATCAGATAAGGTCACTTTCTTCTTTTACTCCATGGTGTAATTCTGATCCTCACCTGTACATTATGGGTGCTTCTGGCACTGGTGTCAACTTGGCAACACTAGCATTTCGAGGGTAAGCGACCCCATATGCTGTAAGCATGGCCAGAATGAAGTTTTTCTGCAATTTATGACACAAATTTGCTGCCCATGACCCTATTTCTAGTTGGTAGTCCTGTTAACATGCTGTCCAATATATCTCACTCTGCAAAAGGTGCCATTGTAATGGTATAAAATGTTGTTCATTGCACATTTCAGTGATTTTAGGGCAGCAAAAAGCATGTGAGTACATCTGCATTTGACATTGTACAAAAAACCCTATTTCAAATTTTTTGAGAGAACCTGAACTTATATCTTTCTTTGCTGCCTTTGTATATAGGTGACATTTCGGACGAGAATCTACCATTGTAACATTAACAGCCAAGGAGTCATCTGTCTCGATATCCTGAAAGATAACTGGAGCCCAGCATTAACCATTTCTAAAGTTCTCCTCTCCATCTGTTCACTGCTCACAGACTGCAACCCTGGTAAGATTTCTCCCAAGAAATCCGTGCTTCGCCACAAATGCCACATTCTTCTTTTTGGAATTAGCTTATTTGTTTTAACTTCCAGACTAAACATGTTGTAACATTCATATAAACCTTTACCAGTTTCTTTGTTAGAAATTGTATTACATATTTATAACATACCCGACAATCTATAATCTATGCTGTTTTTAGCTCTTCTCACATTGGCTCCTATGGGAAATAATGATTGATCTAGCTTAAAATGAACCTTAGATTACCTATGTAGGACAAAACAAGAGGTTCACTTTAATCCTTCCTTCCAGAGTAGCAAACATTTGTCCCCACTCACATAAAACTATTCACTTGTGGGGAATGAGGAAATGCATGGCTATCTGCTGTGAATGTGACTGCACAGAACTTAGTGAGTTATTTGGTTCTCTGTAACCTGGAGGACACATTTTTAAACATCCACTTATCCTCCTTACCCAACCCAGTCTCCTCCACATCCATAGTTTTGTACTTGCCAAGATGCGAACGGCATCAGTCCAGCTTTTGGTCCAGCTTCCCTCACTACAGGTTTCCTTTCTTCCTTTGCCTGTGCAGTACAGCTCCATAATCTTCTCTTGGGCTCCTCTACTTTAGGAAACTGCCCTTAAAAGGGCTGTACTGAACAGGGAGGAGGGAAGGCTTGGAACAACTTTTTGGATCTTGGTAAGTAACTAGGTTAGGTGAGTGATTAATAAAAGTGCACATATTCTTGCACAGGTAAAGTCTAGAATCACTGATTGTGACTTTTGTTACCTGGGTACTTCAGGTCCTCATACAAAGGGAAGGCTATGACTTTTCCAAATGCTACAACACCTTTAATAAATGTATTTATTTTTTTTCCCCCATAGCTGACCCTCTTGTCGGAAGCATCGCAACCCAGTACATGACCAACAGAGCAGAGCATGACAGAATGGCCAGACAGTGGACCAAGAGATATGCTACATAAATACAATTTGGCACACCAGTCTGTCTGTGATAGCAAGAGCTGCTTGTTCATTGGGCAATGGAGGGTGGGAGTCTGCAAAGAATAGGTTATTTCTATAAAAGATTTTATTCAGTCTTTTATTTCCAGAGAATTTTGTTATTGTAACTTAAGGTATCTTTCTGCAGTAATGGACTGGATTTCAGAAGCCTCTGAATTTTGATCTAATGAGGAATACAAAGAATGTAAAAATGTTTTTCCCCTTATTTTTGGTTTTGGATGTGATTATGTAAACTATTCAAGCAATTTAATTTTGTACATTTACACTGCTTATACTGTATACCTCTGTGTTGTCCTTGTTCAAGTATTGAATGAGTATTTGTGTGTGAGAGATGAATTGCAGAATGTGAGACAAATGGAACCATGTCTCCACTTTAAAGGAGCCTGGTTAGCTGTATTAAACATTTTACATGTTCTATTATTTTCTTTTCTTTTTGTATGTTGGTGAAAGAGGTGGTAACAGAACCTGTAGTAAAATACCTTAAGCTGTTTAAATGTAAAAGTGGATAAGAATTACTCCGTGGATTGGTTATATGTTGTAGGCTAATAAGGTCTGCATTTGTTACTGTGCTAATAAAAGTGGAAAATACAAGTTTGTGCTGTGTTTTCTGAATGGTTTGGAGAAAAAAATATGCCACCCATTCTTATAGTGCTGTTGCAAAAATGGTGCCACCTTCCTGGACTTTCAATACTTAGTATGCATACACCAAAGCCATAACTCCTAGCTTGCATTCTTCTTTAAAATTAGTGATAAAGATAATAGCAGAGGAATTTGCAGCTGAAAAAATATATAATGTGAAGCTTGTACGGTCTTTGCTTAGGCCTTGTAGCCACTTTAATGCCCTAAAGCATCTTTCAGCTTAGGTATTAGTATTATAGTATTTCATATAGTGCCGCAGTGTTTTACAAAGTCCATAGTCATGTCGCTAGCTGTCCCTCAAGGGGGCTTACAATCTAATGTCCCTACTATAGTCATATGTCTTTAATGCAGTCCCAAGATCAATTTTGGAGGGAAGCCATTAACATAACTGCATTTGTTTTGAATGTGGGAGAAAGCCAGAGTACCTGGGAGAAACTTGCGCAAGCACGAGGAGAGCCAGCGGGCTCCATGTGGTTAGGGTCCTGGCCGAGATTTGAACCTGGTACCCAGCTCTGCAAAGACCAGGGTGATAACTTCTGAGCCACCATGCTGCCGTGAGGTTTGGGGATGTAAACCCATTCAACTTCAGTTGGGGAATGATAGACTTGGATTTTAAAAGGGGTTCTGTCTAAAGTTTTAAACAAGCTGGTAGCAGGTTTTAGGAAAACTTAGCAATACTTGAAGCTTGTTTAAACTTCAAGCTTCTTGAAGATTTTGCAATGGTTTGTACATTTTTTTCTGTGTTCTGTTCAAATAAGCTAAAGTACCTATAACCAACACGGAAATAGTAATAATAGGCTGCCAGGGAGTTTCTCACTTGGAACAAGCATACAAGCTGATTAAAGCAACGAGGCCACAGTGTCATAGTGCCCATCGATTTTGCTTGTATCTTAATGACAGTACATATGTATTGGCCTTCTGCCCATTTTTAGCAACAGGACCAGCGATACAGTTGTTTGGACCAAATACCACCTATACCCTGGCACCTGTGAACAGGTATTGCAGCCCAGGATGATTGGACTACATTCCACAATTCTGCATTTCTTGGTTTTGCCTCAGTAACAGAATTTTTTATGTCACCCCACAAGTTTTCTTTTGGGTTAAGGTCCGAAGATTGGGTTGACCACTCCATAATGCCAATCTCTCAACAAGACGTTGCTCATTTACTGGTGTGTTTGGGTCATTGTTAAAACGCCCATTTCAGGGGCATTTCCTTTTTGCCATAGGGCAACATGACCTCTTCATAGTATTTTTGATGTACGGTAGTTAAACTAATGCATGATCCCTTCTATGCGATAATCAGTCCTAATATCACAGTATGAGAAATATCCCCATATCGTGCGGCTTGTCTTCAGAGTGTACTGTGGCTTAAATTCAGTGTTTTGGGGGGGTCATCTGGCAAAGTGTTTGCGGCCCCTAGACCAAAAAATAAATTTTGTTTTCGTCAGTCCACCTCTTGCTGATAGTTTAACTTCACATAAGCTTCTAATTGTACCAGTACTCACAGGTAACTTACAACCTGATTTTTCCCGAACTTTGGCTGAGTCTTTGCCATTGTGTCCATTCTTCTATCCATTCGAATGGTAGTTTTCTTCTACTTCTTTCAGGTTTTGGTTGCAATTTTTTAAGCATTTGAGATAATTTTAGCCAAGCAGCCAATCATTTTCTGCACTTTTTTATGTTTTCCTCCCTCCAAACCAAAGTACGCTGTTCTTTTGAACAATGTTTGGAACAATCCATTTTACTTTTCAGACAGCAATGCGCTATACACAGTATGTACAACATTTGTTTTCCTTCTTTAAATAAGGACTGTAATTGACACCTATTCACAGTATCAACGACCTCAGTAGCTAAACTCCACACTACTTTTTTAAACCGACTATTTGATTTTCTGTAAAGGAATAGCACACATTTGTTACATTTTCCTCAGGTTTTGTTTTGAAATAGAATGTGCAGCATTCACAATGCATTTGTGTGTATGGAAATAAAAGCCCTTAGCAAAGCTACCGTAGCTTACTTCAGCCAAACTATAAATGTGTACTTTTCGTATAGTAACTTGCACAGTGATTTGTTTCTACATACCTCTTCTCTTTTGATATTGGGATCCTATCCTCTCCCTGCAGCCTGCTTGGTGCCTGGTGTCCACTGGTTTTAGCCTGTGTATTGATCGCAGGCTTCACAAGGGATGCAGCTGCCAGGACTTGGCATTAACCCAAGTAGGGGGAATACTTATAATGGCAAAGACTGCCCAGAGAACAGTGCAATGACATGCACAAAGCTAGAGTCGACAGAACTGGAATAGACCTAACTAGTCTTAATGGTCCAAGTATATTGGATAGCCAGAGCCTCTCTAACCTCTCTGGAGGCTGGGAAAGGTGCAGGCCGAGTTAACATCATGCACTGGGCTCCACATAACAATTATGAGTGCAAATCTTCCTCTGAATTCAGCTGGGGTAATGTGGGTTTATCTACTTCCACTTATCTAGGTTATCATGGTAATGCTCTCAAGTTATGTTTGATCTGTTCACCTGCAGTTCAGACATCTTCCATTTAAACTCAAACCACAACCTGTACAAAAGTATCAATCTCCATTCTAGCCCCCCTAAAAGGGTAGTGTCTCCATTGCCATGAATGTGTTTCTGTTAATTCAGAAAAAGAAAAAAAGTCCTTCATTCCCAGGCCAAATTCTGATAGCAACTTTCATGACTTGATTAGTGAATAAAATGGGAAAAAAGGTTTCTTGTGCCAACGCAGTAGTTGATTTACACAGGGGAGCTTTTTAATGAAGCTAAGGGTACTGTCTAATTCACAAACAAAATGTTTCTCTATATTTTGCTACATGACTCAAATAGTCATTGTAGGTGATGACAACTAGTCATAGCAGGCAATCTTGTATATGAAATCCCTCCCCTGGTGATATTCTACACAAAACACCGGGTAGGCTACAATTCTATCTTGTGTCAAAAAAAAAAAAAATCTTGGTATATAGTAAATTATATACAACAGTGGTGCCTAACCTGGGGGCTGCTGTTGACATTGAGATAAAACATGCAATAATTTAAACTGAAATGTTTTTAGTTACCGTAACATGCATTGCACCAAATAAAAGAGATGACAAATCAATTTCTGTACGGACCGTTTGACGCTCATTTTATTAGTGAAAGATACAAAACTAAAGCTATCATACACTGCTGGCCGGTCATATATTACTCTCTGCTCACCATCCCTGTACCAAAGAGCAGAAACTACACTATAAATATATATATATATATATATATATTTGTATCTTGTGATGGTGCCATTTGATTACATTTTAGGGGGTGTTAGCCACAGCAGTCCTGCACATGAAGGTACATTCCCCTTTTCTTACAGAGTAATTTGGGGTTCAGTGTAAGGAAATAGCCATGTGTGACAGGGTAGCATGATATGGGTATAACATTGTAATAGAGAAGGTGGGGGGGGTTAGAGACAAACATTTCAAGTTGCCAACATCCCTCTGTTCCAGAGAAATTGGGGTTCAAAGAAAGGCAAGTGGCCAGCTAATTATAACAAGCACCCCACCAGCCACTCAGTCCATTCCACTGCAGTGTTTGCAGATTTGACTCCCATGTGGCAGTGAGCAGTACTGAGCATCTCCCCCTAGGCAGAGTTCTATGCCATGAGGAAGGGGTAACCACAATGCCACCTCACCACCAGTGTGAATGCAGCCTTGAAGTTTTGTGAGGGAGCAAGTATATATCTGGCATTATACCACAGCACAGAGAGAATTGACAGTACCCTAATGAGAAGAAGAAAAAAAAAAAATGATGAGCAATCAAGTACCAAATTTCAAATTGGGTAAATTTTAACCTGCTCAATTGTCAACATAGAAAATCACCCTTGTTCAATTGATTGCCATGCCATGACCCAACGCTTTCTCCTCCAAGTGGGATGGATTAATCTCACTTCCTGTCCTGGTAGGAATGAACAAGCAGTTTACTGTTTACAATCAATGCTTTAGGGAGGGACAACAGTTTGTACAGTCCATGGTAGATGCGTAGGAGGTCAACTTGACTTGCACAGCCTTCTCAGTATGGTATTGTCTAGTTCATAGTATATAGGGAGATTTTATTATCTATGTATTTCTCTGAATATTGAACACAAACTGTGGATTAATGATTGATAAATGAAGACCATGTAGCCTCTAGATGAGAGTTTATACTGCTGATATGTGTGATGCTCCACATTATATGGCTAGATTCACTTTAAGAGCAAAACATTTTTATTAATTAACATTATCAGTACAGGTGACCAAAACATAAATAAGTTAATGAAACATAACTAAGGACAGAACTTTATACAGGTGACCAACACCGAATGAAGATCCGAGCTACTAGGTACCACTCAAGACATCACGGCAAAACCAGCAGGGATTACAGCACCACAACCAACAGGGGAACCATGCTGTGAAAAAAAGGAATAATCTCTCTTGGAGGGAACTAATTATGAACACAAGAGAACATGTTAGATTATCACATTTCTAAGACGTAGGTACTAAAAAATTGTGTCAGAGAACTGTGACATTACATTAAGACAGTTGTTTGATCCATTTCTTAGAATGCACATCAAAATGCCTTGAAATGGTCATGTCAAAAATATTTATGAACAAGAATTGAAAAAGCATATAAATGTGCATTACAGTAAATTACTTAGTTATCAGAAGATGGGGTGCCCTTACTTTTTCTCCCTGGCAAAGGAAAGGTTGATTTATTTTGGATTTGATTGAGTTTGCTGGCCAGCAGAGTGAAGGGCTCAAGTAAGGTTCTCCTGTCTGCCACAGACACTTCCCATAATTTTACTTTTTCACCTCTTGCCCATTGTACAGCCATCTCTGTATCCACTTGTCGGTAGTTCTCCAGGTCTGCTTTATTTCCCAGAACGATGGTCACCACCTTGAAACAAAAAACAATTTCTTTCAACTTTTTGCCCTTACACAGTTACCTTGCAGATGGTTCTGCCCTTCCATAACCCCAACCTTAGAAGCATGTGCTTACTTGCTGAATGAATATGAATGTGCTTGTATCAGAGGAAAACTAGGATTAGGGTAGGCGGTTTCTTAGCAAATGAATTGCCTGGTCTGTGTAAATGGGTGACTGTACAAGGCAATATGACAAACCTAACCATTCTATTTGTTGTGTTAGGTAGAGCCAGAAGGACATTGTATATTCACATTGCATACTGCAGGGTCATTTTAACAAACCTGGCATTTATTTAATGCTAGATTGTACCAGTGCTAGCCTAGAATGTCTGGCACAAGCTGAACAGAACTTTTCTGGGGACTAGTTGTAGGGTTTGTTAGGGGAAACTAAATCTAGATTAATACATTATTTACATGCTGAGGATTCATATAAAATACATTTTAAAAGTAAATTCATATCTGTGATAATGAACATTTACTAAGGTGTCACTTAAAATCACTGAAATGGCAGAAAGCAGGAAATTGAGGCATAATTCTCTTCTTCCAGGAAGTGCAACTGGACGCCACTGGAGGGCGATGATGATGATGAAAGTAAAACTGCTTATAGAACATTGGAAAAGGTTAGAGGGGCTGTTCTCAACTTTAAGTAAAACAAATAAAAGTATATAAATGTATGCATAGGTCAGAAGCAGTACTGAAGGACAACACCTCTAGTTCCTGAGCTACTTGGGAAAGGACCACAACTAGTTCGCAAGTGCTTGACATCACATCAAAGGGATTTCTGAAGAGTATTTCTGTTTTGATACTACCAGAATGCTCTCCTCTATTTCCAAGTCTAGGATTCTCTCTGGCCAGCACATTACATCTGGAAAACTAAACATGACCTAAAACTTCCACCTTGCAGCAGAGATTCTAGTGTGGCCAGATTATTTGCAGTGTCCTGGATGTGATGTCAAATGCAACCTAAGGGAGTTAAAGACTACCACAAACTCACCTATTGCCAACCTTTTGACCAGAAAGAGGTAGGTTAAGGACTGGTTAGAAGGGATCAAAAGGAATCTGAGCCATATTTTTTAGGAAGTGAGAAGCCATCTCCTCTGACAACTGTTACTTGGGAGGAAATATCTGCAGTGAAAGTATAACTTTATTTCCCAGGGCCAGTAGCAAGCTAAACCTTGTACAGCAAAAATGCAAAACTGTGTCAAGCACAGGTAATCACAATTTCTTCTAGATTGATAGATACATTGTGTATATGTGAAAAGGGGTACATAGGGATCAATGTGCAGATTTGCTTCCTAAGGAAATAGGCAAGTGATTTCCAACTAGCTCATGTAAAAAAACAAAAAAAAAAAAATTGTTTTATGAGCTCGCTTACATACTTTGGGTCTGTTACCACAATATTTATCATGCTTTCTAACATCAGAAATTAATAACAGAAGAAAAATTGCATTATGGGTGAAGTTTTGGGTTCTTGGTTCAGGTATACTCAACAATCACTGAAAACAGGGAAAGCTTGAACTGCAATACAGAACTTTGTTTTTCATAAATACGAGTACTCAGCTATACCATGCAAAGGGGAGGGAGTGACTATGCACAAGTACATTTTCATATAAAGAATGGTGGTAATTTAAACATACCTCTTTTTTATCCCTGAATCGGTCAACATCCCTTTTAAGCTGTTCAACCCTTTGGAATGATTCTAAGCTGTCCACACTGTAGACGAGGATGAAGCCATCAGCAAAAGAGAAGTAATGTTTTGGCAACTCGGTTCCTTCCCTAAGTCCTTGTGTGTCATAAATGCGCAGTTGCTCTCTCACACCTCGTTCAGTCTCCACAGAAGCAATATAAACATCTTCCAGGGTATCACTATTTTCCTGTCCTGCAAAAAAAGTATTTATATGTCTTACAGAACAAACATGTTTAGAGCCAGTAACGATGGCCTTTTCTTTGAGTATGAACTGCTTCTCTCCCTATTGATGTCAATATAAATGCAAAAGATGTGTGTATATAAGGTTGAGGCAGCTTGAAAGGGGTCAAATGAAATTTAGAATGTTAATTGCAGGCGAAATAACCTGTCATTAACCTCCAAATTATCTCAGAAGCATCTGAAACTTAAGTCATAGGCCAGCAGAATGCATCTACAGCATATATTGGTTAGATACAAGACCATTTATTACACTTTGAGTGAATTAACCTGCTAAGTTGGGAGGTTAATACATGGAAAAGGAACAATATTTGTAACGTCCCTGTAGTCTATATGAATTCTAAAGTGTTCCAAGCCCAACCCAGATCTCAAAATATACACAATTTTGTTACTGTGAGCTTTTCGGTCCTGTGTCACTGCCTGTATCTGTTTGTCATTTGCAACCCATATTTAATGTACAGCACTGTGTAATATGTTGGCGCTATATAAATCCTGTTCAATATTAATAAAAATGTTAAAAAAAGTGTTATTTTTAAGATGAGAAGTGATAGAGTGAGCATATCAAAGTCAGTTTTGAAGCATTCTAGCGATATATTTTGGAACACCTCAATTGTTGAAACATGATTTCACCACTATGATCTGAAGACTAAAAAAATCCCTGTGATGACATTTAGTTTTCAATGCCAAAAAAAAAAAAAAAATCAAGACCCAGAGATGTTGGCATAAAAAAGTCATGGTCATGCTTTTTTGGGAAAAAAGGAAGGTATTTTGGTGACCAGTTTGGGCCACAGTTGATATAATACAGTACAATATCTGTACTAATTACAGCAGGTTAAAAAAAAAAACAAATAATGTGTAAAGTGTGCTGAACCGAGGGGTGTATATGTGGAATACTTTCATGGCTCCAGGTCATTATGTTCTTAGTCAGGCCTTAAACTTGGCATCCCCTGAAACTTGTGCAGATAACATGGTTTCAGGAAATTCTTCTGTCTGATGACCCTGCATCCAAACACAAAGAGCTTTCAACACATTCCAGAAAATGGTTCAGAACAGTGGGGACTTGTTTTTGGAAGTACAGACACTAGTTATATTATCTTTAGCCTTCCTCCTTTACTTTGTAAATACAGGCAGCATGCTTATCCCAGGTCTTTTACATTTTTGAGCTACCTGACCTTGCATATTAGTTTGAGACCAGTGATTAAATAGTGCAGTAAGAACATAAATGAGAGACCCAAAGCCTGTACCATAGAACAAGCCAACAGTAGCTGCCTACAAATTTCGATCATGACAGTTTAATTTTGAACTGGTATTTTCTTGGAAAAGTGTAAAATGGGGCATGGCGCCCAGGAAAAAAAAAAACAAAAAAAGTCACTGGCAGCAAGATACAAGTCAGCCTGCAAGTCAAGTCAAACAATATTATGTAGTGATAATGTAATGTAAAGAAATAGTATTCACTTAAGCTACGTACACACGTCCAATTGGCTCAGAGCCAATATTGGACAAGAATATGGTGTATGTACAGTGCCCGTCGTCCAAACGACTGTCCTAGCGGATCCACGGATGATGGTCGATAAACGATCCTAATGCAAGGGAAGGGGGAGAACGATGGAGCAGCACCCTGCATAGAGCAGAACGGTGCTGTAAATACAGCACTCATTCATGCATTGTGCAAGGATCGTGAAAGATCCTTTCCAACGACTATAATTGCAGGTGTGTATGCAGCTTCAGTACCACCACCTTTAACCATACTATAGTTACATCTGTCCTTTAATGCTGCATACCAAATGGTCAGCTTTAGCTTCTGGGCCAGAATCTTACCAACTATATGGTTTCCGTAGATCACCTGTTCAAGTATAGCAGTTTTTCCAACTGTGGCGAGTCCACAAACAACAATTCTGCTTCCTTTTCCCATCATAGACAGGGAACACTGTATAAAAATATATAAAAAAAAAAAAAATTACTATATATGTGATTAATAATGCATACGATAACAGTGCTCACACTTCACAAGATGTATAGTGATTTAATACTATTGTGACAATTAGTTGGTTTCAAACAATAAAAAGTCCTGCAGCTTGGACTGCAAATATTTCAAAACAATTAGGGTTGAGTTCCAGAAACAAAACTACCAGTAACGTTTCAGACTACCTCTGGTTTTTTGGACCCATGCATGTAGCCAGCATGGGTCAAAAAATAAAAGGTTATGTCTACTTTTAGCTGCAATTCAGTGCATTGGAACCCGATCAGAAGTCAGCATACATTTTCAGGGTCTCAACATGTAAAAACCACCAACACTCAGCTAGTAAGCATTTGCAGAGTTTTGGCAAGCTTTGTTAAAATAGCAGTGTTGTCTATTTAGAATAAGCTGCTAGAAGGTTTTAGAAAGCTTCATAAGCACTATTCAAAGCTTGTATAAAACCTGCTAGCAACCCATTTAAAGTGACATTATCTATTAGGATCTATTTTTAATATTCTCATATGATAGAGTATACAGTGATTCACATGAAAACTACAAATTGATTAAATGCAATTGTACCATCAATTTTAAAGACCGCCTAGTAGTAAAATGTATATTCACAATCACCATTTAAGCAGCACACAACTTTACAAGAATTTCTGACATGATACCATACCTCGTACCTTGCGTACCTTAGAAAGCTGTGTTGCAAACAAGTTTCTACAGCTCTTATCTTCTTTTCATTCCCCCACCCAAAATGAATCAGTCTTTAATTAGTTGTCTCTGTTAGGAAGGTACAAGGAAGTGAAGAGATGGAATCTTCTTAAAGGGAAACAAATCTTTTTAGCAATACTTTTTGTATATGAATGTGTTCATTTCGTTTTGAATCATCTTAGTAATATATTTTAAAACCTTATTTTCATGTATGGTTATGGAGCTGACATACTAATCTGAATCACTGATTGATTGATTGATTGATTATCATTGATTGTAATAACAGAAGAGAAAATTATATATTGGGGCTGTTAGATTTTGGTCTGAATTCCAAATATAATAAAAAAAATAATGTAACTAAATTGGAAATACTTCATTAGTACGTGTGTTGGGTGAATTCAGGGAGGGCAAAATTTAAGCAGATTAAGTGAACATATTATTAGACATTAAAGACTATATTTACAAATCAGGGAATCTGACATTCCCTGGTGGTAATCAATTATTTCTATTGAAAAACGTGACTATTTATAAAACATGTATTCAAACATTCCCTGCTGGGAATCTTCCAGGTCCAATTGTTTATATGGCAGTAATTGGTTATCACCAGGTAATGCTTGAGGTCCTGTTTTATAAATAGACCTGAAAGGATCCACAAACGAATGTATAAGGGAATGTCAGATTACCTGCTTTATATTCAGAGCTCAATATAGTACTCACAGTGGGCATTTGAAGCAGCATTTTTTCTATTCCCATATTTATGGGGGTGAAATGTATTACCAGGAAACTTCATTTTCCTAGATCCTGCCTCACTGATGATACCATCATTTACATATTCAGAAATTTTGACAGGTACATATAAAGCTAGAAGAACAGAGGGTGTCATCTGCTTTTATCACATTTAAATTACATAATAAATCCTATAAGGCCGTGAACTATTAGTTTTTTTAAGCTGAACTATGTGAATATATAAAATACAAGACAGATCTTTTGAGCTATGTTGCTCCCTTCCTTGTAAAGGGCAATGTAAACAAGTGACAATAAGTAAAACAAATGGATCAGGAATGTTCTGATTTTTTCCAAACATAACACTGACATGAACCCAGAAAAGATTGGAGCTACCGTATTTTTTGCCGTATAAGACACACTTTTTCTTCCTCAAAACTGGGGGGGAAAGTTGGTGCGTCTTATACGACAAATACCGTGTTTCCCCGATTTTTGATAAAATAATTAAAATAAGACACTCACCTGTGAATAAGACATCCCCCGATAGCCGATCCTGTGTGTGTCTCCTCGATGCTGGCTGCAATGTGTGTCTCCTCCTGGCTGCAGTGCAGAGCCAAACTGAAACTGAAGAAACTGAAGAAGCCGGCACACGCGCCCCCGCGATTCTGAACCAGGAAGCATGCTGCTGATCCCTGCCCTAACGGAGTTACCCGGCCGTACAGTGGAAAAAAAGGTAAGTGAACAGAAGGGGAATTTGAACGGCACAGAGTGATCAGAAGGGGAATTTGAACGGCACAGAGTGATCAGAAGGGGAATTTGAACGGCACAGAGTGATCAGAAGGGGAATTTGAACGGCACAGAGTGATCAGAAGGGGAATTTGAACGGCACATGAGTGATCAGAAGGGGAATAATCTTTCAGAATCTTTTTTTTCTAGATTTTCCTCCATTTTATATTCCGGAGCGTCTTATACGGCGAAAAATACGGTAAGTGCTTCTTTATTATAATGTTAATTATAAAATGTAAATGTTTATTGTTGTTGAAAACCCTTTTGTTAGGTAACTGGTGCGGTGGTGTTCTGGGTACAGGACTTTCTCCCCCCAGTAGTCTGGGGTGTATCATTGTTGGTGCAGTGGCCTCTTGACTGGGGCAGTGGCTTTGACAGTTTAATGACCCTTATCCAGCTTTCCCAGCATGTAGACACTAAGGGTACAAAGCCATTTAGCCTTGAGGGCAAGGGGTGGACAGCAATAAAGGTGCAGGGAACACTTGCCTTGGGTGGCAGCATATAGAGTTTTCAACCTTCTTTTCCGGGATGGACATCATTGAGGGGGTAGGGCATGACCCAATGCCCAGTAAAGGAGCATTAAGGGTTGGAGGGGAAACCAATAGTGTAGGTTGTGGGTACTTTGAAGAGTTGGAATTTAGATGCAAGACTTCATGCTCATGGTGGCAGCATTCAGGGCAAATGACTTTCTTAGCAGGGGTTATAGTGTTGAGAGTGTGGGACGCTCCAGGGGTAGTGGCATTTATGTTGCAAGTTCCACTTTCCCTGGGGGGTGGTGTTGAGGCAGCAGGCATTTTTGGTAGGGGTTAAAGGTGGAAGAAACACCTCCCAGGAGTGATGAAATGTGTGGGACCCACGACAAAGGTGTTAAGGATGTAGGGCAGTGTTGAGAGTGTGAAGCCTTTAAAGAGGAACTAAACTAAAAAATGGCCAAAACAAAAAAGAAATATATTTACCTTCAATCCCGCAGCGCAGTTGATCAGTTCGGAGATCTCTTTCATCAATCTCACTGCGCATGCATTAGATCGGCTTTTTTCCCATTTTGACGAAAGGGCTCCTTCTGCACATGCCCGGGGTGCTCGAGTTTGTGCAGAAGGATCACCCAAGAGCCTTCTAGGATGCGTGATGTAGGTATCCCAGGAAGCTTTGCGCTCCCATTCATTCTTGATAGAGGATAGAGAATTAGGGGGCGGTGCTGCACCCTTTTTTTAAAAAAAAAAAGGGTGTTGCATTAAAAAAACAATAAAACACACAGAATTTTTACTTAACATAAAAGGGTTGTCTACCCTTTTATATAAAGTGAACATTTTGAGTTTAGGTATGCTTTAAGCCTCGGGTGGCAGTATTGCTCAGAATAGTAAAATTAAAATAGCAGAGCCGTTTCCCACATCTGTGATTTTGAGGGCTTAGTACCCTCTTGCCCATGGTGGCAGCAATAGGAGTGCATGGCATTCAGGATGTAGGGCACTTCAGCCCGGTGTAGTGGTATTAAAGGTGTGGGGTATTCTTGCCCGGGGTCAGCAATGCCCTAAAGTCCAGGAGAGAGGAACATTAAGGAACTGGGAACCACAGGGGATGGGGACTTTGAGGGTGTGTGGTGGCACCTAGGAAAACGACTGTTGATGACAGGGTGTTGGAGATGTTTTTTCTATCAGCCAAAATTGCCCGTTCTGGTATTTGTTTACTTTTTTACTGGACTTTGTACAGCGCTGTGTAAAATGTTGGCGCTATAAAATACTGTGTAATAATATTTTAGTATAATAATATTTTATATAACAATAATAGGCAAATCCTATCTCTCTGCGTATATTTGTTTTGTTTTCTAGTCTTTGCAGCTGATATAAGTGAGACTCAGCACAGAGTTTGTTGTACAATGGCTGCAAGCTTTATAGAACCATACGTCTTTATGCCGCACACGTCTGTAAGGTGCACAATGCATGCCTTCTCCTAAAGTATTCCTATTCTACATGTCTCAGAGTTGTAAGATATTATGCTTTGTGGCACTATAAGTCCCAGCATGTTCTGCTGGGTGAATGTTGGCCTGCCTGGAGGTCTGACCCTGTCTCAATATATTCTGTAAATGTACTTCTGCATATATGGGATATAATAGGGTATATTAATGTGGGATATACCTTTTGTCAGGCATATTATTACCAAGCTGATTTCAGTTTAGCTGGCTTCCAACAAGTTCTACACTATATCAGAAAATAATTAACACAAATCTTAAACTTCTATTTCCTCCACCGAATCTACCTATATCCTGACTACATTTCCCAGCAGCCTCTGCTCCCACACCGGAAGTTGCCTTTGCGCCTCGCGCATCATAAGGCATTCTGGGTAACGCTGTCCTTCCTTTCCGGCTGCCGAGCCATCAGGTAATGGAGGCTTCCTTTGCAGTGCAGAATGAGGTTTTCCAATCCATGTCCATCCTTCCTTCTTTACCAAAGCCCCAGACATGTCAGTGTAGGAATGTCTTGTTAGTCACAGTCTCTTTACCCTGAGCGATTCTTGGCGGAGAATCTTGATTTAAACTGGCTGCCCTATGCAGGCCTCAGACCGGCCTCTTGCGTGATAGTGTGTGGTGTTGCCTTGGCTCTTTCCCGGCTCGCTACGTGCAGTGTGTGGTGAGAGTCGATGGAGTTGTATTGATATTGTACACGGTGCGGTGTGTCGGGATGAAGCCGGGGGAGAGGCGCTGTGCCCGGGGTGTAGGGAAGCAATGTGCCGCTTTATAATATAATACCGTGCTTCTCTATCCTTCCTATGCACAATACTTCCATTATGGGCCATACAAAGCACAAGCTCCATGTTCCTAATAAGTGGGGATGCTGGCACAAAATAAAAGTATTGTCATTGGTATGTATGAGAGGCATTGGAATATTTCCCTGTCATCATCCATGTATGTATATATAATATATAGTGCTTACTCTAATCATAAGGTGTATATACTATAACTTTGTGTTCTGAATACATTTCCCACCTATAAACCTGTGCACACTTGTATGACCCTCACTCTTAGTTTATAATGGGCTGTCATAGAATGTAAGGTGCAGGCCATGTTTACTTCTCTGCTGAGTGTGTGGCTTTGTTTTCTGTAATGGTCAGGTTGGTTATTAAAGTTAATAATATATAAAAATGATTGCTTAATAAATTCTTTTTACAGCGTAAGCCATCATGGGTGCCTACAAGTACATGCAAGAGCTATGGAGGAAGAAGCAGTCAGATGTAATGCGATTTCTCCTGCGTGTCCGCTGCTGGCAGTATCGCCAATTGTCTTCTCTGCACCGTGCACCACGTCCAACCCGCCCTGACAAGGCTCGTAGACTGGGCTACAAAGCCAAGCAAGGTATGTTGGATTAGATGAAGATAACCTTTGCGTGTTTGTTTTCTAGGCTCAGTTCACACAGGCAGGTTTGCAGTGGCTGATCTGTCGGCTATTAAAGATGAAGTAAACGCAAACCTCAGCCAAAACAAAAAAAATACCTTCAACCCCGCAGAGTAGTTGATCGGTCTGGAGGTTTCTTCCATCAGGTCCAGCGTCGTCCCTGTATTCATTTTTAGGCCGGCGCACTTCCCTCTTTTCTTCCAGATTCTTTTTCCTATGTCACACGACCCAGGCATGAGATCGGGTAAAGTAGATAGGGAAAAAACTTAACACTGCATGCGTGAGATTGGCATTTGTTTCTCTATTAACTGAAGGGTTCCTTTTACACACAGAAGGAGCTTCCAAGAGCCTCCTGGGATGCATGATGTAGGTATCCCGGGAGGCTCTGTGCTCTCATTCATTCAGGCAATTTTTTTTAAAGGGTGTTGCACTTAAAAACAAAAAAAAAGACAGAATTTTACCTTACATAAAATGGTTATCTACCCTTTTTTATGTTAAGTGAAAATTCTGAGTTTAGGTATGCTTTAAGGGGAGAAACAGATGTTGTGAAGGTTTTGTCTGTGTGTGGTTAGATGCTTCCATGCTTTTCGTGAAGTGGCTTTAGTTTGACTGAAACCAAAGACAGTGGTTGTTGAGCTTCTGCCTAATCAGCAAGTATGCACAGCATATGTGTAGATTATGGCTCCCACTTACCTTGTGCTGTCTGCCTGCAGCAGTGACAGGTCCAGGAAGGATGGGTGCTGCCATCTTGACAGTCAGCTCAATAGCAGACTTCCTTGAAAACAGCGATCCTGTTTTTTGATTCTTGTGTAACTCCTACACATGTGCTGGAGTTACATTAGCCTAGTGACTGACTTGTACAGCGCTGAACTCTTGAGCCACATGGTGCATGCGCCATATAGGTAAGAGTAGGAGCTAGGAAGTTGGTTATCTGACGAGAAACATTGCTTATATCTTTTGTTAAATGGTACTACCTACTGGTGGTTTGGGTCCATTTTATTTGTATTCTAGGCTAAGTTCACATAGGTTTGGAATAGCTGATCTGCCAGCTATCAAGTGGTTACCGCTGTAATGTTTGCTGAAAGAACAACAAATGTTCTGATGGGTTTGTTTGCAGGTGTTGCCTCCATACTTCCCATGGGCTGGATGCTTCATGAAGTGACCACAATTAGACTTCTCCTGGGAACTTTGTGCAATAAAGTAGCACATTTCTGATTTTGTGTCTTTGGTTAAGAAACAGTTACCTGTTCAGGTAACTGTGATATTAATATGCATCATGTGTATGGGCTAATAATCCGGTGTGTAGACTGCTTAACGTTGGGGCTCCAGTGGTGGGTTAGACCAATTCTGTCAGCCTATTAGCCAGATATATTTTTTGACAGGCTCACTGCATCACTACCCTGCATGTAATAGTCTTATTCCCCAGACTGGCATGGTATATGAGCATTTCATATTAATACCTAATGCAAAACGAGTACCAATACAGGGCACTTGCATTTTTTCCCCCAGTAGTAGTAATTCAATAAAATATAGCTGAGGAGCATCCAGGCCCTGGGACATAAAACACTCTCCTGCCAATGGAGCCTAAATCTTTGAAGGTGATACTCTGTATTTGCATTTTGAAATGTGAAGGCCAATTGCCTAGCTTACATGCAAGAGTTGCAGTTTGTGTGTCCAATTGTGAAATGTACCATCCTGACTACAACTTTGCCTTTTACTTTCAGTAACTTTTCCTAATTTTCTTTTCCACTACAGGATATGTTATCTACCGTGTCAGAGTTCGCCGTGGTGGACGCAAACGCCCCGTGCCCAAGGGTGCAACCTATGGTAAACCAGTGCACCATGGTGTTAACCAGATTAAGTTTGCTCGCAGCCTGCAGTCTGTTGCTGAGGTATGGTTCCAATTTAACACTTATTTTCTTAGAAACTTAAAATCTGTTTTGCTGTTTAGCTACTTCACTTTTTACCTCTTCTAATTATTTGGATCTACTCTATATTCTTGAGTTGTATTTCCGTAGGACTAATATATGCTCTGTTATCCAATGGCCTGGTGACTTTGGCCTTTATGTACAAAAGTGACAGATCAGAGATTTGAAGCCTTTTCAGGCAGCTAGAAAAGGTTAAACCTAAGTGTTGATAACATTTTTTAACCTGGTGTCAGTTTCTTTAAATAAATTGGTAGGTGTCTTATTCAGACATGTTGCCATTTTTGCTTCCAAAACTGAGCAGTATTTTCTGTTGTAGTTCTGTATGCTGGAGCCTGCAGTCCAAAACCTCATGCTAAGCTTGGCCAGTTCTTGATGCACCAAGTTTTTGGGATATATTAGGTCCAGAATGATATTGGTTTTTCCAGGCACTGTGTGTACATGTGGGAATCGGAATATATAATGCTGTGGTATCTGAAACCTTGGACAGAGCTTGGTACTGGACAGCTATATTTGTTTATGGACTTCTGTCATTTACCCTATATAGCAGGAATATTATGCAGCTATTGTAGTTCAATAAACATTGCATTCAATGTGTGGGGTGAAGGAGGCTGGTTGATTTGTGGCTGTGCATATGTAATTTTGAAGGTAACAAATGGGGAAATAAGTGCCTGGCTTATATTTGAAAGTAAAATGAGTGTCCTCAATATATACATTTTCTTGGTGTGCAATTGACCCAGAACCAGTTATTGTATTGTCTCCCAACATGAACTTTGTCTAGGTCAGTGGCTGCTTAGGAGATGCAAGTTTCAAAACAAGCCAGTGGTGAAAGTGCCTTTTATACCTTTTCTGTATCCCCCTGCAAGACGCATAATAAATGAAAAGTGCAGTGGGGTCATGTGAAAACAGAATTGGTATACATTGTCTTGCAATGAAACATTAAACACTTTTTTTAAAGATTCACTTTACATAAATGTTGCTTTAACGTTTTCCCATGTTAAAAGGCATATTCTTTGGCATGGTGTGGTTGGCATAGCTGGTAAAATTCAGTATGCTCTGCCAAATTTATTGCAATAATGGGTTTGCATGTTATGAGGTTCCTGAAATGTCTTCCCTTAGAGTATGTAAAAATCTGCATTAGAACCTTTACTTCCTGACTTGTGTGGGGAAAAGGTTAGGTGGTGGTGGGTATATGTCCCAGTGACAAATGTAGAGTAAAATACGGACTCGTTTAAAAGGGTTTTTATTGCTTGTTCAGAATGTGTAATTTAATGTACATAGCCTGTCCTCAAGTTTACTTGAGATTTAAAATTTGGGTTCTCTGCAGCCAAGTTATTTTAAATCAGCTCCCTGCGTACATATTAGTAAATATTGTAGAGTGTGTGTCTAGCAAAGTAGGATAAACTTGTTTCTTTACCAAGTAAGCAAAGTTAAAATTCTAAATTTCCCCTCTTCTGTAGGAGCGTGCTGGCCGTCACTGTGGAGGACTGAGAGTTCTGAGCTCATACTGGGTGGGTGAAGATTCCACTTACAAGTTCTTTGAGGTTATCCTCATTGACACCTTCCACAAGGCCATCAGACGCAACCCAGACACCCAATGGATCACGAAGGCTGTGCACAAACACAGGGAGATGCGTGGGCTGACATCCGCTGGCAAGAAGAGTCGTGGTCTTGGCAAGGGTCACAAGTTCCATCAGACCATTGGTGGTTCACGTCGTGCTGCCTGGAGAAGACGCAACACTCTTCAGCTCCACCGTTACCGCTAATTGGGATAGTCGTACTTGTAAATTTGACATTAAAAATAAAGTCTTTTTTAGACAACTTCTTGTCATTTTGGTTTTTGGCATTTTTTTTATGGTGATGTGTGAAGGTCGTTTTTTTTTTTTTTTTTTTTTTTTTTTTTTTTCTTTGCTATTATGGGTCTAGGGACTGGACCGATTTCATCCAAAGGTTCCGAAGTGCCACTCCCATTTACAGTATAGGGGGTAAAGTTTAGACTGTTTTGTGGAATAGATGTGAAGGTATGATCAAAAATACTTCTGCCTAAAACTGCCAGTTAGCAGTATATTTTAGCACATGTATAAACATGCTTTAATTGCCCGTTTATGCTAGGGCTTGATAATTTAATTCAAATACATTGTACACATACACCAACCAAGGGACATAACATATTTTATGACCTGGATTTTACCAAATCTGTTAAATTTATACAGAGCTGCATAAGAGAAAAAGTGGAAAGATAGCGGCTCTTTATGGCAGAAAATAAGTCTAGGTAGACTTATTTTCTGCCATAAAGAACCGCTATCTTTCCACTTTTTCTCTTATGTACTATTGGCTTGGCAACCACTTCAGTGGTATTTTCTATCCTTGTCACTGTGGGATTGGCTTCCTCTCCTGAACTATACAGAGCTGCAGTTATAATTAAAATGAAAATATAAGCTGGTTTTGCATTGTAGCATATAGTATAACATTCGATTATACATAACATTCAGGTAAACTTTATTTTTAACTTTTGACTAATATCTACAAGATGTAAAAACTACCAGCTAGTAAAGATTCTGCTCATGCAGCCTTCCTACAAACATTAGCTGTTATGTTAAACATCAGATGGCTAATGTACTTTTCAAGGTTTTTTTGACTGCCAAACCAGATACTGAGAACTCTTATCGGACATGTCAGGAATACATCTAATGATTTTTGGTAAGCCAAAAAAGTCTTGTTGCATGGTCCCTCAACCCCCCTAGCGGTATTCCCAAGTGGGACTCTTTTTTTTTTTTTTTTTTTTTTTTTTTTTTACCTGCAAAAAATACCTGCGATAATCTTGCTAAAAAAAAAAAAACCCACTTGACTTGTTCCTTTGGCTTTGCCCAGCGTCCTGCTCGTCTGTCAAGGTCCATGGGTGATGTCCTCCTTTGATCTGTCCTCTGATCTTTCCTCCTTTGATTTTCTCCCGGCGACTGCAGAGACAATTCCCGGTGACGTCTGTTCGTGCGGTGGGAAATTCAAATGATTTTGTATTGGATTCAATACAAAGTTACGAGTCCAATACAAAAAACTTTAACTTGTGTGTGTATATAAAATATATATTGCTACTGTAGTTATATTACAGGTTTCACTTTTTTAAACTGACTTTTGTGTTTTTTATTTAAAGTTTATTAAATATTGGACATATTTTACTGAGATATGCCTAAGAATTATAAGCATACAATGTAAAATAAATTTCCATGCGAAAAATGCAATGCTTTTTGTATGAAAATATGGACACAATTAGAACGCTAGGGGGGTTACGACTACCTCTTCTTTCACATCCTATCAGGACATGGCACACCAGAGCTAGATTTTATGCTGTATTACTCTTAAGAATTTTGGAATATTTGGGCTTCATGTGTTGATGTCCATACTCTTCTCTTAAGCCTTTGCATATCAAAGTAAAACTGAACCTGGAAGTACAGATTTAAGAAATGTGTGCAAATATGTATTCCTACAGCCTACTAGCTGTTAATCTGAGGCTAAGGCTCTGCTGCTTCTGGCACTAGGTATGATTTAGTGATTTTACTACTGTACTGCTCACTGTTTAGGCTGGCTCATGAGAAACCCCCAAGCACTCATGGGATGGCCGCCCTAATCTACACAGTGCCTCACAAGGCATGGTAGGTAAGTGGGTAGTGGGGTAAAGATCAGAAGGAAGGCAGTGCTTTTTTCAGTGTTGCAGTCATTGTTAAATGACAAGGCTGTGTTAAGCTTGCTGACTTTTTATATCACCCATGGCTTTGCTTTTGGCTCATGAGCATAGATTACACTGGGGAATGCAGTTTTTATTGCATTAGTTCTTACACTTGTTTTTACTAATTTTTTTGGGTGGTAAATCTAGAAATGACCCCAGTTTTTTGCTATCACATCCAGTTTTTACGATACATGGTAACTTCCATTTTTGTTCATACAAAGGATTTATTGTTTTTCTATGACATTTTTTTCACAGTAAAACTTTTGAAAATGAATTGGGTAAGAAGTTAAGGTAAAAATTAACGTGTATAGCTCTTCCTGGAGTGTTCAGTGTTAGGACAATACCGCCAGGTGCTCCAACCGTAGTCAGCCATCATCTGTACATCCCGTCTACCCTGATACCATCCTTCCATAACCTTCAAATCTTGGTGGAATCGTTCACGTTGCTCATCACTGACTGCACCAAGGTTTTCCGGGAAGTTAGAAAGATGGCTATGCAGAAAATGCACCTTGATGCTCATATTGCAACCAAGCATTTTGTAGCTCTCCAAGAGTTTCTGGACAATTTCTGTGTAATTATTTGCTTGTGTGTTTCCAAGAAAGTCCTTGACAATGGCTTTGAATGATAATCAAGCATTCTTTTCGACATCTGACCTTGTCCCCATGAAATGTTCATCTTTGATAAGCTGCTGAATCTGTGGACCATCAAACACATCAGCCTTTATTTTTTCAAATGACAGACTAAGAAATGCCAAAATGAGGTACTTGAAACAGTCTCCTTCAGTTGGCAAAGCTTTACCAACTGCTTCATCAGACCCAGTTTCATGAGCAGAGGCTGGAATAAAATATTCTTTCTATCAACAAGTGGCTCATGTAGAATGTTTGGATCACCTGGTCTTAGGGCAGATCTTTGAGGCCAATTCCTTTCCACCCAAAGCCTCTCACGAGCCCTGCTGTGCCACATGCACAGATAACAGGGATACTTGGTGTATCCGCGTTGCTGACCAAGAAGGAAACATGCCATTTTAAGGTCAACACAGATGACCCGATTGTGTTGGTGATATTGCAACAACTCAATGACTCTTTTTATGTCTGCATATTCTTCACAAAGAGAAACTGAATGGCCAATTGGGACTGACCCAAATATTTTGCCATTGTGAAGGAGGACACATTTTAATCTCCACTTTGAGCTATCGATGAATAGCCGCCATTCAGTTGAGTTATAGATTGGAATTCCCAATTCCTCCATTAAACCAGGTATGTTATGGCAATACACAAAGCCACTGTCAGTTCTAAAGTACTGCAGAAACGAGAAACAGCAGAGCCAGACATGATCTGAAAGAAAGGAAATATGTGTGTAAGTAGAAAAATAAATTTTGCTTATTTACTACATAGAGCAGCGCACAACCTCTGACCACACTGACTTGCGTGTAAATGAATAGCCTATACAAATCCACGATACAGTAATCACATTAATATAAGCAGTAGAGAAAAAACCTGAGAGTGATAGAAGAAAACTAACTGCACTTTCAGAACCAGCATACCTATTATAGTGTAAATTAGCTTAAAAATTGAAGTTAACAAAAAATCTGTTAAAAATTATTCCCCAGTGTTATGGTAAGAGAGAACTGTTTCAGTGCCTGAAGTTTACCTTCATATTTAGAGCTACTCAACTTCTGTAGTTTTGTTTGCCTAAGGCAATGTACATACGTGCAATCATTGTCATTGGAAAAGATCTTTCACGATCTAACGACTGCTTGATGCATGAACGAGGTGGAGAACGACGGAGTGGCACCCCACTGCGCTCTCTCTCCCTTCACTTTCATTTGAATCGTTCGTCGTCCATCATCCGTGGATCCACCAGGACGGTCGTTCGGATGGACAAAGAGTGCTGTACACACGTAAGATTATCGTCCGATATCAGCCCTGAGCCGATTATTGGACGAGAACAATTGCACCTGTGTACCTAGCCTTAGAATTGATGATGTGCCACCTAGACTTTTGCGGTCAGAACTGGCCTTTTTCTATGTCATACATTTGAGAAGGTGCTGAAAAACAGAATGTATGCATTCTGTACAACATTCTGTTCTATATAGAGGGGAGGGGGGAAGAACGATGGAGCGACACCCTGCTGCGCTCTCTCCACTTCCATTAGGATCGTTCGTAGTCCATCATCCGTGGATCCACCAGAGATTCTCATCCGATATTGGCCCTGAGTTGATTATCGGACGAGAACAATTGTACGTGTGTACGTAGCCTTTAGTGCCCAGCACTGCTGCATGTTAAACATTCACTGTCACATTGTATAGAACACAAGCTATACAAGAAATGTCAAAGCACCATACAAGTTCTGAATTATTTATGTCTGTGTAAGGAAGAACAATGATATTCCTGCTGCTGAGATGACATTACTCCCCTACAGCTTAGAGAATTATGTAAAACTATTACATAAATGATAAATGAATTGAATAATTACAGATGATTTCTATAACAAGACCTAAAACCAAGTGCGCTATTACATGATACTGGAGTATAACAGTGACAGAATAGAGACCATATACAGCTTCTTAAATGACATGGCACCAGCATAAAGATATAAAACCTCTGGTGTGTGCCTCAAAAACCTTTACTAATATAATGTGTGAAAGTAGTTTTAAAATCCATGGCCTGAATTTGCTGAATGGATTATCGTATCAGTAAATTGGTTACATATTCACATGAATAGGAGGTTAAGGTTTGACCCCTATGGTTTCTATTAAAGGCACCACATTCCAAATCAAAATCAAAATGGAAATGTTGATAATAATTGCTGAAAGCAGGAAATTGCTGAATATATAAAATAATATATATATATATCACACAAATGCCAGATCACTGGTAGATTACACTGTGGGGGTTTAAAATGTGGCAGAACCACTGTATATTATTGTGTTGCTACAACCTTAGACCATGGAAACTGTTCCCTGAGCAGGAGTTAGCTTTAGAACTTATTTTAGAAAAATGCTAGCCATAGAACAATAACAACCATAGCCATAGAACAATACAACAACATGATACCATGTTCATGGATATGCGTGGCTAAATGTGCCTCCTACTTTAAAAACATCTAACTTAGTTCATGTATCAGTTGGTGGCGTGACATCTATTTGTTTTGCCTCACTTTATTAATTCTCCTTCCGTTTGTACTCCATTTTCGAGTGTTGTGAGGACACAAGAACAACAAGAAAAACTGGAAAAGGGACAATTTCGAATAGAGGTCATACTTTCCTGCATGGAAAGAATGAAAACTGTGTAAATATCAGCCTGAAAAAATATTGGACCATCTGCCTATGTGTGTCCTCACTAAACTATAGGTATAAAAAAGGAAACCAACAAAAATGGTCAATACTTTCATCTGAGATATTCCATACCAATGGGATCTGGCAGCTATATGAGTAAAAAATGTTACTTCCTTTAGGAGGATGATGACACTACTTCCCTCTATGCAAATGAATGTGTCCTTAACATGTTACCCATTTAGGTCACAGTGGGCCTGACCAATAATTGACAGCCACACCTATGCAATGCCCACTCACTCTTTGACATCATTTGCTGAAATAAAGAGAAAGATGGCTGTAACCTGCAGGAGACATGCTAACTTCTAATGAGGACATTTGTTCCACGGACTATTGTTATGAGGGAGATTATCCCCATTTTTGGAAAGATTTCCATTAATTGTTTTGTATACCTGTGTGGACAGAGCAGGTAGGCAAATCTTCCTAAAGAGAACACATACATAACTAAAACAAAGTTTATACCCTTCATACTCTTTCCACAGTTAAAAATAACTTTGAACTTATGCTAGGGAGGAAAATTCTCTTGGTTTGGGAAATACTTGATGGAAGATTTTGCTTCAGCTTACATCCATCTAAAAAATCCAATCACGTACCCAATTTGTAGTTTGAGAAAAAACAGATTATCAAATAAAGTTTACCCCTTGGCTAGTGTAAACCCAAACCCTTCATGTTTCTAATTTATACCTTTTCCAAATTACCTCTACTAATTCTGTTGTGATAGCATAGATTCCTATACAGGACACTTTGGTCATTTTCCCAACATTCTCACCGGTGGATCGGTCATAAAGCCTATTCAGATCTTGGTGCATTGAATTATTATGCATTTTCTCACTCAATAAAATGCATTGCATTAAGGGGGGCCATTCTACATGATGGTATAGCACAGCATCAAAATGTCCAAGAATATATGAAGATGGACAGGGTGTTTTGGGGCATTAAAGCATGTGTGTCAGAGCTGCATTGACTTGGGGTGCCTGCAATACGCTAATGCATACTGTATATTGGGCTTGATTTATTAAAGCTTTCCAGCACTGACTGAAGACAGACTATCATAGGAGAACCTGGGTGATCCAGCATTCCCCACATTTCACAGTTCATTTACCACATTTTTTGTACATTTATCTGAATATCACTTTTGATGTAAATTTGACATTTTCCATGTGGGGGTTCTGTATTTGCATATTTTATATATAGACTTGTACATTCTTCTCCGACTAGTGGCTATTCTGTACCTGGGAGTGTTCCTACTGGCATGGTATTTTAGGTTTCAATATTCATGTAAAATCTTTTGTTTTAAGTCTGACTGTCCGGATTTATAGGCTAGTGATGTCCACGGGCTGTCAGAATGTAAAGCACTCATCCTCCCTCATCTATAAAAGAGATCAGAGGGCTTGGCAGTAGGCAAAGAGCCTTCCTGTACAACGCTTGCCAGTTTCTACTGTCTGCCAAAACAATCATAATGGTTTGTAGTGATAAAGGCATTTTTATGGACCTTGCACAAAAATGTAAGGGTTCTGCACCACTTCCCAAGTGGGCCCATTATAGTTGTAAAGGGTAAAGGATGGCATTATGATCACCATAGTGAGATCTAAAAAATGCTTAGATCCCAAAGCTTGTAAAAAAGAATGCTGCCAAAGGCTCTTCTTGTATATTTGTTGAATTGCATCTAACTTTTAGAAGAAATGATGTTACATACTCCCAGAATGACCTTAAAGTAGACCTAAACTCAAATATGTCACCAGGAGGAAGTGCTAAATGACAAATACAATGACTCCTTTGTCAAAAAGTAAAACTTTGGCTCTTGGTGGCTCTACACTGGACAGCGCATGTACAATGTAGTGTAGAGCTTAGTGTGGTCGTGCTACATACAGAGCCAGGGTGTTACATCATCAGCGGCCATCCAAAGACCCAAGAGGATTGCCATGCACTTGAATATCCACCGTAGAGTCGGCGGCAAAAAGGCACCTTCTGAGGACCTGTCATCGCTACAGGGCAGCTGCACACAGGTAAGTCTGTGCCCTAAAAGGGAAGTATGCTGTACACATTCTCTAAATATGGCAGCCTCTCACCATGCACCAACAAGTATAGTTCTACTTTAGGTGAACAAATATGTCTGGTAATATTTATTTCAACATTTTTAGGGTGATAAATCATGCTGTGATTTAAGTGCACTTTTGATATTCAAAACTCTAACTACATCCTTGCTAGGAGCAGACATTTTTTTCTTAAAAAAAAAAATTTATGTAATAGCTGATCATCAAATGCATGATTAACACACCAAAAATTCTGTGTTCTCAATCTTAAAGAAGCGTCGTCAGCAGCTCTTATATCCGCATAATTAATTGCTGCAATATGACACTGCTGTAGTTTCCTGATAAATAACACAACAAGGTAAATGTGATAGGTGACCTTATTTGCCTTGCTCACCAGGTAGCAGGTAATAATTATGTCTCAGTTCAAACAACAGTTACATAACAGCAGCAGAGACGTGTCAGAGCACAAGACCTAAGTATATCCAACTAAGCAGATTTAGACTACACGAGTTACAGGCATTTCAGTGTATTTATACAATGTGATTGATGTGTCTTCTACTATGGTGCAAAGTAGTAGATTAATATTTAACAGTGACAAAGCCGAAAAGGTTTTGTTTCTGTGCAAAAAAAGGGGCATTATTGTCCTGGCCCCATTCATAGAAGTAGTAAATCAGTTGACATATTCACCATTTCTATTAATAAACTGACAATTATACAATGCACTGGCACTTTTACTAGTGCTGTCATATTGCTGATCAGACCTGATCACCACCATAATAATCATTTTGTCATAATAACTGCTTTTTAAAATTAGCCTATTTGGCCACAGTAATAGTGACTGGGCCATGTACACCTCTTCCAAATATTGCAATTGGTTGTTACATTCAAGCGAATAGAGTGTCTGAATATCACTCTTAGTATAAATACAGTACATTGAACATGGCCACTGTACAAAACCTGATCACTCTTCTGTAAATGTAGCTTTATAGAACTGAAAAGGAAAAAAACAGATGATCTATTATCAGATTAGCACTTGTGTATAGATAGGCCCCTGGACTCACTTTTAGGATAGTAGAGTCTAATAGGAGAAAAAATGAGCTGTCAGGACAAACTTGAGCAGAGTATCTATTGATTATGAACTGGCAAAGCCGTTCATAGGCTCATTTTTCTTATTTGTCAGTGGTTTCTGTGAAGGTTGCATTATAGCTGAACTTTGGCAGATATAGAAAACACAAATGAATGCAGCTCTTTATTCATTGATACATCATTAGGAATTTTAACTGCTTGAATTTGACCTGTGTCAGCCTCTTGCAGTTCCTGTACAGCAGTGCTGGAGTGTGAGAGGAAAAAGCAGCACAAGGAGCTAATCAGTTCATGAGCTGTAAAGAAACATACTAATATGAAGGAAGTTGAGTGTGACATAGATATGCGGCCTGATTTATTAAAGCTTTCCAAAGCTGGAGAGGATTCACTTTAATCAGTGAACTTGGGTTGATCCTGGAAATCTTAAATGAATCTGGTGCACGATTGGAAACATTTGCTAACAAAAAAAAAAAAATGACTATAGAATAGAATAGACAATAGAAATCTATTGCAGGTTTGCTGGATCACCTCTCCAGCCTTGGAGAGCTTTATTAAATCAGACCCATGCTCTCATCACTTCTCCTGATTCTCCTTTTGCTGTCCTCTCACAGGCATGTCAGACTAAGGGTTCTATTTATAAAAAAGTGAATATGAAGATAATGATATTTAGAAGGCCCCAGCAACCCAGTGAGTTTTTTTTCCCATTGGAAAAAACTAGGACCACAACTGATAATGATTGTTTAAAACATTTTTATTTAACAGAAGGAAAGGG
Organism: Pyxicephalus adspersus; assembly: GCF_032062135.1. NCBI lineage: Eukaryota > Metazoa > Chordata > Amphibia > Anura > Pyxicephalidae > Pyxicephalus > Pyxicephalus adspersus. The sequence continues at coordinate 108,933,947 of NC_092862.1, read as the reverse complement.
GAATGACATTATTATTATTAATATTATTAAACAGGATTTATATAGCGCCAACATATTACGCAGCGCTGTACATTAAATAGGGATTGCAAATGACAGACTAATACAGGGAGATGATGAGAGAAGAGTTAAGACTTCGTCCACAGTAACAGGGCTGAGGGAGGCCAGTGAAGAGTTACAGGTGGAAGGGGTGGGTATGGTTGGAGTGGCTCGGTGGGTGGCAATGTCTTGGGCAGAGAAGGATGTTGTGGGGGGAGCAGGTGTGGGGTTTAGGAGGGAGTCAATTGTAGAGAAGAGGTTGCGTGGGTTGGAGGCTTGAGAGGAAAGCAAACAAGTAAGTGTGTACAATACTGGGTGATAAAACAATAAAATAAGGGAGTCTACATCGAATCTTGAGCAATTACAAGAGTTTAATGATACAGAACCCTGACAACTGGCTTACCCAAGGAGTGAAATCACAAAAAAAGGAGATATGGACTGATATCTGACATAATTCCTGGTCCAGAATCTGTTATTGTAAGCCCCCCTTCTTCCCAGGACCAGCCACATACTTTTATTTATGAGTAAAGAGAAGGGAGACAAATCCTAATTATATATAGATGTCACTCAGATCCTTTCTATGATACATGAGATCTAGGCCTCCTATAAGCTCAGGATTCTGGGTGCAAATAAGAGCATTTTAAAACCCCTAATTCCATTGCCCCAGGAAGGCAAGAGTGCAGAAAGAATAAAAAGTAAGTGAAATGGGGCCTTTTCCACCCATTCTTTCATCACATATACCCCAGTTTCCCCCATAGGACCATAACCCCAAATTACTACTCAGACCATAGTTCATGCTCCCGACATACAGTTAAATACATCCTCCTCTTCCTTCCAGTACCATTTCAATAATTTTTACCGCAAATGTAAAAGAAAACTGAAGACAAAAAAAAAGAGAGAAAGGGGCAAGGAAAGAGGATGGGTAATGTAGAAATATACAATAAAAAGTTAAACATTAGTGAAAGATAGGTAAAGCAGCAGGTAAATCTTCTATTCCAGTATTTCTCAACCAGGGTTCCTCCAGTTTACTTGGGGTTCCATGAGGGTGACATTCTTCCCACTGATCACCACACTAATGTACTTTAAGTTGTGGATCGAGTAATTATAGGAGGTTAATATGTTTGGAGTTGAAGACTCTGTGGGACTCAAAAAAGCACAGTACTGTAGGCTTTAGCAGAGTTCATGATATGCTGATTGGTGTAGGAGCCATACAAGATTGATGCAGGAGTAATATGTAGGTATATGCAAGCCCTTCAATAATCAGCAGAGATGGCAAGTAACCATGTGTAGGTCACTGAGGATTAGGTGAGCAATGTCCAGTCCATTGGAGCCAGCACAGCCCTGATCTGTATGATTGATTATATTATATACATTATATATATTTACTGAAATAGTAAACTTTTAGAATGTAATGCTGAATATTTTTCATTTTCCAGTTTAGAACAGATCTGAATAATTGTGAATAAACTCCTTTGTTGTTTTTTTTTAAATGTTGCCCTAGATTTATAGACATGTAGGGACTTCTTATACTTGCATCACATGATAACCGCAATGCTAATTCTAAGGCTGCTTGGTGATCACATGATTGTATTAGTATGCACAGCTTTCACAAAAAAAGAGTTTGAAAACATTTACCAAAGTCATACATGAAGGGGGAAATAATCTCAATATACTCAGAATATATGTTAGATACCTTATAGACTGGCTGATTTGCTCATTTCAAAACTTTTAGCATCATCCTGGAACAAGCATGCACCATCCCTGACAACAATCCGCCAAGCTGACTGTTGCTTACCTTGACAATGGGCTTTCATCCCAGTATTTATATTAGTGACTGGAAGCCTGTTGTTAATGTACACAGGGGCATCATCATGGGATGTGATCTTTCAACGGATTTGAGCTTAAAATGAAGATCCATTATGTGCTGGAGACATAATGTTTCATTTTTTTTTTATTAGTTGTTTTTAGAATTGTATACAATGTGAATACATTTGCAAGCATGTCTACCCATTTTTTGGCCCTAAATACCACATTGGATATTATTTTCTCCTTTTCTGTGTTTAGTTTTGATGATCTGATACACCGTGAGTGTATGATAGGGATATTTTATTTCCTTTCTTGTAGCAGATACAGGAAATGAGAGGACATCGCCCTAAAAAGCAGACTTTATAGATAATTGTCATAGGTCTATGTGTTCTTAATAATAATCCTGTATTCATGGTGACAACTCTAACATTTTAAATGTCCCCTCATTTTTATATAGGACAAAAAAAAAATAAGCACTACTGAAAACTTGGGAAATTAAAACTACCAAAGTACAGCACAAACTTTAACTGTTGGCCCATATTTCAGAAAATGCTAGTTGCCTGGCTGTCATGACAATTTCCTTGCTTTTCTTTTCTTTTTTTTTTTTTTTTTTTTTTTTTTTTTTTTTTTTTTTTTGCTTTTCTGACATTCCTGATCTGTACAATTGTTCCGAGTCTCAGCACTGAAAACCAGAGGATAAAAAGTCAGCCAGTGTTAGAGAGCTTTTCTCCCCAAACAAGTATATGGAATTATAATACCAAGTGAAGCAGGTAAAGTGTAAGCTCTTGGGGGCAAAGCCTTCTCCTGTGTCACTGTCTGTATATGTCTGTCATTTGCAACCCCTATTGATCACTGGGACAAATGGAAGAGCAAAGAGTTAATTATTGCTATCTGCAGAGACACACACAGCAATCAATACCTTGATATAGAATTTAACCCTTTACTATGTTATCCAAAAATTAAAAAATGCATTTACACTTTAAAGAAAGAAAATACATTTTTTAAAGATCACTGGTGATTAGAACGAAATGTCCAACAAAAATTAAACCTCATGTAAAGATAGCTGTTTTGTAAGTTACCCCTTCTTTCATTTCATCCTATGGATGTTTGTTTCTTTGTAATTTCTTAATGTTTCAATTTTTGCAATAAAGCCAGATTTAATCACATTGGTAGGAAAAGCTCCCATATGATGTCCTGACACCTGCTGTTTGCTAGAACAGCGCTCGTTAACTGAAAATTTTGTCATTTTGTCAGAAAAATTTGGACATTATTTGCAATTTTTATGTTTCAATCTTAAGAGAACAAAAATAATATTCTAATAAATTCTTATACTCTGAATGACAATTTTTGCCTTTATTTTGCACTAAATTCATGAAATGTACTAGATTTTCATGAGATCAGCAAACATTTTTTTCATCCTACATCACCTGATCTCACGCCTGGGTTGGGTGACGTAGGATGAAGAACCCGAATGAGAAGACCAAGATGGCGGCACCTGGAGCGCCTCCTGGACAGATGCCGAGATGATGCGGGACCCAATGCCGGACACCCCCGGAGTGATCGGACTGTCCTGAAAGGTTAAATGTGTTTTCAGTACAGTTCCTCTTTAACTGTTATATTTTACGGCATCATATAGTTTGACTTTGATAACTATCCCTTCTTGTTTGCTTAGATTGAAATTAAATAAACTCATAATGAGTGACAAAAAGCAGACAAATATTTTGCATTTCTTTAGTAATACCAAAGATAATGCAACATGTGATAAATGTAACAATAATAATACTTCAATTAACAGTGAGCTGATCAATGAATCCGAGCCTCCACAGTCCTCGTCTGGCACCATTAGGAAGATCATTATTTTACAAATGTATTTATCTTTTTTATTGGTTGGTGGGCTTTAAAATGCTGAATGTTGTGCTGTGTGAGGCTGTGCATGGTGACTTGCAGCACAGCCTGGCTGGGGGAGGGGTTGCAGCAGATGAGTGACAGGTGTGGTAACCCATGTCATGGGAGATCCACCCCTGGAGGAGGCTGTCACAGAGAGCTGGCAGAGGGAAGGTGACAGATAGCCGGGGACACAGGCTTAATCCATGCTCCTGCACACAGCTGGCCATTGCTGACATTGTATGGACACCAAGGCAACTTGTTACAGGAGGAAGGAGGACAGCCAGAGCAGCACTCCATCTCCTCCATCATGGCTGTGCAGGCACTATGAGTAGCTGAGGACAGGAGGGAGAGAAGGAGGAAGCAGGGCAGAGAGGAGCCCCGCCTGATCAGCCCCTAAACTTCTCACCGCTCAGCCTAAACACCACAACAGCTCTGTAACATGGAGAGCAGCGCAGGTAAGTGATCTCCGGTGATCAATGTCATACTTTATAGCCTGGTGATTGTAGTGCTCATAGATCTTTCATGGTTCTTGTAGTTCCTCAGCACCCTGCCTCATATCATACATACAGAGCCGGCTGCGGTGCACTTATTAGCCGGGTTGTGTCGGTAACCTGGCCAAGGTGTGGCGGCTAATCAGAAAGTGGGTTATGGGGAGGAGGGGAGTCCGCCTCATACTGGGATCCTGTCATTCTGCACTCTCACATGGACTGGCCGCCTTAGCCATGTGCAGCCTCTGTTTACGTTCTGCCCAGCGCCGCTTCTGATTGGCGGACTGGCGCTGTGACGTGGTGATTACATAATGAAGGAGGGCACCCGAACGGCTCTCCACGTGAGGCTGCCGGAGGGGAAGCAGTTTTGTGACCTACTTTCTGCTACACGTGTATTCCAGAGCCCCATCTCACAGCCAATCGGCGCTTAGGAGGTGGAGTTAAAAGACACGCTCTTTCTCTATGCGGGAGGTTCTAAGCAGCTGATTGGTGGATAGTTGTAGCCGGTAACGGAAGCTCCTACACGTGTCCAAGCGGAGGGCTGCATGAGTGACGCCTTGTGACTGAGGGGGCGCCACTGAGCGCTGTCATTGTACACGGTCTCCGGGGCTTAGCATATCCTGCACGTTGTATGTGATCAGAGATGATGACAGCTGTGGCTGGTCACCATGACAGGAGCATGACTTGTGTAACCGTGACATCCGGGGGCTTATACATGAACTGAACACCGGGGAATGACACCATTCCCCAGCACAGAGAGAGAGAGAGAGAGAGAGAGAGAGAGAGAGAGAGAGAGAGTGTAAACCATTTAAATACTTATATATTTCCCTCTTTTCTTGCCACCTACCTAAGCGCTAGGTTGTGAATGGGCCCCCTGCGCCATGGCAACGCTGCTGCTCCTGTAGTGTACCTGGTGATGCCAGAGCCTGTGACCGAGGGTCAGAATTGGGGGGCAAATTCCCCGGGTGTCCCCATCACTCTATGTCATTGGGGGACTATAGAGGGGTTGATATATAAGACAACATACGGCCACACCTTCACACTTCTCTGATGACATGTATAAAAGTGATTATTTTATTTAGTGATTACCGATCACAAGCTCCATTCACTTTGATTGCCACGTTTTCTAGTCCCCATAGTCTTATATTATAACACTCACAATATTTACGACAAGCTCCAGCGATCCCCATTCAGGCGTATTGTGTTCTACAACTCCAAAGTGGCAAACTAGCAGCTCACCAGCCGGCTGATCAATGGTGATTTATTTATCTGTGGTCTTCTGAATTCTTTCTAAGGAATGATTATCTTGGGGCAAGCAGAACTCTCAGTATTTGTGTATAAACAGCGCCATTTTCTGGTGAGGAAGCCATTGCTGCTTTATAAATGTAGGTAGTCCTCAGGTTAAGGACACCCGACATACGGACGCCTCCTAGATAAGAACGGGGCTTCCCTGCTTCCTGTGTGCAGGACGGAGGTGTGAAGGGGGGAGGGGCGGTTTGCAGGACTTGCAGAAGAAATCTTTTGCCAACAAAGCTGGGGTTGTGGGTGATCCTAGGGAGTGAGCTCTTTCTGCAGCCTTCTGTAACTCTAACCGAGTGTGACTCAGGGTACAAAAAAAGTTGCTGAAAGCGGTAACCCTGAGTAACACTCAGTGTAGGGAAACCTATGGGAAGTCATAGTAAATACAGCGCTTACCTGATCTGCCGGCGTGTCGTCCATCGCTGCGTTCCCTGTCATCCTTCATCCTCCAGAGTCTTCTGCACACAATGAGTCACCTAGTGACGTCGGTGCGTTTTTACGTTGCCGGCGGGGCGGGAAATTCAAAATCAATTTGTATTGCATTCAATACAAAATAACTGTATTGAATGCAATACATTGGATTTATATGTGTAAAGGCAGTACATTGTATTTCATGAACATTTATTTTACAGTATAATAATATAGTAAATAGTTAATAGTTAATTTTAATAAAAAAAAAGAAAGAAAAAAATATATATATATTTTAAATATATTTAATTTTTTTTATTTGTACATGATTTTGTGTTTCAAACTTTATTATACTCATACTATTATATTATACTGTAATAAATTTTCATGAAAAACAATGTACCGCTTTTAGACCGACAGAAATGAACCGCTAGGGAGGGTAATGACGAAGACAAACTCTGCAGTTGTTTCTTTTTGCAAATCAATGCTAAGTTTGCTCCAGAAGGTAATGAATGTCTAGGCTCCATAAAGATTTTTTTAATTTTTGCTTTGTTTGTGATTAACTCACAGTGAGGATTTTATACAGTAACTGACACCACACTGCCTAATAATATGTTGAGACAAGCATCTGTCCTAATTGCATTTATTAAAATAATGTATCTGTTCCAACTTACATACAAATTCAACTTAAGAACAAAGCTACAGTCCCTATCTCCTATGTAACTCGGGGACTACCTGTAAATCTCATAGAAGGCAGCGCCCCCAGCAGGAAATGGATTCCAATAAAGACCTGACAGGGGTTCTCACCACCCTTGCTATATCCTAAACTAGGTTTCAGGTTTAGTGTTACTGCCATAGCTTGGTATTGGTTTTGAATAGGACTGGGAATGGTCTTGGCTGTGTACAATTTTACATTTCATCTGTTCTATAAATAACGTCATTGTGCCTGTGGATAATTCCAATTTCTCCTCACTTCCTGTATTGTCTGATACCAGTCACCAGGACAGGAAGTCAATGGAATTCTTCTCATCAGAGGCACAGCTCTAATTCCCCTATAGGCAAATTGTCTGATATCTCCTTTTCTGATTCCCAAATAGATACAGGAGATGATGGGAGATCTCCTAAATAGAGACACATAGCAATGAAACAATTACAGGGATTCTAACCTATCCTTACTCCATCTAAAACTAAAGAGCTAAATGTTTGTATGGGTTATGATAGTAAATCGATTTGTGGTCTGAGCAGTAAAAGAGATCCATCATGTCTGTCTGCCAGCTTTGTTCTGTAATGATTCCAGTTCTCCTGACGGATCAGCACGTCATGTTTCTAGGAATTTCCTCAGATTGAACTGTAATTATGAAGCTGTTAGTTTAATCATTTGTAGCAGATTCCTATCTGAGCCTGGCCCTGATTCACATCGGCTCACCTTGCTGGGGAATACACGTGTCTACAATTATTGGGAGGTTTATATAAAGGTTCTTCTCTCCTAAAGGGAACCTGTCATAGGGAGACAATTGGCCATCTTTATTTAAATACCAGCACCCTGGCTGTCATTCGGAGCCCCCTGCTATATGTGGGCTGCCTAACTCACATGTATTTGGGTCAAAGTAATGAAGCTTTTGGGTTAGTTTAGCTGCCAGGCTACCATTTTTTCAGAAAAAAATCAATGGCATTCTCTGTGTAGGTTCACTGTTGTACAACCCGATTTATACCTATAAAAAGCTGGCACGATTTATAGTACAGGAGGGGTTACCTTCAATGAATTGTTTGATATACCTCCAATCGGTCAGTAATGGTGGAACGTCTTTAGGTGATGGTGGAGGACACATGGAGTCTGAGGACCCCACTAAATTATGCTTCCAGCCATCATTGCACATAAGCTAAGCCAAAGCAGATCACGAGTCTTCAGCTTGCAGTTATTTCTTCTCCCTTATTCTACAATCAGAGACGCCATGTGACTGCAGGCAGAGGTGCAATACAGCAGAGATCATTCACAGATAGAAGACAGGCTCTGCATCTGCCTGATGGTAATGTGCATTACATTTTACATGTTTATGTATTTGCTTTTAGCTTTATTTGTTTATTTTTTATTAACATGGGATACAGTATGATTTATATGCCCATTTCGGTAGTACCTAAATGGGGACCTTTCAGCCACACAATTCTATAAAGTAATAAGTTGCTGCTTTTTCTGTTATGCACTTGGTAATGAATACTGAAAAAATTAGGGACTGCTGAGACACTCCATGCAAAATTTGGTAAATGGTAAAGCAAATTAAATCCCTTGCTTTGATCAGATAATAGGAATCTCTAATGAATTGTACACTGGATGTATATCTCTGCGTCACAAAAAAATAAATATTGTCTGCTACTTGGTCTAATCCATGTGTCCAATACAAAATCAAGTGCGCTGAATCCAAATCTGAAGTCTGATTCTGCCTAGGATGACAGGATCTTAAGTTAATTACGCATATAGAAGCGATTAGCTACATTCTCTTGTTCCGCAGTTACTATGTAATCTCTATACATACCTAACTTTTGCCTCATAGTTCCATGACATTACAAAAACATAGTTTGTGTTGTAACAACATATACAATTACACATAATTCACCTTGTTCCTTGTTCAACACACATGTACACTTCAGAAGTGTTTCAGGCACTTGCTTTTGTGTTTGTGGCTCTCCGCTGTCTCCCGTTGCAGAAACCAGCAGTAGTCGCCCATCAAGTTGGGGTTGCACCGGCCTTGATATCTTGTTTCCATAACAGAAATGTCCTGGTGGAACCTCTTCTCTTGTTCATAACTTGCATCACCCAAATTTTGTGGGAAGAAGTCCAGATGGGAATGTAAGAAATTCATTTTAGGTGACATTCGGCAGCCAAGTTGATGGTATGCTGTTAGTATGTTGTTCACAAGTTCAGCATGGTTTTCAGCTCGCTGGTTGCCCAGAAAGTTTTGTGCAACTAGCACAAATGAATCCCAAACAGCAAGTTCAAGTGGGTTGAGTTTGTCTCTGAATGTGGCATCACGCATTAAATTGCAGATTTGGGGACCAACAAAAGTTCCTGCTTTCAGTTTAGCATCTGTTATAATTTTTTCAAATTTGTCCTTCAGATACTGAAAACCCATACCATCACAATCCATTGCAAAAACAAAGTTTTTCATTAATCCAAATTTAATATGAAGTGGCGGAGGGTAAACTTTCTGTGGATCAATGAGTGATTTATGCTTCACGTTGTACTGGCCAACAATGTGTTCAGGTCTGGGTGGCCATTCTTTCACTTGGTAATGGTTGCTGTCATCACAACTGTTCCACAGGCACAGAAAGCACATATATTTTGTATATACCAATAGCAGGCCAAGAAGCAGTGCCACCACCATCAGGTCACACCAAACGTTCAACTTGTGTTCTGAAATGTCATTCAATTTCAAAATGACCTTCATGGATTTGTATGTCTCTTTCATTCCCTCGGCATGAGCAAGAGCATCAGAAGGTTTTTTGTTACCTTTATGCAGCAATACAGCTTTCAAACTTGCTTTGCTTGAGTCTGTGAACTCCTCTGCTTTGGTATGTATTCGCAACCTAACTCAATCATCAGACCACTCACGTCGGTACAGAAGCAAATGTCGTTTTCCAGCTTGTAATAACCTCCAAACTTTGTGTGACGATCCCAAAAGTGTGAAGTTGTCATTTCTTTTTGTAGCAATTTCCACTCCTTTAATCTGGAGGCTCACAGTTCAGACTTCTCTTTTGACAAAGACAGGTCCTTTACTAGATCATCTAAATCTGGTTGGCTTATAAAATGTGGCTTACCCTCTTCAAATTGGGGTTCATAACATTCATTAAAGTCGATCTCATCCTCCTGTTCCTCACCCATCATGTCACTGTGAGAAACAACAGATGTAGGAGGGACTGGCACTGGATTCTCTGCATCATGTGGCACTGGCTTCAGAGCAGATTCACAATCAGGATAGATGATTTTTGACTTAGTCTTCTTCCAAAACCCAGCAATTCTACTCATACAGAAGTAGCAGTCTGAGTGATGGTCTTTTGGCTCGTCAAACCATAGGCACAGCAAAAGGCATTTTATTCCTTTTCCCATTCAACCATTGTGTTAGGCCAACACACCTGACAGCAGATATGAGGTGCCCAGCTTTTATCCTAATCTCCAATTTCACATCCAATTACTTGTAAGCAAATCTCACCCTCTTGGTTAGGTTGATCACACGGGGTATATTTGCCACAAATGTAGAAAAAATTGTCCGGTTTATTAACACAGCTGTGCCTACTCATCTTTAGCTCAAAACAGACTCACTATCGCCTAGCTATACTATCCAATAAGATGGCTTCACACTAGAGACAAGCCCTTGGTCCATCTCGCCTTATATACCTATTTCTGACATCAGCTCACTGACTTCCCCAAACATGCCCAGCCGCTGCTGGAACATGGCATGCCACCAGGGGGCGTGATTCAGCTGAGGCGGCAGCAGGCATAGTGGTAGCTGCAACTGTTATAATGTTCCCATGTAAAAATACATTACCCAATTACCGACCATTTGAACAGCTATACCATGCCCATAACTTAAAATCTGTACGTGATAGGCAAATTCTGATTCAGATTTGGAATCGGCACACTCAGTATCATGTAAATCACATGTGTTATTCCCAGTAGCAAAATCGTTGATGTGCAGAAATATACCAACTGTGAAAGTAGAAAAGTTCCCCCAAATTTATTACTAGCTTGGATAAACGGTCAGTTCTGAGGATTGTGGGAATAGCTCTATTCACCTGAATTGTATTCTCTGTATTCCTTTAAATGATCCATTACAGTGATCCAGAGATTTATTAACCACCTGGGCGTTACACTGATATCTAGATTTCTGTTCCAAAAGCGTTACACTGTTTTTCATGAAATTTTTTTTTTTAAATTGTAGACCTGTAACTTACAGAAATATGTCCGAACAAGGGTTCTAGTATATATCATGAATATAAAAAATGTTTGAAACACACAATCATGTAAAAAAAAAAAATTACTTTTAATAAAATTAAATAAAAGACAAAAATCAGCTTAAACAAGAATACATAAATAAATGAAAAATACTGAAAATACGATAATTCGGTATACTGTATAGTAATATATTTTTCTAAAACACCTCCCTAGTGTCCCTCACATACCTATAGACAAAACCACATAAATATATTTTCTATTATTTTGTATTGGATTGGATTCCCGGAGAGGACACCCGACGCTGGAGGACGACGATGGATGATCGCAGCGGGACCAGGTAAGTGATCGATAAACCCGAACTTTTCTCACTGTATTTTCATGCAGTGAGAAAAGTTCGGGTTTATCGATAATTGTAACTTTTTGAAGCCCGTACCAAGGTCGGGCTTAACGGTCGGGTGGTTAGTAATAATAATAATAATATTAATAACCTCCTGGGCGTTACACTGATGTCTAGATTTCTGTACCAAAAGCGGTACACTGTTTTTGATTAAATTTTTTTTTTAAATTGTAGACCCGTAACTTACAGAAATATGTCTGAACAGGGTTCTAGTAGATATCATGAATATAAAAAAAAGTTTGAAACACTTAATCATGTAAAAAAAAAAAATGTACTTTTAATAAAATTAAAAAAAAAAACACAAAAATAAGCTTAATCCCCCAGCATTCTAATTCTGTCAGTTTTTTTATGCAAAAAGTCATCCTATTTTTTTTTTGCATAGAAATTTTTGTTTATATTGTGGGTTTCTAATTCTTAGGATTAACTCCCAGGTATGATAATTATATTTATTTATTATATTATAATCATGAATTATAATACATAATTATAAATAATAATTTAAAAAAATAATGAAATAATAGACAACAATGTAATCTAAAAATAAAATATAAAATTAAAAATGTACTTTTATTTTTATTTCATGTTGTGAACAGATTACTTTGTAATCTACTTTTAAATTTTCCTCCCTGACACCCCCATACATCACCACATCACCTGGAAGATGACTCATCCTCCGGGGTGATGTGAGGGGGGGATTTCCCTGCCCAGCTCACACAGACGCTGGAGCTGCTGTTGGCATCCCCAGAGAGATGCAAAGCACAATGTAGGATTTCTGCATTGTGCTTCACATCTCACTGCAGATGCCAGCAGCAATAGCAAATTTTTTATTGGTGCTGGAGGAGCTGCGGGGTCAGGGTAAGTATTTTCTTTCAGTTGTAATCGGATTGTCATACAATGTATGACAATTGGATTGCAATATAACGTTTGTTACATTTTTAACCACCTGAGAAAAGTTCGGGTTTAACACTTTTTGCAAGTGTTTTTACCCTGAACCAAGGTGGTTAATATATATATTATTATTATTTAGCCCTCTAGTGGATTCTTTGTGCACTGCTAATCAGCTTGGTTTGAATAAAGTTTTTATTTAGGGAGATTTCTTTTTTTGGAAAGGTATTAAATATATTTGAGATCAATTATATTTTATATTTTAAAGGTAATATGTTTTTATACCTAAACTCTCAATAACGAACTTATCGCTATCAACTCTCTCCCTAATAGAAAGGTTATCTGATGCCAAACAAAGATATGGTATGAAGGGGGGATTAGACAGTCTTCTGGAGAAACAAGTTCACCACCTCTGCACTTTCTAGCTGCTCTATAGAGTGCTTTAGTGTTTCTGCTCTAGTGTTTTAGACAGTTCTGTGTTCCAGTTGCTATTAGAAAATGAATATTGGTTTCTATTTAGGCCACTAGATGGTGCTGTGTCCTAAAATGTTTAACAAACATTGCCATCTGAGACTATTTACATAAGGACACAGCTCCACCTTCTGGTAGCCAACAATAATAAGAGATCATTTAGTAACAAGTGACCCAATATAACCAACTCAAAACAACAAAAATATTCAACCTGTAGTAAGTGTGAAAAAAGATAAACAGATTGAACCCATGTGATTTTTTTTCTTCCTTTAAAATAACACACCATGAATGTAATTATTCACTTTATTTTTTAAGCAATTCAATTGGTTACTGTTTTTATTGTTAGCAGGTATAGTCATTTGGGGCACCCAGGTTTATGCTTTTAGTCAATGTAGTTTTCCTGTTTTCTCAGGTTAGAGTAAAACATTCTGTTTTTTATTGGTTTATATTTAAATATTTGTATCTGGATTTTCCAATCTTAAATAGTCAAAATAAAAGTGTAAATTTAGTTATAGGTGAGTCAGTTCCTGCACGTTCCGCTGACTCTTTAACTGAAGGATCTCCCTGACATAATTACTCGATCTGTTTTTGTCTTCCCGGGTGTATTTGGTGTTTCCATTCATCCATGTGTGTTTCTGTTTCTGTGGTTGCATTTTATTTTAGAGACTGAGAACTTGCCAGAGTGCCAGTGTGCAGACCCAGGGAATAAAGCACAGAGATCACAGCAACAGAGATACTAAGGGGCCTATTTATAAAAGGGCAAATATCATATATGCCTGGTACACATATAACACCATATTTCTGCTCACCTCTTTGTTTTAAACCAGTGGTCCCCAACCGCGCTCAGTCACTTGTATGGGGAAAACCTGTCCACTCTCCCATTGCAGGCTCAGAGCTGCTTGCTAAACATCCTGGGGGGACAGTAACACAGAGCTGTGGACACAACTTTTCTTGCATTCACAGCCCTGCGCTACTGCCCCCCCCCCCCCATTATTTAGCAAGCAGGTTTGAACCTGCGATGGGAGAGTGGTCAGGTTCTGGCATCATGACGTCACTCTGGGGAAAGTTTCTTCCACTTTGAGTGACACACAGCTTCTTGCGCATACGTGCTCCGAGTTCGGTAAATTTATGGGTGAGGTCGGAAAGGTTGGTGACCACTGTTTTAAACCATTCTTTTCAATAAAAAGTTGGCATTTTCTATGAATATATTGTGGGGATCAACCTACTTGTCAGTTTATAGTTTGCCTTATTGCTACTCTAAAAATTGAGACTGCCATAGGCAACAATAAAAATCAGTGGTGTTTAAGCACCACTTTTGCCATGGTAGTCCCTTTGTAGGATACTTAAGGGGCAATCAACAGCCACAATGAAAGTCTATGGACGCTGATCACCACCTCAGCAGCTTATCTCCTCCAATTTGGGATGAATATAAAATAGTGACTAAAACACACCAATATTGATTGGTCCAGAGGCTTCTTCCACTGGGTCCCTGTATAAATGTCTTAATGCCAGCACCCCAGTTCTTCCTATGTCACCGGACCCAGGCACGAGATCAGGTGACGTAGGTAGGGGAAAAAAACTTGCTGATCTCACTGCACATGCAAGGGATCGGCTTTTTTCCCCCTTTTTGATGAAAGGGCTCCTTCTGCGCATGTCGGAGAGCACCCAAGATCCTCTCGGGATATGTGATGTAGGTATCCCGGAAGGCTTTGCTAATTACGAGGCAGTGCTGCATCTTTTTTTTTTTTTTTTTTAAATGGTGTTGCACCTAAAAAACAAATAAAACAAACACAATTTTTATCTTGCATAAAAGGGTTGTCTACCCTTTTATGTCAAGGTGAGGTTCGGAGTTTAGGTACACTTTAAATCATTTGTAATCTTCCTGTAATCATTTGTAATCTATCTGAAGTTGATAGAAACTTGTGGGACATTTTCATATAGTGTTAAATGATGAGTCCAACAAATATTTGCTACTTATTGGCTGTCAAATGCGTATCTTTCATCACCAAGAGCATTGGCTGAATCAGGTTACATTTACCGCACATCTGGATTTCCTTGTTCAATAGGCAACCTGGGTCTGCATATGAGCCATGGCTTTATTAGTATGGTGCATGGTACAGCCTCCCCAATCTGTTGTTTTGTTACTATGTACAGATAGGTAGACTATTGCTTTATTCATTTTTAATAATGTTTTTAGAGAGACATTCACTGTAAAAAACAAATACACTGTAAAACAATACATAAAGAAATATGGTATTGATTACAATGAGCGAGGAAGTTTTGTCTTGTTACACAAGATGTGTTCTCCAGTGTCACAGAAGCTCAGCGTGGAGCAAACACGTGTTTCAGCTGCTTTGATCTCACTTGAAAGAGACACAAGGACATTCTTAACGAAACATGTGTTTTTAGCATGGAGAGGGAATGTGACTGCCTCCAGGAAATTATGTAACATATCTGACCTAAGTAGCTATCACAACCTGACAATAATAGATCAACACTTATGTGTCTTACTCTGGCTGAAATAACTAGATGGAATATGTTATTTATTATTTCTTTATATGTGTTATTCGGGTACTTGTTGACTTAAACATTTTATAAAGATATTTATGATAATGAAGTAAGTTTTTTTTTTGTTAGTGATAGCAGGTAATGTTCCCATTAAGAGATGAAAAACTCCATGTTACCCAAAAATTAATTTTTTTTCTAGAAAACCTTAAAGTAATATTATATATACCCAAAAATAGCCGCAGATGACTTTGAGGAGGATTTTTATTCCGTATTGTTTCATTAAAAAGAATACATTTTTTAGTGTACTTCTTGCCTTGACATAAATATTACACCTGAGTATAAGGAAGAAACCTCAAAATTAAAAGCCAAGACTGCATTGCTCAGTCTGCTAACAGTTATTGCCCCAAGCACAATCACTATAAGTGACACCCTCAGGTAAAGTTATTCTATGTATGTCACGTTGTCTGACACATTTCTGTGGCTGTTTTATCAAGTCACATGGCCTGGGATAAAATGACATCTGATTGTGTTCTATAATGAGAATTGCCTACAAACTCAAACAGCCATACCAAGCAAAAAGTAAAAGCAATTGGTGAACTATTCAACAAACAACAGAACTGTGCTTTAACTTTTCATTGCCAGAGGCTTTGTTTTTTTTTTTCTTTTATCATATCTTACTTTTTATTCTGCTTATCGCACACATGCTTGTTTATATGGAAGCGTGCTTAATATTAATACAAAGCATTATATAATTTCTGAAAGTTAGAAAATGTAGAGAAAAGGGTGGACTTAAGGGATGGGGGGGAGAAAGTGGTAACCAAGTGTGAGGTAGAATGGCTGTTTTATGAAGATAAAAATGTAACCAAAGCAACATTATTATCCACTAGAGTTTGTATCATTTATATGGACACTTGTACATACTGGATACACACATCTATGTATGAGCGTTAAGAAGCAATGCTGAAAGTTCTGTATGTTCACCTAAATGTCTACCTACTCTTATATTTATCATTGCTCATTTTATCTACTTGCAGCACAGTAAATGTTCTAAATATTACATAAGCCTTAACCTGAATGACTTGTCAAAATGTTGTGAATTGGAAAGTCTTGTGCGCTACAAACAGCATTGACAGCCCAGTAATTAAAATAAGGTCTATTTGACACATCTGGAATAAGAAACATGTAAGAATAAATGAAGATGTTTCACCGGTCTTTGAAACCAGTAGACCTGAATTTTTAAAGCAGCAAATTCGGCGCATGTTTGTTTCCAGTCTTCTATAATTTACAGATAATAATATACTGCCAGTATAAAGTACTTACAGTTTTCTAAAGAGTAGCAAAAAAATCTATACAGTGAGGCAATTTTGTTTGACATGATTGAATAACAAAGGAAATATAATTTATAAAGTGAAAAGTAGTAAATTGTTCAATAATGATGTCAAAGTAATTACACCAACCCAGGCTCTTATTGTGACAGCTTTAAAGCCAGTCCTGTATAATCCCTCAGTTATCAAAGTCGATTGTTAGAAAGGGGTTTGGACATCGGAATACTTGGAGTTGGAGTTTTTTTTTTTGAAAAGAAGTGAGATACAGATTGGGGCTAGTAATTACAACATCAGCTCCAAATAGGTTTGGATCATCAGATCAGTAGTGGTGTGAGGACAGAATCCCTGGCTGGGAATTACTGTTTAAAAGAAGAACTCTCTTAATCCACCAGTTATATAATACGTATGTGCTAAAAGTACACATGGGCTAACTTGTGAGACAGATTAGACCACTTTAGTCAATAAAAGTTCAACAGTTGCTAATACTTATTGATTGTAAATCAGTGGAAGAAAAGCTTTTACAGAATGTTAAAAAAAACTAATAACCCTTGTATTCCCAACTAAAATACAATTTGTTGAAATTCTCTCAATCCTTGGTTTGTTATTATTTTCCACATTTTTATGGTCATCCAAGCAAATACAGTTCTCACTGCATTCAGTAATTGCTTATTCATTATAGAATATTTAAGAAACAGTGTGGTGGATACACAATGTGTGCAGTTAGTTCGTTTATCACCCAATCATTTGACGGTCTAGATCAGCGGTCGCCAACTGGTGGCTGAAAATTCTCTTGCTCCGCAGCTCTGGCTGCTGCACCCCTCAGGAGGTCAGGAGAAGGATCCCGCTGGGGGGCACACCGGGCAGAGCCGCTGACCTTGTCTCCCCTATGCATCGCAGGCTCAGGGCGGTGGGGGGTTGTGTCTCTGGTCTGAGCCTGCTGTGGGAGCGTGGGCAGGTTGTGGCATCAAGAAGTCACTATGGGGGAAGTTTCTTCCCCTTTAAATGACAAATGGTTCTTCGCACATGCACGGTCCGGAGTTCGTAAATGTAGTGGTCTGTGAGGTCCAGAAGGTTGGCAACCCTTGCTCTAGATCGGGGGATCAAACTCAAATACACAGAGGGCCAAAAATAAAAACTTAGACCAAGTCGGAGGCCAAACTTGAAATTTATTGCAAAAATTGAGTAAGTTTACTACTTCATCCATAATTAACAAAAACAAACCCCTCTACACACACTTTAGGGTTGAAAAGACTAATTTCTATCTATCTATGCAGGCTGTGTGTTGTTCATCCTCTCACATCACAAGTTTGTCTGACACTAAATATTACATTATGCAGTCTCTAATAGATTGAAATAAACACAATGCCCCTGGTAGTCAGGCACCATGTGATCATTGCCTAGGCTTTGTGTCACATGATGTGTGTACAGGAATCATGTCTATGTATTGCATGTATTGAAAATGATGATGTGAGGTGGTAACACAGGCGGGCGGGCCAGATGTAGTTCATTTTTGGAATTCTTTGGGGGACCAAATAAAGAACCTTGAGGGCCAGATTTGGCCCATGGGCCACAGTTTGACACCCCTGCTCCAGATCTACCAAAAATCTTTATAGACATGTTGGTTATCTAAACACTGTATCATTTTTTTTATGATGCAACTGCTTAATTATGTTATTCTTTGCTCTAGGTGGTGTGATTGCATACATCAGCTCCTCTAGCTCAGCCTCCAGCCCTTCCTCCTGCCACAGTGACAGCTCCAATAGCAGTTTCCAGTCTTCATCTCTGCCGTCCTCCCCCAGTAGCTCTGCTTCCGAGGGGAGTAGCAGTGGCAGTAGTGGCAATGGGAACACCAGAAAAAGTGACCTTTCTAGTGAAAACCTCTCCAAACTGGAGGAATCTCAAAGGAACCAACAGGTGGACACACTCTGCATAAAGACGACCTACACAAGTGCAGCAATCCTGACCAAAGGACATGGAGGCCTCACCTCAAGTAAGTGATGAGTTGATGATAATGATGATAAATTGACATTAAACTCAATACACAGATGAAATACATACTCCCAAACGGTTTGGCAAAAGGTTTGTCATATTGTTATCTAGCCTTATGATCAGACTTCTTCACACTTATGATCATCATTCTGTGCTGAGATCATTCTGGACTATTCTGCAGCTGAGGCAGGTATAGAACTCACCTGGGCTTGTGGCTGGAGATTGAAGGAACAGCAGCAGCACACTGATCGGGTCGTCTCACTACTCATATCACCATGTCACTATGCGTTAAATATATGATTACTTATGCTAGTTGTGTATATAGAAAACCCTTAGTTAGGTATATTTAATGGTATGTCTAGCCAAAAGTTTTGTTTTGTTTTGTTTTGTTTTTTTACTTTATTTTCTATGCCTACTAACTGTGATGTAACATTATATTTTAGAATTCAATGGGATGATACTTCTGTGTAAAGTGTGTGGAGACGTAGCATCCGGGTTTCACTATGGAGTCCATGCCTGTGAGGGATGTAAGGTAAATATTTGTACTATCACATACCAACTTCTTTATTTATGATTAAAATAAGACTTCCGATTTGTTTCAGAAAATTTCCTCATTCTGCAAAACTTCCAAATCTTTGAAAATTTTAAAAAGGAAAACAAAATATTTGGTTTTAGTGGGTATGAACTCAATTGGCCATGTAAAGTGATCAGGAATTAGCTTTCTGCATAATTGGATGGAAAATGGGAATAACACAAACATAATTGTGTAGATATGAACCTGTCTGCCCCTACATTACATGTTAATAAGTAATTCAAACACTAATTACTTAATTAAACTGATAGCATTTCTATTTAAATGACTTTTTATGTTTGTACTTTTCTGTTATATAAATATGACAAATATATGACTATATATGATAATGATATATGGTAACATGACCAGAGTGAATAGTATACATTTGTATATAAGATTTTTGTGATGGGGTCTATAGTCTAAATCTATAGTACTTTTTATGGCTTACACTGCAAAGAGCCTTTAGTTTTGGTTCCGTGCTTTATAAATGGAAAACAATTATTTAGGAAAGTAATTAGGAGCTTGGAAATTATTTTGATTTGGTAGGGATAGGATATTTCATCCACGCGTGGCATTTGGATCTATGACTTGGTACAGAATGGTATTAAATATATTTGGATATATAATTTTTATTCTTCTTTAATGTATCCTTTTGTTTGTAAAATTCATTTTTAGCAGATAATTCTTCATTCTAACTTCTTTACATTGAATATCACATACATACAAATACATATATATAGGTAAAGGGGTTATTGTGTGTTCCTAGGGTTTTTTCAGAAGAAGCATACAACAAAACATCCAGTACAAAAAGTGCCTCAAGAATGAGAGCTGTTCTATCATGAGGATGAACCGAAATCGCTGTCAGCAATGTCGCTTCAAGAAATGTTTGTCTGTCGGCATGTCCAGAGATGGTATGTGAAATGCCTTACACATTTATCAGTGCAGGAGGTAAACTGGTCAGAGAACATTATTATTAATATTAAATATTATGCTTAGTCCATAGCAAAAAGTCCATAGTCATGTCACTAACTGTCTCCCAAAGGATCTAACAATATGTCCTTACCATGGTCATATAACTTTAATACAGTCTAAGGCCAATTTTTGGGGAAAGCCAATTGTTTTTGGAGAGTGGGAGGAAACCCACCCAATCACGGGGAGAACATACAAACTCCATACAGTCAGCACCCTGGCCGAGATTCAAACCTAGTATCTAGCGCTGAAAAAGTGAGAGTGCTATCCATTGAGCCATCTGTGCTGCCTGTGGGGTCAGATTCTCACAAGGGGTAACTGTTCTGTATCCTATTATTTAACTTTTTGGTGAAAAAAGCTACAGGTTAAAAAAATAATAAATTATAAAACAGTAAATAACAACAAATACATGATCTCCTCTTACTCCTGTCACTTTACCTGTTTTGTTGAAAGAGTTAGGTGCCCTTGACAGTTTACTTCCCAACCCACACCCACTAATACCTTCTCTAAGCCAACCACCGTGGTAGAAGGGATAGGGACATATTCCCTTTAACCAGATAATGATAGTTGTATTATATTTGTAGGCCAACTGGCCACTTCAACTCAGAGTACTAAATCCTGATAGGAACGTCACATATTCCCTTTTACTCAGATGTTCAAGACATTGCCACAGATGAACAGAGCATTTGGCCATCACCAGTGATGTAGTAGGGATCAGTATGTATTTGACTGGCAGTTGACATCCTTCTAAACCATATTTCACCTGCTTCAAGAAACTTTTGCATTACCATAGACATATTCTTATGTATCTTTGCAATTTGACAATGCTTACCTTTTTCTCTTTGGTTTTATATATGTAATGCAGAAATTAATTGCGCTGTATGTCAAAAACAGATGTAGTACTGTTAAATGGGAATTAAAGTTCACAATTTCTTTTTAAACAGTACAGAAGGGGCAAAACTTTCATATTGTACACATTTCCCGGAACCATACTCAGTATCTACTGTCTAGTGTTATTAATTCATTGATTTATTAATGAAGAAACAGAAGATGGGAGCAAAATAAGTATAATTGGCCTTTTTAAAAATGTCTATAATTCTCTGCAAAAAATGAAGGTAGTCACTAGCAAAATCTCTATTTATATTGCCAGTTGTTTTTACTAGTTGTTTATAATTGGCCCTTTCCCCTAAGTTTCCTAAACAAATGTTTCTGTAAAAACATCTCTGATGCATCCTTATTTTAAAAGCAGAATTATGGTGGTTCTTGGTTATTATTTTAGGGATACCATTGAATTGAAGTTATCTATCTCTCATTTTCTACACATTTTGTCCTTCTCTGGCAGCTGTTCGTTTTGGTCGCATCCCTAAGCGTGAAAAGCAGCGCATGCTGATGGAAATGCAGTCTGCCATGAAGACGATGATGAACAGTCAGTTTGGTAGCTCGGGACCTCAAGAAGCACTGCCAGATTACCAAGCTTCTCCATCAGTTTTGCCACCGGTGCCCCATCCTGTCCAAGAGAACATCAAACATGACATTAAATCTCATCAATATCCAGAAAAAAGTCGCACTCCACCTTCATCATCTTCATCATCTTCACTTCCTCCACCTCCCCCACCTTCAGACATTAGTAAAGATGACGTCATTGGTACAGTAACTAGGGCTCACAGAGAAACCTTTATGTACAACCAGGAGACTTCTGAATTAAAAGGCGAAGCAAGCCACCGGCGGGAAGAAATTATGAATAATGTCAAATACAGTAACAACAATAACAATATTCACTTCAATAATGGTGTCAACTTTGCTCGCTGTCCTGTTAATGAAAGCCAGAACTACATGAATGGACAACATAGGGGCAAAAACAACGCAGGGTGTCCATATACCCATACTATTTACTACCCCAATGAACAGAACACAAATATTTCCAATGGCTATTCCCACAAGGAGTCCAAAAAAAGCCCCACGATTGATGTATCTCAGGCTGACCGCATGAATGGCTTCCAGGACAATAGAGGAAGAAGAATGCATTTGGTATAAAGTTTTAACTTCTTTGGTTTATTTATTGTTTATAGGTACTCACAGACATAAATGTCTTTTACTGCAAAAATACCGTACCCCCAGCTCAAGAAAATACACATTAAACCACTTTTTTGTGTGAATCTTGGCACTGGGCTTGCTTTGGTAATAATGAAGGATACATTGGCAATGTACAAATCAGCATGTTTAAAGTCCTTTTTAGGCACCATTCATACATTTTTTTTAAGCTGGGTGGGAAGAAACTGTAGGCGGGTGGCAGCCCGTGTATTGCTACTCAACTCTTCAGTAAGCACCCAAAAACAGCCGGGTGGCTACTGAAAAGTGGTGGGTGGTGCACCCAACTAAAAGGGAGAATAATGTTTTTGGGTACTTCTAATTTCTCATGCGGTTCTGTATCCCCCATAATAATTACTCTGTGGCACACCTAAAGTGTAGAATGGTTATAGACATGTTTCCCAAGGGCTTATTTATCATCCAGCATTTATTTATGGCTCCTCTGGTTTCAGGCGGCTAAGAAAGTACATGGTATTGATATATATCCCATGTGATAATGTTGTTGCTTGGTGAATACCTTAGCACTGTCCCTTGTTGGTGGGTGGAGAGTCTTCAACACTTACTTTTCAGTTTTTCTTGGCATGCACAGTTTATATGTGACCAAGAACTTGCAGGCATTGGTCCATACATGTGTTTTTTTTTTTTTTTTTTTTAATACCTGATTTGATTTCGGTGGTTATGTTCAAATGCAGTGTTTGAGGCCATCCTTATGTCTGATAGGGCAGTATATGTAGTTCTTTTTACTGATGGTTGTATACTTACTAGGTTTCTCAATTTGCAGGTTTGTCCAATGAGCATGTCACCTTACATGGACCCAAACAAATCTGGACCTCAAATCTGGGAAGAATTCTCTATGAGTTTTACCCCGGCTGTGAAAGAAGTAGTAGAATTTGCCAAGCGCATTCCAGGATTTAGGGACCTTTCACAGTATGATCAGGTCAATTTGCTGAAAGCTGGAACATTTGAGGTGAGATTTTATGATGCCAGGTTGAGACCTGGAACCATAAACTGAAAAGAAATATAAATTCCTGAACTTCCTTTATTTACCTAGAGTGACTGTGCAAATTCTAAGTTTGGAATGAATGATGTTTACAGATGCAATATTACAAGTCTGCCTACTCCCCCATGTTGTTTCAGAAATAAAATTCTTTATTCCTTAGTGAAATGCTGTGTTGTTGATTAGATCAGACATGTTACAATTGCACATTTGCATGAATGATATGATTTATCTGTCACGATACACACTTCATATTTCCTGATAGTGTAAAATGTTAGATTTGCCAACCTTTCAGGCAATTATCAGTTTGCTTATAACTGCTGTAGGTTCTGTTTGCAGTAACAGTTCACTGACCTTGTTAATAAACACATCAACTTAAAACCATCCAGATAAAATATATCCATATGCAAATATTATATTGGAACTTAAGTGCTGCTCTAAAAATTGCAGTCAAAGTTTTTTAATGAGATAAGCAGTCTCTATTTCCAAAATAAAGCCCCCCCCCCCCCCCACCCTTGGAACTATTCTTACTCCTTCTGTACACTGCATGGCACATCCATATTTATGTCAGCTAATTGTCGGTAACATAAACTCTCCTAATTGATTTATAGTAGATAACATTTCTATCTTTTATAGATTGTAGCAACAAAAGTAAACTCAGACTCATTTTAAATATATAAAATCAATAAAAAAAGCAACCCATAAAATATGAATTATGCTTTTGTATTTTTGAAGCAGTTAATAAAGTCACATTTAAAAACAATGATGCTAATATTTTGGCTTTTTATTTGCCAGGTGTTGATGGTTCGTTTTGCATCACTGTTTGATACCAAGGAGCGTACTGTCACCTTTCTAAGTGGGAAGAAATACGGTGTGGATGAGCTGCGCTCTATGGGAGCTGGTGAGCTGCTGAACTCTGTGTTTGAATTCAGCGAGAAGCTTAAAGCACTGCAACTGAGCGAGGAGGAGATGAGTCTGTTTACAGCAGTTGTCCTTGTCTCTGCGGGTGAGAAAAAAGTATTCCGTTATTACTCATACCATCCATCTTTTGTAAACACCATGACCAGTTGATGTTTTAGATTGCCAAAATAGGAATCTTAAAAAAAACTGTTATATACCTTTAACAATTTCAGTGAATTTATTTTATATTTCCAATGTAATCCAAATCCAAGCTATGCAAGGAAAGTAACAGAGGTTGGCACAGGCCAATAACACTGCCAGGGGTGCTTATAGTAGTTTAATATAAACCACGGCTGCAACTCACACCCAACAGTAACATTGTCACTTATACAGAACAATTTGGTTAGCATGTAAATATTGAAACAATACTTATATTTATTTTATTACTTAATAATATGTTATATTTATTGACAAAAGTAAAATATGGGCATGGATGTAAAGATCATAAGCCAGCAGTTACTCTGATTTTGTAGCCATCAAAGCATTAAACCAGGCGAGAACCAGGTGTGCCATGTGTTTGTAAGAATCTCAATCTCTGCTCTTAAGCTGTTATAATAGTCCAGGGTACATACACACGTTCAATAATTGTCATTGGAAAGGATCTTTCACAATCATTGACAAAAAACTAAGCGAGAGCTGAACATACAGCGCCGTTCTGCTCTATGGAGAGGGGAAGGGGGAGAACAACGGAGAGGCACCGCGCTGCACTCGCTCCCCTTCACTTTTATTATGATAGTTCATATCACATATCACATCAACCTTGTTTTAACAAATTTTTGTATTTTTTTATTCAAAGTTTATTATTAAATGGATTACATTTATTAAATATTGGACATATTTTGGAGTTATGCCTAAGAATTACAGGCCTACAATGTAAAATAAATTTTTTAAATAAATTTTTTTTTTAAATAAATTATAATGAAAAACAATGTACCGCAGTTTTACATATAAATCTGGGCAGAAATGAACCGCCTGGGAGGTTAATGACTGCAATGTCCAGCAGAGAACGGACTCCAAAATTATTGCATGTTTGTATAGGTTAATAAAACATTTTACAATAACATTTGGCACTAGTTCACGTGTTATTGCTTCCATATCACATTCTATATTGCAATTTAATTGGTTTTTGGTTTAAGAATGTACAGATGTTCTTGAAATTAATTTAAAAATGATCAAAATACATTTATCTCGCTGCAGATCGGTCTGGTATTGAAAATGTAAACTCTGTTGAAGCTTTGCAAGAAACTCTGATCCGTGCCCTGAGGACTTTAATCATGAAAAACCATCCCAACGAGGCCTCCACCTTTACCAGACTCCTCCTAAAGTTAGCAGACCTGCGTTCTCTAAATAACATGCACTCCGAGGAGCTCCTGGCTTTCAAGATTCACCCATAGGCCTATAAAAACTATTGTGTGTAATGTCTACTGTATATCGTGTGTGACAGATGGGATGTTTCTACTTTTCTGGCACAAGCTAGGTATAAGTAGCTGTTTAAATGTGCACCATTGCTGCCTTCCATTTTGTGGGTTTATCTTACATTCATGAAACTGCAGCCCTAATAATTTAGAAGAGATGACCTAAACAGTTGGATGGCTTCACTCTCATGAATGTTGCCTTAGTCCACAAAATGGAGAGTTGTTGCACCTGTGTGCAGGGGACTGGTGTAAAGCCGTCAGGGGTTTACCTAGACATTCAGCTGCCTGAGATGAAAACTATCCTTTCCATTCTTAGTTTAAACTAATATGTACAGATATACGAATTGTGTGCACTTTACATGTTACTTTAGCTTTATTAGGTTTGAAGAGATGCTGAATAACATTAATTGATATTCAGCATGAAAAAAATATATATTTTTTATCATGAATTCCTCCTTTTGGTCATCCCCTCCCTCTCAACATACAGCATCGGGTATTATAGAAGAATTGTGCTGCAGACAAGAGTCATCTATCATTGAACCCACCAGCCATGTTAACAGAGGCATTTAAAATTTGGGTTGGTCAGAACAAGGTAAAGGCTGCTTACACATTTCTTTGGTGTTCTACAAATGGTTGTTCAGCACCAATAAAAATGGCTAGGGGTCTATGTTAGATACAAATTAGTATGATGATTTTACAACACCAAATTTTAGAAAAAAGCTCAACAATTGTTGCTGGAAATAATTGTAAGTGGATGTTTCCAGGGACAGTATTGTGAACAAACAGCATCGTTCTGTTCTATGGAAAGGGTAGGGGGAGGACAATCAGGAGGTGCCATGCTGCATTCCCCCCATTAGCAAACATCAGCAAACCTTGGTGTTGTTCATTTAGTGATCTGGCAAAGTTTATCACTGAATGACATTGGGGGACGGTTGCACAGATAATAAAAGTTTTCCAAACGTTAGCCTGGGGTGATGAGAATCTAATGTCTGTACATAGGTTTAATTCAGGAATCTAGCATACCAGGTAAGGATACTTATTTTCAGTTGCGTTCAATGAGCTTTGATTATTATAGTCACGTGATTTAAATAGATATCCTTACCCTTATTGTAAAGATTTATGAATTAAGCCCCATACTATGATATGGTATACTATGAATATACTATGAATATGAATATACTATGATATAGTAGCTATGTAGTACACTCTCAATATGTGCTATACATGTGTGTGAAGTAGATGCATAGATACTGATCACTGAGAAGAAGCACGTATCTCATCATTTCTAAACACTTTATGAAATCGATATGTGCCTCTGCCAACATCTGAATTGTTGTCTGTCACACAGATTCTTAGCGTGAATTTTCTGTTTTTGGTTGTGTATTTATGTGTATATGATATCATGTTTTACTGACATGTTCAGTGTTTAGAGACTGTAAATATTTCTAGTTAGATCATTAGAGGAAAAAACAAAAAATAAATATATATATATATACCAGCTACTTCACAATATTTTAACCTGTGAAGGGAGCTGATAGTACAAAAGATTTATAATATGTATAAAATACCAGGAGTTATTGGTAAATTTACTAATGGATTATATTTTTGAAAAGTATAAAAAAAAAAAAAAAACGTATAATGCTGCAAATTGTTACATTGAAGCCTCCCACTGTGCAACTGGGTCATTCCTAGTCAAACTCAGTGACCTAAATGTAAATATATTGAAACTAACTGGCAGGTAGCGTCAGTGGTAAATCCAGGCGAGCACCAGTAACGTCCCGCACCGCTTTTAGAGGTGCAGCATTTTTGTGTTGGTGAAGATTTCTTTTCTTTATTTTTCTTTTTTTTTTTAATTATTAAGAGGCTCCATGTATAAAACTGAAGGAAGTGAGAATGTGCTTTATAGCAATGAAATCTCTGCCTTATCTAGTGCAAATTATTGATAAACTAAAGAACGTGTCTACCCAAGAAAAAAAACCTTTAATACATTGCAGCAGTACTTAAATGGGGTGGCTATATTACTCATTTTTCCAGAAATTTCAGGAATTACAGAGAATGCCTGTTGATTGTGGTAGAATTTTTTTTTTTATGTCACTTGTGAGCTGAATTGTCAGCCATGTTATATAGACATTAACAAAGACATCTTTGAAGTTCAGCCTGAGCTGAAATAATGGCTCCCTCTGTATTTTAAAGTTAGCATGGTCATCCAGAGATAGAAAGTATGTTATTGGCAGATGAAATTATTACTAGATAAAAGTAAAGAAAACAAGATTTAAAGGAGAAAACTAAAAAAGCCATCACATCTAAGCTGCAGTATATTACATTTTTGTTTTTTTGCTATGGGCTACATGTTTCACTTCCATGTTTTTATACAAAAGGCCTTCAGTGCGTGTCAGGTTTTTAAATGGAGAAGATAAGGTATGCACTTTAAATTTGGAGACAGTAGAGATATTGATTAATTGGGCCTAATTTATTAAAGTTCTCCAAGGCTAAAGAGGATACACTTTTATCAGTGAAGCTGGGTGATCCAGCAAACATGGAACAGATCTGGTCCAGGATTAAAGGAAATCCATTCAAGGTTTGCTGGATCACTAAGCTTCACTGACGAAATGCATCTTCCCCAGCCTTAGAGAACTTCTGGTCCATTTTGCTTACCTCAAGGTGGGCTGGCCTTTTTTATAGACCTTTATGTGTCTATTTTATTGCTTTGCTGCTAAATAAGAACAAGCAAAAATAACACCATGCAATATTAGTAGGATATGAGAAGAGGTAACAATTAGATTAGAGCTAAACACGTGACTATTGGTTGCTCAGTCTCACTACTAAAGTTTCTAGTAATTTGTTGCTATGAACAAATGTTTCCCGATGGTGGAGTAAGGCTTAGTCTACACAGCGTTTAACCTGAGGCTTTTAAAGCCCATGTTTGAAATCCCCATGCATTCCAATGGGCTAATCTACACAAGGACGTTTCCTTGAGGCACGTTTATGAGCCTTATCTATACGGTTGCTTGCAACGTTTAAAAATTTAAAACCCTGGGTTAACGCTGGAAAACGTTTTCATTTTTGAGCGTTAAAAATGGGAAAACAAGGTAAAAATGCTGCAAACCGCGGCATAGGCTTTTTTCAGCACTAATTATTAAACATTAATAAAAGTGCATAAAAACGCAATAGGAATGTTTACATGCATTTTTAACAATGTCCTTTTAGACCCAGCCTAAGCTACAGACGAGTGTCATAAAGAAGTGGTCAGGCACCACAACTGGAGAGAGATATATCCGTACTACATGGTACATGTGTAGCCCACACCATCAGGAAACATTTGTTTTATCTGTTTAGTAATCTATCACTAGTGGTTTTAGTACCAAACATCGGAAAACCGTCAGCACATCTCTAGCTTTATATCTTGTGTATGCAAACCATCTGAAAGGTATGTGTTGTGTTAATAACAGCAATTAATCATTTCCTTTATTTTCAGATCGTCCAGAAAAGGGTTTGATTGGATGTTATACAATACAGACACTTTCAGATCATTTTTATACACAAGGCCCAGTGTGACTACATAATCGTTAGTTCAGCTCCTCACATAAACATTTAGGTCTCCAGGTATGACTTTTATAAGTCATCTTATTGCACAAGACTTTTATTAATGTCTTAGCCATTGAGTTACCAGACTACCCATTTTAGAGGGCTATCTTGTGTTGGTGATGTGTTTTACCAAAGCATTTTTCAGGCATTTGCTGCTCAATGGCTGCATTTAAAATTTTTTACTGTGTCATCAAACAGATCCTCTTCTTACAACACACTGGTGCAAACTACTCTTAGGCTTTGGTAAAAAGTGAATTAATCTCCCTTGTTGACCGTAACCTGTCTACAAACATTTGAAAACAAAATAGCCTTTGCTAAACTGACCCTTTTGCACCAAAAAAATACTTATATAAATATTTTCTATATTTTTAAAGCTAGATTTTAAAATTTGCATTTAATACAACATTGTCTTATGTTTAAATGATTAATAATTCTTTCAGTTTGGGAGCAAGTTACTCTTATTATTCTTGATTATTTATTGTATTACATGGGGTCTATCTCACATCATCTAAGTGCCATACAAAATCAGTTTTTTTTATTTTGTTTTAGAAACCTTCCAATGCTTTAAAACAAATACTATATATATTGTTATACAGTGGCACAAACCCGGGTCAGAATAATCTTCTGCACCACACCAAAAGAGCTTTGGCATTAAATGACAAAATAATTGGAATAAAAGTGGTGGTGGTTTTTCGTGCTGAGCCAAATTTCATAACTTTGCCTGTTGGTTTTCTAGGAAAAAGACAAATTTCAACTATAAATAAACGTTTCAATTTGCCATAATTTGGCAAATCTTGAATCTTTTTTATAATCTAGTAGGTGTTGATGAAGGATGTGCTTTAATTAAGATATTCCAACTCTAATATACAAGAACATAGGAGGTATGACCTATTTTTCATTCTAGAAATATTGAAGGCATGCATCTTTAATTCTATACAGAACATTGTAAAAATGTTAGTAACTCATTTCATACCAAACTATATCAAAATGCTGATTAAGAGCAAAAGGCCTGTAGAAAAATAACAAACATATATAGCTCAATGCTTATGTATTAATGAAAGTTACCCTGTACTTCATTTGCAGCTTTTAAATACAAAAGACAAAACACAATGCATTGCATTCCACAAGATTGGAAGGGACAGAACATGTTCTGTGTGATTTAAGCTTTTTCTGTGTCTTTCTCTATACCACTGGGACCTGACTTTCATTGCCTACATGGGTAAGCTCCGCCATTTGCTATCTCCTTCCATCTTTAACTGTATGGAAGTGGTTAGGAACTGCTATTTGCTTGTACTGGTATTTCATTGGGATTGTGACATGAATCCTGAAGTCAAGTCAATATCTTGCTTCTGGCCATGTGGTTTTCCTCCCATTACCCGGTTTGCTGCTCCAGGAGGCATAGCAGTTGTTTTCTATTCACTTGGGAGCAGCTAACTGGGCAGACTTAATCTAATTGGATTGTGGATGGAAATTTGCTGAGCTTTGTCAATAGGCTGGGAAATATCGGTCTCCAGTCAGAGGAGCATAGAAAAGGCTTTTCAAGTTTATACAAGAAAATCAGGTATTTGATGGCACCTGCAGAAATGTTCTTTTTGGATAATGAAAATGTAGTATGGGTTAAATTTAAACATGTTTTTGGCACCACACACATTTTTATTGTTGAATGGAGGGATCTGCAGGCTACTAGAATGCAATTCCAAACTTAAGCTAATTAAGCTAAAGCATATAAAACATTAGTTTGTTTTCCCATACAATGAGTAGGTATACATATGATACCTCTCTATTGGCTGACGTAACTGGCAACAACTTGGAAATAGAATGCTAAATTCATTTCTGTATGAGGATATTAGGAAAGTAGCTTTAGATGTTCAGCCCCTTATGTCACATAGGAAAACTTGCTATATTTTTAGAGCTTTTTTAATTATGGAACCATTAATGATGTTCTATGTGCCAGCCAGGCAACCTTCAGCTCTTCAGCTGCTTCTAAGTTTGTACTTTACCTGTGGTTGATGGTTCTAATTTGTGGCTGGGAGAACACTGACATCTCTAGCATGGCCTTCGTAGGCTTCCATGCAGCACAACCAATTGCTTGAGCATGTAAGTATATCTCAGGAAATGTACACTTAATGCTCAGCCACAAAAGCATTACATTGTTAAACAACACTTACCATGTTTGACATTTTTGCTGCAATATTTATTAGCTTGTATTATTGGTGCCCTATTGGCCTGGCACATAAGAAAGCCCAGCATGCCTACTTCTTTCTCAGTTCTATTCATTCCACTTTTCTCACCTATCTTAGTCCTAATCTATATTGCAGATCTTTCTTCTCCTGTCTGTTTTGTCCTCATATGACCCCTTCTTCCTCCTCAAAAAAGTTTATAGTATATGCCTAAGAGTGGTGCTAGAATACTTTCTGCAATTTCAAAAGCATTAGCGGAGTCCGGATGCCGGATTTACCGCTTTCCCAGGCTTTTAGTGGATATGTTACAAAACAGCAGTGCTGAACATTTCTTTTTTAGTTACTATGTGATGCTTATTTTTATATGAGCCCTTAGGACACTTTCAGTGTGTGTAAGTCATTGTTCTATGATCAGTTTAGGAACTTGTCTGACGTTTGTGTGTTAAGTTGTGATTTGTTGAACCAAACACCAAGGGCTCCAAAACAGTATAAAATTATATTTTGAAGTAGCAGACAGTTTTAAACTGGACAGTGGATCGTCTTTTACATTTTTTAATACAATATTTTTTTATAATGATTGATTTTACTGGTAATAGCAGGTACAAATATATATAGATTTTTTTTTTGTAAGTGATTCCTCCATTAAGCTTTATATTGTTAAGTTGTCTCTTGAAGTTACAATTTGACAAATATTAGCAACAAGCAGTTGATTCCTCATGGCATGAGAGCTTTTGGTGGACATTAAAATAGGAATTAGAAAACAACAACATTTCAAGAGATAACTTATATGTCTATAGCTGGAAAACACTTTCATAAAAGCAAAACAATAATGCAACAAATAATGAATATTGCTCACATTATGGCACCTGGAGGTTACATTACATGGACTGGTATGATACTGATATGAGGACTAAACATGAAATGAAAAAACCTAAGTTTTATTCATAAGTTTTAATGAAACAACGTAAGCTTGATATAAGTCTAACTGGTGCAATAATGTTGGCTATATCTGTCCACTTTACCATATTGGGCCATACTGGGTTTAAAGAAAAGTGTGTAACAGCTGCTGGTATGACCTGACAAAGAACATCTACAAGAGTAATTTAACATCCTCTCTTACAGGAAAAAAGCACTTAAGGCATTCTGAATTTATGTATTATATTATGGAGGCCTAGAGTGCCATTGCAACTTGAGGAATCAAAGCCAATCTCTCTTAAAGTAAAGCAGCAAATCTGATCATAGATTAGACAAATTTATGAGTTATTGTTTCTGCAGCAGCTGTCATCTAACTTTACCTAATAATTGTTATTATTGTTATAAAAATAGGATATAATAAAGTTACCAGTGAATTGTGCTGCTATGTTAAATATTGAGCATTGACTTTTGAGCATTAACCTTCAACTATGTTGTGTTTCCATGTTGCTGTTGTCTGTTTGTAATTGTGTATATTGTACTAGGAAAATAAATGAACAGGGAAAAGCATGTGTCATAATCTGTACTCACCCATAAAATTACCTATACGATTAACCTGTAGTAAAAGGCTAAGTCCATCATTAACAGAAGGCTAGTGGGTTGAATCACCAAGCAACCGTTTATTTGTCTATGGTATTCCAGTGCTAAGACCTTTCCTGATTCAATCTTCAATTTTGCCACTAACCCAACTATTCACACTTTTTAATCAATATCTTTATGGGGGTGACTTCCTCAGTAGTAGGTGCGGCTTATCCAGAAAGATCCATGAAATGTAGCAGTAGTTTGCTTGTGCTTCAACCTGCCAAGGTTTGTTGGATACTAAAAAGTTGTGTCCCAGACGGGCAGCCTGGCTTTGGATCTATGATTGAACTTCTCTACTGCCATGGGTACAGTCAGACAGAATAGTATGCCATAGGCTACTTGTCCCATGGCAGAGGAGGGGCAACCTTTGTGCATTTGTATTTTCTACACTATGTGGTTTCTTATTCTTTTATTATGTTTTCTCTAAAATTAATGTACTGTAATAGAGTAAGATGACCATTTTTGCCTGCAAAGAAGATGTAGTTCTCTGTTTAATTAAAATTGTGGGGTAAAGTGAGCCTAGTGTCCATAGAGGCCCATACTTTCTTCTTGGACTCTCTAGGAAAATTCACTTTCAGATTTCTTATATACTTTGTTGAATGTATACTTTTAGAATGTTACGATGTAACATAGATAGTTTTATTTTAAGACATGTTGAGAGGACTTCAGTTTTTTTCTACTAGGTTATTTTATGTATCTGTGGTGACTGATGAAAAGCACCTAAATTAATAAAATATTGTAACAAAAACAGATGATTTCAGTCTGAATGAACCACTTTAACTATCAGTGTGGAAAGAATGAATGGGGCAAAAAAGGTGCAATTGTTTTGACCTGGACCTGTGATCCATTAGCTTTAATTTCCTGCTACACCAAGGTGTCTGTACACAGAATATGTTGTTAGACTTTTCAAATAAACAACTTTACACAATAAAACTTTTGGAAGTGTCTTAATTTGACAGCTCAAACTTGTGAACCAACATGAGAACGCCATGAATCATATTTATTATTAATATTTGAGTTTAACCAGTACTGGGCTTAGTATATGCAGTTGTCATATCTTTAATCTTTTCTCCATCATGGTTGTGAATTATTAAAATAACATTTTTTAAAAAAGCTGGCAAGGTTTGAAGAAGTACTGAAAGTAAATACCAACAGTAAAAAAGTAAAGACACACCTTAAAGTGGATCAAAACCTTCCAGATTTAAAAATTACAACAAGGTTTTGTACTGCATTAGGAGCAAGCAATTTCCATTCAGGAGAAAAATAAACTTACCCGCTGAATCACAATTTTTACAATACATTCACTTGAACTCATTACAGGCGCCATCATCTTCACCCTGTCTTCTGCCATCTTGTTCGGCCAGGCTGGAATGACATAACTTAGCTTATACGTATATGCCCTGCATAAAAACCTGCCTGTTTATAATTTTTTTTAAAGACATCTTTATTGAGTTACAACAGCATTTGCAAATACAAAAACAAGGCACAGTCATAAAATATTACAAGAGTAACAAAACCTGCGTAGAACATAAAGGTTGATATTGGAAAGAAGTTATTGTACAGTCAGAGCTTACAAGCATATGTGTGTATACACAATGTATGGTCCTAAAAGGGGGGGGAGGGGGTGTGACAATCCTTAGAAGAAGAGCAAGGTGTGATGGAAAAAGGGGTCTTTTTGGGGCAGTTTTTGGCATTTACAGACTGGTGAGGAGGTCACCCTCTATAGTTATAGTAGGATAGCAGGTGAGCTTTCCCAAGTTTTGAACAACAGGTAGCAGAATGTTTTTATTGATGCTTTGAAACAATTAAATAGGGATTTCCACGAAAGTGAATGAAAATAAAGCCAAACTGATGGGGGAATAATTTATAAATACACCTTTTAGTAAATTTCAGTATGTAAAATAGATTACAAACATGTCTAGCAGATGCAGATGGCCAGGATTTTATAGATGCTGCTCTACCAGGTCTCTTGGGATTTAACAAAGACAATAATGACAAATTTCCTATACAGACTGAATTGGCCCGATTAAATAAAGCTCTCCAAAACTGAAGAAGATAAAATTTTATGGTACACCTTGGGTGATTGAGAAAACCTAAATGGATTTCTTAAAAGTCATTTGTTATTTGTTGGCAAATGTTTTCTGTCCTGGACCGGATCAAGGTTTGCTGAATCACACAAGTTCTCTCATGAAAGTCTATCTTTTCCAGTCTTGGAGAGCTTTAATAATTAGGCCCAATGATTTGTTCCCTGTAAAAGTGGCAAGCAGGGTTCTGCAGCCTTCTTTTAGTTGGTCATTATGGCATATATGGCATATTATATACCTAATATTACATCTGAAGGAATTTGTACTGATTATACAAGCTAATTTTACAATGACTGGACAGATTTGATCATAAAATTGCTGCCTCTTTTGGCCAAGAATAGATTGAGTGCTGGTTATCTTGAAGTATATTGCTGACTTCCAGGTGCGGAGCTGACCGAGGCAAACACAACTTAACTCGGCTTCTCAGGGTAACCACAAAGCGGACATTTTAAATTGATTTACCCACTCTTCCAAAGCTCGGAAGAGCACCTTAGACTCCCTGGGGACCGAGCAGCTGCGGGGGCGATCGCGTGTGAGGGGATTGATCGCGTGTGAAACAGCATTGGCGTCTATTTCCTCCAACACTAATAATACAGGTATTACTCACATACATATATTGAGGAATTGGAACGGGGTGAGCGATTTACAAAATCAGGCACTTGAAACACACGGCAAACTTACCACCCAAACAACACTAATTTCCTCGCTGGAAGAAAAAGAGGCGCAGGCCAGTGATTGCAAATTTTTTTCATACAATGGATAAGGAATGGCTACTATCAGCATATCGTAAACAAAGAGATCTGAAAGTGGGTAAAGACAAAATTCTACTGTTTCAGGACTTTATCCTTCAGTGACTAAGAGACGCAAACATTTCCTGTCTGTATAATATATTAGTATGACTATAATAAAGTTTGAAACACAAAATCATGGCAAAATATTAATTTAAATAAATTAAAATAAAAATAATAAATAAATACATTGAAAAAATAAATAAATATTACACATACTTTTATATTATACTGAAAAATACATTTTCATGAAAGTCAATGTACTGCTTTTAGAAATATAAATCCACTGTATTGCATTCAATACAGTTATTTTGTATTGAATGCAATACAAAATAATTTGAAATTCCGACCACTCCCCTGACGCAACAGCCGCATGCTCCGACATCACCGGGAACACCCTGGTGACTCATCAGATACTGAAGATGCCGGCCGGAGGAAGCGAGGAGACGATAAGGACAAAGGAGGATGCCGGAGAATCAGGTAACGTTCTATTTACTATTGGTTTTTACTGTTTTAGCTACCCTGAGTGTTACTTGGGGTTACCGTTTTCAGCATCTGTTTTTTACCCTGAGTCACACTCGGGGTTACCTCTGGGTTAATGGTTATTTTGTAGTTCCTGAATTGGATGGTTGTGATTCATATGGTTCAAATATGTTTACATGTGCCTTATACCATTTTTCTTTAGTGAATACCAACACTGAGATAAATTAATATTTTAGTGAGTTCTGTTATGGGAACCACCCTACTGCCTGGAATAGAAGGCAGGGGTATATATTTAAATGTTTAAAACAGTAATTGGTTAATATGTGAATGTTTTTTTATGTGCGGATAGAGTTTTTCTGGTGCTCGCTCTAATAGGAGGTACAGATTTAGTGTTTTTGATGTTAATGTTAAATGGTTTGCTATTGTATTGGAGTGACCCTGACTGGCTAGGGCTGGGGAAACTCTTTACTAGAATGGGTTGGATTGTAGGTTACTTTTTTTGGACAGCGCCATGACGTCTTGACCCCATGCTCCCCCTCATATAGTAGTCAAGGCCAAAGGTATTTATTTTAAATAACCCCACTGGCAATTCAAAATCATTTTACACATATCTTACACAAAAACATGATGTGGCGGGCAATTTTAATGCTATAGTGGATAATGCCTTTGATCGGTCTAGTTCAGCCCAAAAATCACCAGGGACAGTTTCAACGGGAGTCAAACGTTTGATATCACAGACAACCCTGGTCGACGCCTGGAGAGTCCTTAACCCCTGGAGAAAAAAGGTATACATGCTATTCTAAGGTCCACATGTCCTTTTCAAGGATTGACTATATATTAATTGATGAATCCCTATTTTTGAGAGTCACAGAGGTGTCTATAGCAGATTTCACTATATCTGATTACACCCTTGTAGTGTTGGTCTTAGACCTTCCACAGAGTTTGAATAGGACGTTTCAATGGAAATTTACGACATCACTGATAGGTTCTCCAAAATTTTCAAATTAAGTGTCACTGGGACAAAAGTCTTGACAACAATCTGGAGCATTGGTACACGCCCATATACCCAGAAAGCGGTCATCTCATTGACTTTACCAAACGGAAGCACAGAGAGAACCTTAGGGCATACACAAACCTGCAGAGCAAGGTAACTAAGGCCAACAGAGATTTTTTAGAGAAGGGTTGTCAAGCAGCAAAATTGAAATGGCAGGAAGCTGTGATTTGTTTAAACACCTATGTCGCCTCTAGAGTAGAAATACAACGTTGATACCAAAAACACAAGTTCTATCTGTGGGGCAATAAAGGGGGTTCACTGCTGGCAAAGTTGACCAAACCACATGAGCCCACACAATAAATTTTTATAATTACTGATCTTATATCCCAGGTGACCCAAAATACCTTGGCAGTAATAGAGATTTTTGAGGATTACTATAGACAATTGTACACAGCACAACCTGTGCAATCCGTGTTTCTAGATGAACTGTTAACCAAGGCTAGACTGCCCAAACTTGGATCTGGGGATAGGGAATGCGTTAATAAACCAATTTGACTAGAATAAGTCCGGAAGACGATTGGATCAATGGCTAATCATAAAACTCCAGGCCAGGACGGCTAAGCAGCTGAATTTATAAATTACTTCAAGATGAAGTGGCACCCCTTTTAACAGAGGTGTATAATGCCATATTTCAACAGCAGGCCCCCTTTCCAGAATTCAATGAAGCACATTCGATTTCCAAAGAGGGCAGACTGATTCCCAAAGAGGGCAGAGATTTACCTTTGGTCTCGACCTATAGACCAAAAGCCATTGCTGCAACGGAGTGGACACTTTTGCATGTGGTATTGGCTTAACGGGCATTTGGCCATAATTTTGCAGCACTTATCCAGTATATTTATAAGTTGCCGCAAATGAGATTGGTGAATAATGGATCTTTATCTTTCCAAGTGGAAATGAGAAGAGGCAGTCGCCAGGGATGCCCGCTCTCACCACTGTGGTTTAATATGGCCTTAGACCCACTGCCGAGGCTCCTTGCACATTCACCAAGATTTTGAGGGATTACTTATAGGTACCAAGAGAGTGAAAGTAACGGCATTCGCAGACGATTTGTTACTGTATGTGACCAAACCTAAGACTAGTCTGGCTATCCTGGGTCTTTTAACACAATATGGCTCGATATCTTGGTACAGGTCTATTAATCTGGACAAATCTAAGGCTCTGTACCTGACTAACTGTGTTAGACCTAAGTGGGGTTCTTTATACCCTCTTGTTTGGTGTAAGAAAAAACTACAGTTTTTGGGGGTCCAAATCGCAAAGAAACCATCAAAACTTTATAGCGCTAATATTAAGCCGAATAAGAATGTAATTAAAACTCAGCTACATAAATGGTCCTCATTCACTCGCTCTTAATTGGGAAGTGTAGGTTTGATTAAGATGACACTATTCCCCAGGCTTTTATACACCATTCAAATGTTGCAGATTTTGCTCCGTCAACAAGATTTGAAGGATCTTTATAGACTGTTCTGTTCATTTGTTTGGGGAGGCAGGAGAGCTCCAGTGAGTATGCATGTTATGTGCACATTATGTCCAGTAAAAAATGGTGGGTTGAATTTCCCGGATATGGAACTATACAACTGGGCAGCGCTAACTAGATATCTTAGAGATTGGCTCCATGAAACCAGTGATTATACAAACACATTTTTGGATTTTGGAGTGGCCCCAACATTTGCACTTAAATATATGCTGCATCTGTATAGGGAGCTGCTCCCAGTTGAGGTGGTATCAAATCTGCTTTTGTATTCAGATTGGCAAGCGTGGCAAAAAATTAGAAGTCCTTTTCAATTAAACAGCCACTCATCCTTACACCCACACCCACTTACTCCCACTAACGAATAACTCAGATTTTCCAGTGGTGTTCCAGGGCAGGTCAGACAGGGAGAAGCAACTGACGGGTAAATCCTTTGGTAATAGTTTGAGAAGCCCATCTCACATGCTGCCATAGTGTCCTCCATTTATGGAAAAGGAAGCCTTCACATACCATCAGATTTGTTCATATGTTACAGCAATGCTTTCAGACAGAGACTGGTCCAACCCACTAGACAAAATGTTGTTAAAATTGAATCCAGATAAGAGCTGAAGTCTTTGCTAAGTATGAGCCAATTCTGAATGATGAAGAAAGGCATATGGGTTTAAGCAGATGGAGCACTTACCATCCGTTTAGGACCCCAACAGAAATTTTATCAATCGTAAAGCCTGGAGGGCGATTACTTCCTCTATGTACAGAGAGATGGTATTTACATTTTTTGATGGTGCATTTGTCTTTTCCCACTGCTCATTTCAAATGCGTGAGTTAGTGAAGTGAGTCCCTCAAATGTTTGAAATGAGGTGCGGTTGAAGCGGATTCATACCACATGTTTTGGGGCTGTCCTATTATCAATATGATTTTGGAGGCTAGTAGTGCAGTTTGCATTGAGACATTTGGTAAAGTTTCTCCCCCTATCCCCAACATGGGTTTTGTTTGGAGTTTTATTTGAACAAGTTCGGATAGCCAGGGGATGTGGCAGATATAAGTGCTTATATATCTACAACTACTAAACAGATTCACATAAATATTTCCCCACAGGATATAGGAAGCTGTCCCTGGATGGTCCAGGTGACAAGAACAGTTTGTTTTATGCTGTACAAGTGACACACTGAAAGTTAGCTGTTACTGTCATACTCAATAATGACCACAAGATGTCACTCTTACAGTACTTGAGGTCAATATACAGCAATCAGCCAAAACCTTAAAATCACTGAGAGGTGAAATCATCTCCTTACAATCACACCTGTCAAAGGGTGGATTATGTGAGTGCTAAGTTCCTGAATGTGGTGTATTAAAAGCATGAAAAAATGAGCAACCGTAAAGATCAAAAGGTGACGGCTAGATAACTGGAGTCAAAGCATTGACTGCTGTCCCAGTGTGCAATGGTCAGGACCTACTAAATTTGGTACAAAGAAAGATCTGTGAAATGGTAACAGAATCATGGTTACCTATAGCTCACTGATGCATGTGAGAGAGTTAGGGGGAGGCTAGTCTGTCTGATGCTACAGAAGAACTGCTGTATCACAAATTACTAAAAAATGTAATGCTGGCAATGACAGAAAGGTGTAACACAACAATGGTCCTGATATATTAAAATTCTCCAAGACTGCAGAAGATAGACTTTGATGGTAGAACCTGGGTGATCCATCAAACCTGGGGGGAGTAGGCCCATATTTATATAATTGGATTTTATATATTAGGACAGGACCCTGTTATGAAGGTTTGTTTAAATGCTGATTACCTTCACAGTAAAATTCCTAACTTTGGAAAGTTTTCCTACTATTTAGCACCTGCTCCATAGTTAGCTGACCAGGAGCAGACTGATTAAACATTTGGTGTGCAAATCCTTGTACAGGTGTTTGCAAATTCGGCACTTTCAGGGAATTTTTAATAAAGGTCCTTATGTAGGCCTTTTCCTTTTTGGCAAAAACCAACATCTTGTCTGCCTCTAATCTTGCTAGAGACCATCATTGGGGAAGATGGCCCCATCCACACAACATTTTTTTTAAGGGCGCCCCATATATCCCCCCCTCACGCAGAAATTACAGGAATGTATATTACCCCAAACTTATTCCCAAGGATTAAAGCAGCCCTCGAAATAGCCACTCAAAAATGATTGTTCTTTTTTAAACTAATAATGATTAAGATGTTTTACTTTCCTTCTGCACAATGACTGGAACTCTGACCAGGTAAAACAGCTGTCCCTGGCTGCCCTGTTGCTAGATTGGCTAGACCTATTTAAACAAAAAAAAGGCCTGTTCATTTTGACAGCGCTCCTGTTGTTGCATTTAATCCCCAGTTTCCCTCATTGAATGCAATGACAGGACCTTCGTCCAGATGGGTGGACCTAATGTCATTGTTTGCATGCATGCAGTCAATCTGGCTATGTACCACCCAGAGTCTCTGTCCTTGACTGCCCCTTTTGATGAACTGTTTGGACAGGAGCTCTGCCCAGGTGGGTCATTGTGAATGTTGGAGTAGCTGGCACTGGATGTGAAGCAGCCAACAAAGGATAGTTAGTCATGAGATCATATTTAAACATCACTGGACTCTTTAAAGGTATTAGTTACTTTCAAAAAAAAAGAACAGTAACATTTTCTTTCTTTTTGTTTTTTGTTTTAACACTTCCTAGGAATGGGTTAGGGGTACCTCTTAGTAAAGTAGGGTTCCAGATCCCAAATAAGATCCCCACCTGTAAACCTTCACAAAACTAGGGTCACATTGTGGGCATGGGGAGGCCCAATATCCCTAACAATACCCCTTGGCAATCTTCTGGGTGGGGTCTAGTTTTTGCCAAAAGGTAGGAGTGTTATACACTTTTTGCTCCTTTCTTTCTTCAGCAAGCCAAATGAGTAGGGAGCACCCATGCTTGTTGGCCCATTTTCTATCCAGGAAGGTCACAAGTTTCCTATAAAAGGGTTTGGTTTCAATATTAAAGCATGACTCAATCTACGATACTTACCTGTTCCTATTATCTTGCAATACACCACCATATTCTTCTTGCCTGACTGGGCTGGAATGATGTAACTCCCATGCAGATGCTTAGAGGAGTTCATTCATTCCTGGCATGTACAGTTGAACCAAAGCTAAGCTGCACATGCACAGCCAAGCTTTTTTTGAGATTCCCATTACGATCAGGCATGCATGAGGGAGTATTGCAGAAGAGACATTGCCTGTCCCCTTCTGCAATAATGATCTGATTTTGAATTTTTAAAAGTGGAACTTAACTTTTCTTTAGGAGGCCTATGATACAGATTAGTGACTCCTT
Organism: Pyxicephalus adspersus; assembly: GCF_032062135.1. Taxonomy (NCBI): domain Eukaryota; kingdom Metazoa; phylum Chordata; class Amphibia; order Anura; family Pyxicephalidae; genus Pyxicephalus; species Pyxicephalus adspersus. The sequence continues at coordinate 108,891,976 of NC_092862.1, read as the reverse complement.
ACTGATCAGTATCTTAGGCCTATAAGGTTTGGCTAAATCTTACATTTATCAAATGAATTATCAACCTGAATTAGGCAAAGGTTTCTTTAAAGGTAACCCATTACTTTTTTGTTGTAAGTAAAATCCATCGTCTCCACAGCCCATATTGTCTTTGTTTTACAGCAGCTTTGTTTCTCTCAGCCCCCTTCTCTTTGGTAATGTAGTTTTTGATCTTGGCCTTTCCAGATGTTTTGCAATGTTTGTTATTTGCGTGCCCCATTGTTTATACATTTCCCAAAATATGTAAATTTGTTTATACAACTTGAAATTTAGGCTTGCTGAAAGTAAAATCTTGCATCTCATGTAATTTAAACTATAATTGCAGTATGATTGGGTTTATGTTTATCATTGTATGTTACTTACACTGCCTTCAACAACTGCCTTCAACAAGTTGAATGACAGATTGTTATTAGTGACAAGTGATAAATTACATCTTAATGCTTTATTTGCTATAGAAAACTTTTACAGTCCATCTTAAATTCTTTAACACGGTGATTATCATGCAATCATATTCATTAGTGTAAATGATAAATATCACCTTTGGAACATAACTTATTCATGAATCCATTGGAAGGCTGTGCTTGGTTGTACTTCAGACAGTTCATGCTGTTTGGTTTTCTGTTAACAGATTGCAGTCTTACTATTCAAAACCTACTGTAAACTATAGGTCCCACCTCCTCACATAGCCACATGGCTACTTTAATGCAGGAATGCTGTAAAATGTAATCCAGCTTTTATAGTTCTTTATAATTTGGCTGTCATATGGTCACAACCGATTGACATAGCCACCCACTGACTTAATCCAAAGATAAAAGGAATTGAGTTGTGGTGCAAAACTGTGCAAAAAAGTACAATTGGTGGTATTCTGCTTGTCACTTTGATCCTTTGCATGGCTTGTACTCTATGCAATTAGAATTTTCCTTTTTAGTTCAGTTTTAAGTTTAGTTGGACTTTAAATATCAAGGCATCTTTGAGATTATCATATGGATCTCCATTAAAGATTTGCAACACCTAAAACCAGGATCAGCATGACACTGAGTTTTCAGAAAGGCAATAGAAAGCCTTAATTCATAACAGCTTTTCATTAAAAGTAAAAAAAGCTTGCCAAAGCTGTACAACTAAAAACAGGATTCCTGAAAATACATGCTCGAGTTCCTTGAACTGCAACATGCTTTCAAATGTACTAAATAAGAATACTGTTTAGGTTTACAAGAAGTCTATAGCACTATTGTCTTGCAAGGAGATTGAGGACCACTAGGGGGCACTGTGGCTTGTATGGAGGTGGTGCCAGCTCTGAGAAGGGCCAAGGCTCAGAGTCTAAGCAGTAACCAGGTCTTCTCCAGAGCCTCTGATAGTGAGGATGTTGCGCTGCTGATTACGGCCAGGTTGCGGCCCTTGGGCACACCAATGTGGGCAAGCACGGTACAAAATCACAAGGCAGGCGGATAGTTGAGGAAAGCCGGGGTCAAGAAAGGCAGCAAACAAGAGAGTTCAGGTCATATGCCTGGGGAGAACACAGGAGACACTGGAAGTAACAGGAGGCACAGGAGACTCAGGGATATTCACTGACTGACAGGAACACTGGAACAGCACAGGGAAGTTTACTGGGAACCAAGAGACTAGACAACGAGGGGTTAACCCAGGAGCTAGACACAGGAAACACTGGATTAAGCCACAGGTGAACAGGAACTAGCTCACAGAACTAGGGGCTGGAGACACATTGCACGAACACTGAGTGCAGTCTGAGAGCTAACTAAATAGAGGCTATTTTCTGATTGGCCAGCGGCATGGACAGAGTTGATAAAGCTTGGAAACAGAGGCACCCCCAGCGATAGAACTGCCCGCATGCGCCGGAGAGAGATGCCTGTGTTGTAGTGAGGAACAGGTTAACTATGACAGCTGTTATCAAATATTTGATGTTTCTGAAGCTCACATAAGCGATGGAAAAAATGTACTAGAAGCCATCGATTATCACATTTTGGCTAAATAAATCCTTTGAAGGTTGTTTACACCAAAGGTGGTAACCCAAGAACTTTGAGAAGGGATAGTTTCCCGTGTGCCCAGACTGGGAATTACAATGAGAAGGTGAGTTTTTAGGGATAGAGAAAAGACAGGCTTTTTTAGGGCACGGACTGTTTTTTATAAAACAATAAAGTTTATTTCAATCAAAAATATTAAAAACTAGACAAAGATGACCTATACTAGTCTGAATGCTAACATAGGAGAACTAAGCTAAGCATATAAGCGTAGGGTACAGGTAGTTTAGGTCCTGTTCAGACAGAAATAGTTTTGTTACCCACCCGACGCGTTTGGCCTAATAGGTTGATATGTTTAATATAATAAACTGATATGTTTCTTGGATCCTGATCCCAGCGGCTGGACACATGTGCTCCGTGCTATGCTAATACGTCTCTCCGTGGTCTGCAGAGGAAAAGGCAGCTGTGTGCTGGAGGGGGAGCACACCCCCCATATTGGTGCCCCGTGTGCCCTTCATGTGACCTCTCCGTACCAGGGTGCTGAGGTGCCCTAGCTGATCATCCCAATCAGGATATAAGAAACATATCAGTTGCTTTCCCTAAGCACTATGGCTTTTATAACCGAACCATCTCACAAGTAGTATGAGGACAAATTGTCCCCCACAGAAAAGATTTCAGCATTATTTTAAGTCTCCCCAACAAACCCCTGAGGAAGCATTATTAGGCAAAATGGGTCGGGTGGAAAACGAAACTATTGCTGTCTGAACTGGACCTCAACTACCTGTACCATACGCCTATTTGTTGCCTAGCTTAGTTCTCCTATGTTAGCATTAGGACTAGCATGGGGTCATCTCTGTCTAGTTTTATAATATTTTTGATTGAAATAAACTTTGTTGTTTTATAAAAAACAGTCCGTGCCCTAAAAAAACCTGTCTTTTCTCTATTCCTAAAAACTCGCCGTCTCTAAATAAATACATAATAATTACTGTATTTTGTACCTACATATAATTACAATATACATGTAGCGATTACCCTTGTAGGGGCGGCTAGTTGATACCCAGATCCTTCCTGGTAGGGTGACGACAGAAACTTATTCAGGCTCACAGATCAATATAGGGTCTTACTGAAAAGTCCAACACACATAGAAGAGTGGGTGAGGGCAGCAGAGTGTCCTGTTAGCACAGTCCACATTCATACCAATCATCACAGTTTTAATATAGCTGGGATTCCCATAAAGCTCCAGGGGGACATAATTTCTCGTCAGTGACCTTGTCCCTAAAGTCCCAGTCCTGAGTTTGAACACCTGCAGGATTCTGTCCTTGGGGTTTAAGCGTCAGAGGCCTTGAGAGCCCCCTGCATTGACTTCACGGCCAGCATTCAATGGTTAAAGGGGTCCGCCAAATCTCCCAGGTCTCGGTTCTCTAAGTTTTCAAATTTTCAATAGCTACTCACCCAAAAAAGGCAACAACATATGCCATAAGCCACAAAGGTAGTGCATCAGGGCCGTGATTATCTGTTATCCTAACATACACAGGTACCTCCTTTCCAACAACAGATAGCCAACCGTTCACACCTTGTGGAAAACTGTTCCAGAACTTTCCAGAATATACTAAAATTTACTATAGTCCCTTAAAGTGATTTTACACTAAATAGACTTTGCAATGTGTGGGACATGAATATGTGCTCTTTTTATTTAAGTGATATGAAAGTTGCACATATTATCTGGCACATGATTTATTTAATTTGAGACGGTTTTTCTTTTGATTCCATATAATAGGTGTAGGAAATCTAGATGCAATTAGCAAAAGAAAATTTAATTTTGCTTTTTTAGTATAGTCTGGCCTCCCAATAGTTTAATGAAGCCAGCCCCTCAACCTAAAAATTTGGGGACCCCCAATTTTTACATATAAGTAGTAACTAAATATGCAAATAATCTTATTAAAATCAACTTCATGTGTCCCCTTTCTGCCTTCAGCCTTCCCACTGGACAGTCATCCGGGAGTTGACCCTGGAAGCAGTAATTGTTAGTTGCAGATTGATTCTCACTGGCTGTGTGAAATCACAAGGTAACACAGTAAACAAATGTTAGTATTTGTGTCTTTGCCAGCAAATCCTATTTGCCAACTTTTAAGCTGTATAGAGCACAGAGAATATTATTTTGGGAGAAAAAAGACCCAGAAGTATGGGCAAATATAGCAAGAACTTCAACTTATTGTATTTATTTATATTTATTTGTTATGCTACAAAAATGACAATCTTAGCAACTTAACACTGTTTGCAAAATATAGCCTATCTATAGGATTGCATGTGAATTATATGTCTTGGGCAGGAAATTAACAGATATTTCATTGTTCAATTTGTTTTTATTTCAAGACCATAGTCCGACCATCAGAAAAGATTTGTCACTTGTTGTCTTACATACTTTTCAATCAAATAAGAAAATACAGTTCAGATATATAGTACAACAAAAGTATCATCATCATGTCTTTGTAGATACTTCTAGATAAGTCTATACTAAACCAAAATAATTCCCAAAAATATTTTATTATCGTGAATATTTGTAGGTTCAGTCATCCTGCTGTTAGTGCTAGAGGTTGGGAGGTAGCCGGTTGGTGTCACAGATTGCCACTAACAAATTAGCTACAGTGGCAGGAAATGTAATGTATGAAATATTGTGGCACGTGTGCTGCCACTTTAAGCTTTAGGCAGCTTTAGAAACACACATTCTGTAGTTGTAACATTGTGTGGTGCTAAAATCTGATGGGAGCAAATGCCGTTTTGTGTCTAGAGTTGTTCTGTTTCTGTAAAGCTTTGCACAAGTCAAGCATTATCTTCAAAATTCAGTTCAAGGGTATCTTCCTGCCCTGGCTCACCAGAATCTACATCCTCCTAAAATACTGTAAAGTATGTATCGGGTGCTACAGTCTTTAGAAAAAAAATTAGACACTGAAGTATTAATTCTGCAGTCAAAAATCTGCAAAAGGGTACCAGAACAGTGAACAACCCAAAATGACTATACTATTTGCTAGAAAGACAAGACATCGACAGGTGGTAAGAAATTTAGACCTTTGATAGTCTTTGAGAAACTTTCGTCAAAAATAAGAGGAGCCTTGTTAGAGTAGAAAATTTTCCATCTATTGGAAACCAAAAGCTAAAGACTGCTAAACGCCCTTAAATGCTTTTCTGAAATGTCCCACAGTATGGATCTAATTCTCATCAGACTCCAGCAACACACAGTGATACTCTTGACGCCTGACACTTAGCACTGCCTGGATCCTAAAGTGGCAGCACAATGTAGTATAGTAACAATAAGGGTAAACTTATCTCCTTGTTGAATTGTAATATTGACCCCATAGTAAAGGTCTAGTCAAAGAACAGTCAGTAAACATTTATACAAATAATATTTAATTTTCAGGATTTGATTTTCCCCATGGATGCCACATACTTATAAATAGAGGGGCCTCAGAAGTAGAGGACTCTGTCCCACTGATCTTGCCACATAGGTAATTGGGAGAATGCTCAGTTGATTGTATTGTACAGCCTAAAACAGATTTCCCTGGATATGTAAAATCTTTACAGGTTTAAAGGGAACCGTGCAGAATGAATGTTACAGCTGAAAATCTATTGAACAGATGGATCTGGTACGTGTGCTAATGCTGAACCTAACGTGAACTGATGTGGCATTCCAGAAATGAAGCAATGGCAATCTCCCACATTGGATAGGGTATCGGCTATGACAGGTGGCAGTGCTTCTAACAGGTTCTGTTCTGTTCCAACAGGTTCTGTTCTGTTTACCTTTTCTGCATTTTGTACATTTTGGATTCCCATACTCAGGTACATTGTGTGTGTTTATGTTCCAATATACTCACTTCAGTTCAACAGAAGATCATGGGGCCTAAGATAAAGTAGTTTATTAGAGGTAGTGAAGTAGTGAATATAGGGAGGGCTCCAGAGAGTGCCTTGAATTGGATAAATTATACTGTATGTGGTGCTAACCTCAGGTCTACTGAATATATACAGCATATATATGTTATTATAGAATGATGTGAGAGTTAACAGTGTGAATGATTTATTGTGATCGGCTGTACTGGGTTACAACAATATGCATATTGCTCTTTACAGCATTGTGATATAAAACACATACCAAAGTCTATTTTACCTCTTTACCATGCCCTACTATTCTTTGATTTTTATCAGTTACTAAAGTGGAAAAAATCACCTTTTTTTACTGAGCTAAATCCTCCTTTATCCGTGTCTCATATGCTTCTAGCCATACAGTGTGTGGGGAGAAGGGGGATAGGTACAGTCAATACAGAAGGCAGTGGGTAGGTCTAGGTGTGGTGAGGTGCTGATTGAAAACTAGTTTTAAAGTTTGTCAGCAGTGACAAAGCTCATATCCATGCCTCTGTAACATATTTTCATCAGACTGTAGTGCAAGCAGTCACAGCCTATATGAAAATAAAAATGCTTCTCTTAATTGGCAAGCATGGTAGAATTGTTGCCACCCCAGCACAAGAAGCTTCATTAGGGGGACCATTCCTTAGAATCCTGTTTAATGTGGCAAAGTACATTTTTTCAATAAGCTGAGGCATAATCATAATCAGAGTTTTTTACTGGGTAGAAATTGTAGGTTGTTCACACCTATGGTGTGGTCAGATCATATATAAATATATTACCTATCCATTTTATAAATCAGAGTAGCCTACGATTTCTGCCTGGTGAAACTTTTTATGCTACACAGTATGGTGCCTCAAGGTTTTAGGGTATGACTCTTCAGTTTGATGCTAGAGGTTCTGTTTTAGAATCATGTAAATCATGTAGATCCTTATAAAATGATTTCCGTGAACATGCATTAGTCTGGTAAACTTTTAGAGTAATGTTTTGATTGTGCACCTATTTGGTATAACTTTGTAAAGAGCAAAGTAACCCATAACAACCAATCTGCTTTAAAGTACACAGATGCCCAAACTACAGACATTATAATATTTGCATATGCTTAACAAGCAGCAAAATAGCTTTAAAAGAAGCCATCTTGGACCTCTCTAGCTGCTGGTATTGTGAAGTAATTCATTCTCAAAGATCCTAATCATCCAACATCACAACAAAAGCTCTAAAATAGGACCTCAGTCAGATTAGAAAATAATTGCTTTGTTACAAACATGAAAGAGCTAAAATTTAAGTGTCTCAGTTGTAAAATTTGAAGATGATTTTCTTCACAATGCCTAAAGATAGAGAAAGTGAGTGAGGAAGAATAATTTTAAAGCGCTTTTGCTGCTTGTTCATAATGTTCTTGTATTTGCCAGTCATTAATTCTTACCCTTCCTTATCAATTTTTGGTGTTTTTGAGCAATTATTTTAACATGACCCCTAAAAGAAATCCATGCTAAGAATATAGGAATTTAATAAGAGAATATGAGTAACATGCTAGTAGATGTTGGTATTCTCTCCTGGTGAAAATACTACAACATCGGAATAATCCAATGTCATATGTTCTTTGTGAATCAGAGAGCCCCAAAGGCAGAAAGGCACCCATACAACTAGCTACAACTAGCATTTTCTGAAATAGGTAAGCAATGGCAAACTCTGAACTTTTTTCAGCACTAACTTCTTTTAATCAGTAGAATGAAAATATATATTGTACATTTTTAATGTAGGCAAGGCTTGAGTTATTGCATAAAGTGTAAGAAAGTGTATTGGTGTGCCTCAATTCTGGGAGCTGAAACACAAAGCTGATCACTGACTAGTGAAGTTGTGTAACCATAGTAAAAAAACATGGCAGACTAAAGTTAATATTGAAAGGGAGTAAAATATTCAGCCTCAGCACAAAATGTATTTGTCATTTAGAATCTTGTTTACAGTCATAACAATTACTGAGCATATGATTGTCTCCTGCTGAAAATAAATGGTTAAACTTGCATCCAGGTCAATACATTATGCAATTTACATGTAACATTGAAGTCACCTGTCTCCAAAATTGATGGAGGAATTCAAGATGCTTACACTTGATGGAACTATGTACAAAACACAGGCATAACTTAAGATGGAGCTACAGATAGTCTTAACACCAGCTTAACGGTGCTGTTTTATTTGAAGGGTCATGAAATATAAAAATATCAAACACTCAAGAACGTGCAATATGTGAATATATACAAGTTCCTCCTGTCTAGACAGAGACCTGTAGCTTAAAACTTGCTGACTTTACATGGCTCCTTGTCATTCCTACAAACAAGGGTCTGATGTGCATAGAAATAATTCCCTAAAAAAACAGCCCCTTCTCAACCTTGGATTTTATAAAAGTTTCTAATCATCCCGTATCATATATTCATGTGTTTAGTTAAATAGCATTTTATTTTTTTAAGCACTTTTTCATAATTTTTATCTATATTAAGTGCTTTTCAAGATACTACTGTTGATTTAAACTGGAATAAATATATTGTAGACTTCTTGTAATGATAAGAATATTATTCCAGTATTGACTGAAAATGATATTTGACTCTCCAGGTCAATTTGTGTGCCAGATTCTATAATTTTTAGCTGACACTGGTAAATATCAAAATTTTGCATATCTTTATATTTATTTAACTGTAACACTCCAGGTAACTTACTTAAGTTTTTCGTAAAGATAAGAAAATCATTTTTTCTCAGCAAATATTTCATGTAGTAAAATCCCACTTTGCAACCTGAGATACTCCATCAACGTAGAAGGTGTGCACATATGCAATATAAACACATTTTTTTTATTAGACACTTCTAAAACATCAATATAAGTGTGGTCCAGGCCAAACCTTTTTCCTATTTAATCTCTTTTGTCATAACTCTGTATTTTAAAACATATTTTGACATTTGGGATACTCTGCTGAAAATAAATATTTTTTTTATTATATAATAAATTCTTTATCTGTATGAAATCTAAATAAACGTTTTTGCCTCCCTAAAATTTTGCATTGGCAGTGGCTTTATTTTATGGCTATAATGTTTAATGGTTCTCTTGAGAATTCTGTATGGGGTCAAAATCTTTAAATGACTAAATTCATTTTTATTCACATATGTCCTAACAAAGAACACACTCTCTACAAGGTTAAACCATTTAGTGTCATATATTTAATGATTTTAGTGGCCTTGGTAAAATATAACCAAGAAGAATTTAAGTCATCACTGTATATTTAATATTGAAGGTAGCTTAAATAAGCAGTCCTAAAATTCAGGCTTATTTACATGGGAAAATGTAATGTATTATTAGAAAAAAACTGTGGTAAATAAGCACTGTATGCTGCCCATGAACATCTGATGGGTTCTTAGGCTGCATCTTTCAGACACCAGTTGCTGGCTTCTCTAAAGGGCATAATTTTAGGAAATGAACCAGGCAAAATAATGTTTTTTTACTTGCATTGTACTAAACTATTTTATGTTTGTTGGTATAGATAAGGGGTTATTTACATTGTTAAGAGGAATCTGATCCTTCCCTCTCGTATGGCAAAAAGGAGAGAAAGTGCAAACTGTGTGCGCACCTATACACAAATTCCAGCAAGGTAAGTAGGGGATTCACATCCTAGGTGAAAAGATTTACAGTCTCATTTTAGTAAGCATGTATAAAGCACCATTTGAAAGACTTGCCACCAAGTTTACCTTGGCTGAGAAGATGAAACAATAGACTCTTTATCAAATACTACTACAATGCATTATGCACCTTTATTATGTGAGGCAACTTGTGTTTTAGGATTAGTGGTCCTTTATACTGAGTCACAGACCTTATTCCTGACACCCATGAAGGACCATTTGCTATAATTTCTGAATGTCTGACTCAGTGGATCTGTAATTAGATCTTTAGTTTTAAAGCTACCAGTAAAAGCTAAGACTAGGTACATAAAAATCTACACATTTGTTAATCACATGATGCGCATACCCTTGTCTAATGAATGAGATGACCATCCTATAGTACAGACCGGCAATTTAGATACAATTTTCAATCTGCCAGTCTATAGTAGCATTTGCATGCTGTTCACAGAGGTTTACTGAGACTACCAGTGATCGATGACGCAGCAAAGTGCTTCATTTATTGCACAAGTTAATTTGTGGCAGAATAAATGCTGAGCCATGAACCAGGCCTGGAGTCACCATACAGATTATTTATCTCTACAATGACAAGCAGTGTATGCATAAACTGGGTTCAAACTAAGACTAGTGAATCAAGAAGTGCATCCCAATCTTCAGTCTGTACTTGCCAGGATAACGTGGCACAGGGTAATATGAAAAACATGGCAGACCATCTGAAATTATATTTGCTTTTACATATGCAGTGGCAAACAGAATTCTCTTTTTTATGCAATACATTACACAGGCCTATCCTAATTACCAAAGACACAAAAACACATTAGGACAAAACAAATGACAGAAATAGTAGAACATTTTGCATAGCACTAAAATGTATAAGTTCTGGTGCTAAATCTAATACATTTGTTTGTGCAATATTTTTCTGTGCAGACACTTTCTTCACCAGTGAGTTCAGTTCGTTAGCATATACCCTGAAAATGTAAATGGGGCTATGGCATAATAGTCTTTCAGCAAGACATAATTCAGTATATGCATTCCATCATGAATAGGCAAAGCACCAGCTGTGTTGGGGTTTGTGGTTTTCTAGCAAGTGCATCAACGTTTTGCCCTGTATTGTCATACTGATATAGTCACATAATGTCGTCTTGCAGCGTTCACTTTAGTTCTTGAAAAAAGGTTTAGCCTTTACAAATATGAACATTTTTTTTCCCATCTCATTCAAAACCATGATGCATGCAGGTAGAGATCAGTAATACATGTACATAACCAGAATCTTGTAGTATAAGAAATAACGAAGGATCGATTTGCACTTGGAAGTGATCACAACATCCACAGAGGTCATGACACACAGCTATTACCTCTCAGTCACACTTGTGCATACTTAACAAAATACATGCAATGTTACCGTTGCTTATGATACATCACAGAAAGAAATAGTTAGATACAATGGTAACGTAACACTGTTTTATAGCAGTACTGTAACGGACATAGGGCGCCTTTATCAAAACTCAAGCAGGGGTATATTGGAGGTGTTAACTATAGTAGCTAGCCAGAATACAAATTTATCTTTTCTTTTCAAATCAAAGGTAACATAAGCGTGCCATAGGTAACACCACAATGATTTATATGCTACAGATTTAATAAATTAAATGGCAATAGAACTCCTGAAATGTGTGTACTGAATTAGTGTGTATTATGATTAAAACTAATGAGAATGAATCTCATCGATAAGGTTTATAAGCCACCGGTATGCCCCAATTTTTGATATAGTTATCAATATAACCTGACTATAGTAACTTTATTCTTCAGTTTTCAAATTAGGAAAACAAGGAAAGTTGTATGTTTGAGTTGTTTCCTCCAGTGGTGAGCAGATCCAAAAACAAACTTTAGCTGACTAACATGCCTACTCCTTCCATGAGGCAAGTTTAGAATTTTGTATCAGATGGCATACCAAAGCAGTAGCTTGCTTCATGTTCCATTTCATGCATCCTGCTGTATAAACAATGCATGGAGGCAAAGTATATACAATTTAGCTTGCCAGCAAGTAAAACACTTCATAACCTTAAACAATAAAAAATGAACTAATAGAAAATATAGGATCTTTGGTGGTTGAGAAGAAATGAAACAAAATTTCTTGAATATCAAAAGTTGAGTAGCTAGCAAAGGATTTATCACTGAGTTGTTCATAAATGTTCATAAACTATACTTCAACATCCTAGTATCAACATGCTCTGCTTAAACTATATTGTCAATATACTATAATAATGGCTTCTAAATACGATATAGTATTGACATAGCGTTCTGTAAATATTACGCTGTGGTGTCTGAGTTACGTTACCTGAATATTTAATACACATAGATTTTATTTGGTGTACTGTTTAAGGCAAATTAATGTAAAGGCAAATTGAGTATATAAAATATTGTGTGGACCTTATGAGGTGAGGAATTTTCCAGTTGGCCATTTATGATTCCTATGACTACTGAGTAGCTCTACTTTGGTATTATAAAATCTTTAATATTTAACCGCTTAGGGTTTCAGTAGTGAACGTCACCAAACATTCACAGTAGGTATATCTCCCTGGTGTATGTGTTTTAAATTAGAATGACTGATTCACTTGCAGTGAATGTCACAAACCCATCCTCATTCCAACCCAGCTACTAGTTAATGCAAATCATAACATAAAGAATACTAGGATGACTGCACACCAGAACTGATGCAACTGTTGTATCAAGGTATTTACAGCTTTATTAAATGAATTAAAATAGATAGATAATAATCAAAATTGTAGTAAGTTCTAGTAAGTGCATAATCTTAGTGAGGACTTTTCGTCCTTACACTTGATTCATTTATAGGTGAAATCTGAAATTTGGCTTATTATTTTCTAATATATATATTCATAGTTGTGGTCCTTGAATTAGATGTGTTATTAGGCAGTGGGCTGTGCCCCAAAGCCATAAGGATTCTCCAATAAACCCCATAGAGCGGACCTAAACTGAAGAAACAAAAAGACATCAGGAGGAAGTAATATTTGACAAAAGAAATATGCAATGTGTCTTTTGTCAAAAAGCAAACTCCTGGCTCCTAGTGCTTTTTTGTTTAAGCTCTAAACTAGATTGCTGTGCATACTTGCAGATTATGGCAGAAGCTTACCACCCACCGAGTTTAATTCCACTAATTCCAAGTATGAAATTACCAAAAATGCAAAGCTGAAGATATCAATAAAATAAAAAGATGATGTTTTAGTGAATATCTGTGAAGGTTCTGGGCAATATCTTTATCATAATAAAGATATCAACACAGTATCACTGATTACAACTACACTTGCATATAAAAAGCTAGAGATTTTCACATAATATTGGCTACAATTTTGGGGAATAACTATTTTGTGGACCCTGCTGGACAGATACAATACTCTTATTTTTAACGTAGTCTAATATTGCAGGGCTAACATATCTTGCATAGCTGAACACACTCTTTAATATACAGTACTTTGAGTTTATTATTATTTTGTCAATATTTTAGAAGATGGTAGCTATTTAATTCAAGGATGGGCACCCAAAACAAGACCTCACAGAATTAGTGAGAAATCGAAGATTGTAGTAAAAATATAAGACTAAACATTGATTATCAATTGTTTTCCAGAATGTAAAAAAGATATTTTGTCTATATTTTGTAAAAAATCCATTTTGCTACATCAAGCCCACTATCCATTTTGCCCACAACAAGCAGGACCAATCAGGAATTTTTGGAAACCTTTCTGTAAGCAAGCTAAGAATATAGTAAACCATATGTCTGGGTTTACATGTAGATGAGTTTTTGTTCAGATGTTGGACTGTCTATAATTTTAAATATAATACATTTTCTGATAAAAAATGGAACCTGCATGAGGCTACCTTTATCGTAGTAACATAAAAGCAAAAGGCAAGTTTTAATTTACATTTATTAAAGGTTGGTATTAAAACAGACCATTTTAATAGTATATTCGTACTAGTTCTGATTAAAAATGACAAATGCAACTTATGGTAATTCTGTCACTATTAAACAACAGTTTACCAATATCTTTCAATGGTAAACATAAATGGTATATATATATATTGGGGAAAATGTAGGAAAAAAAAACGTGAATAAGGTGAATACAAAAGATATAGGCATAGATAAGATGTGAAAATGTAAAAAAAAATGTTATGGAGGCTGTTATAATAATAGTAATAATTTGTAGAAAATCAGAATGAAACTACACTAACATGCCTATACTCTGGCTTGGTTGCAGCACAGTGACGTACATATACAGTACACTGGGTATGTGTAAAATATGGCAAAAATTTCACCCAGTTAATTTAGTTTGACTAGTTTCTAACCAAGGTATTTCAATCAAAATAATACTCATTATTATTACTCATACTTCCCCATGCTTTTTTACTGTTCTATTGACTTGTTGGCAAAATCGAGTACTTTCAGCACTTGCCCTTGACCTTTTCCCCTTACTCCCAGAATGCAGTGTTTAATTTGAAAGCCCAATCACTGGCCTCAAACAGGCACTTGGAGGGGGGAAGAAGGTCATGAACCCATGTATATAGGAAACCTGAAACCTAAACAGAAATTACACTCAGGATGCCTTTCTATAAAAATCTATCTTCTATTTAACTTTGTAATCAACCTCTGGAGGAACCTACGAGGTTCTACGGAACCCGGATTGAGAAGCACCAGGCTAGAGGAATACGAATGCAGTAAAATGCTTATGACAGAATTAGGGTAAAATGTCACAGCGGTAACAATTGACCAGTATATGAGTTTTTTTTACATTCTGCATTGTGTGCTCCTGAATATTTCAACCTATCTAGGTCAGGCATTGATGTTTTCAATATCATTCATCTGTTTAGTACAAAGTGGATATGCTTTCTATTTTTCTATAAAATGCAGAAGTTTGCACTACAAAAATGAAGATACAAATTGTAAAAAACAAACGTTCCATAACTCACAAGAAACAGTAATATTTAAAAACATCACCTAAATATCACCAAAATGTTTATTGATATGGTATTGAAAGGTTAGAACTTATGCAGGTTTACATTGCTGCTTGTGAACTTTACCGTAGGTTTGCTGTCTCTGGTGTTACCAGTACAGGAAGTGAAGGTATATTTCCTACAACTATACCAAAGACAGAAATTCAGTCTAACCCTGTATAACAACTAAAATGTAAAGGGTGGGCTAGAATTACACATTAACCAATTAATAGGCATGCTAATTGAAAGTTTAAAGTCATCCCTTGACAAACATTCTATTAGAGTTTTTTTTAGAAATTTTATATTAGACAAATAACTTGTCATACCCCCCATTTTAAATATCCTTTTGAGAATATATTTAAGCTCATATAAAGTTCATGTAGCTGTGATATGTACAAATGAATGTAACATATAGTTATTTTTTATTACTGAACATTTCTGGAATAATTTATTCCATGATTAATCTACTTTTGCCCCCTAATGATTTGGACTTTTCCATACAGTTATATTCCCCCTGCATCCTTGCAGACAATACTGTAAAGTTTAAATGGGTGTCAAACAGCAGGACTTCCCTAAGAAAACTATTTCTATTCCACAGCAAATAGTTGTAGCATGTTAATGCATGTCAACTAAAATCTAAGATCCCGGTCAACAATGACATTTTGGATAGGTAAATAATATTAAAAAAGATGTGGGATTGAGTATTTCATTTTGTTTTATTTTTAGGAACTGTTTATTTTTGTCTTGCAGTACAAACCATTGACATTATTGGCATTTACATAAAGTAACTAGTAAAATATTTTGTTTTTCAAAGTCAGGATATCCATAACTGAGGACTAAATAAAAGACACATTAAAATGTAATGTATTTGACCAATAACATTTTTCTTTCAGGGTATTTGAACATCAATTAAAGCCATTGGTACATAATGTGTGGGCATATATAATTGCTGTTCATTGACTATAATAATTTTATTTTTTAAAAATGCTGATGAAATTTGATTTCTAATGGCTGTAAGAAAGCTGAATTATAGTCTATCTGAGTTTAATGTAAATCCAGCATGAACAAATCATGTAAAGCCACACTATTATAGTGACACAACAATTGTCAGACATTTATTATGGTAGTTCAGCCATAAATATTTTAAGTTACTCAAAATATAACATTTTTTTTTCAGATGGCTTAAAATTATGGTACGATACCATCCCTGGTTAAAATACAACCCCTTCCTCCTTAAATATTTAGCAAAACTCATACCTTATGGTGTGTTTAGGACCTAAAGGTCAACCAAAAAGTGCCATTTTATATAATAAGTGCTATTTATCTCTTCAAAATCAATTTCCACTAGAAACTTTACATTTTTGCTATCAATTCCCATGGTTGGTACAGAATTCATTGTTGGACAGAATTCACACAAAATATTTAAAGCCTTTCGGGGTTCAAAGCAAAAGTGTATGTTGGTAGCATGGAAAATGCTAACCGTGATGTGAAAAATCAACCTTCGCTTCACACAAAATGATACTTTCACTCACGAATTATAGACTATTCTTCCATCCATCTTTTTGATAGGGCCACAAATGTTGAATACCAAACCTGCTTAACCAGAGCAACACTTTTAGAGACAAGGCAATAGGTCTGTAAAGGCATGTATTCACTGATGGCCAGTAGCCTAAAACTGTAGCCCTCTGGGTAATAAGTAAGACCCCATAACTTTTATAAAACAATTATATGTTTGGATTAAGAGTGAGAAAATAAGGTCACTAGTATCTGGAGCATCAATCAGTACTTTAAAATTTTGGAGATGTCACAGTAGGTATACCTGCTTACAGGACCAGGGGTCTGGTAACCATTGCATTAACGCAACTGGAGATACCCAGCAACTTTTGCTGGTCCAGAATGAGCTTTCGAGCTTAACTAATGCTAAAAGATTGAAAAAGTGCAACCAAAAAGATCCTTTTTTTTGCAGAAGGGACATAAGACTTCTACAATAAAATAACCCTACCTGCCACATCACAATGTTTTAAATATACTGACCCGTCCCTGTTCCATCCCCAGTGCTGCCATCTTCCTGTTTTTCTCTTCTGTATCATCCCATTTTAAGCCATCTTTATTGGCTGAGCCTAGATGACTTAGTTTCTTCAGTTCCAGCAGCCCTAGGGGGATGCCTGGATATCTGGCTCATCCCTAGGAGCATACATTGAGCTGAAGTAAGTTTGTAATATTGCCAAAGGGACAGCGCCTGTCCATTTATGCATGAAAGATCTGCCTGTTAAAATTTTTAAAGCAAAATTGTACCACTTTAAGCCCTAGAACAGTCTATATGTGAACATACGAACTGCTAAGTCATGATTGTCTGTGTGAACAGATGACCAAGTCACCATATCATACCTAAAAATTTCTAAAATGTTGTGATGACACCACAGTTTAGGTATCTGGGCACAACACACAGTAGCCACACTAAGAACCCTTTTAAAATAATATTTTTAAAAAAATGCAATCAGACTAAATGAATTGTTGAGCTTGAGCTATGTCCTATTGATTTCTAATAAATAACTGACCAGAAACAGAACAGTTTAAGCCATCTAAGAGGTACAGCATATCAGAACATCAAGCATCCATTTTCATTACACCAAAACTCTTCCTTTGAATCATTCTTCATGGTATCAAATCAGTGTATTATAATGGGGCTGATTAAGGCTTTCCAAGGTTTGAGAGGATACACCTTCTTCAGTGAAGCTGGGTGATCCACCAAACCTGGAATAGATCTGGTCCAAGAATGAAAACATTTGCTAGCAAATAGCAAATGACTTTTAAGAAATCTATCCCAGATTTGCTTGATCACACAGCTTCACTGATGAAAGTGTATCCTCTCCAGCCTTGGGGAGTTTTATTAAATCATGTCCAATATCTCTATGTATAGGTAACACAAATTACAGTGAAAGGTTTAAAAAATGTAAGTTCTTGATCTATGTAAAAAATGTTTAAGCCAGTAAGGCTATAATTTATACCATAGTTATAATACCAAAATTACTTTCTTTATGAATCTAATGGGATAAATAGGTCATATTATAAAGGCACATGACTCTGCTTCTATCAATCTAGCATGTACCAGATACGGTATATGCTGCTGTTAAAAAATAAAATTTTATCTTACATTTTAATTATTATAAAGTCTCTGCTTCTTAACTCACAACATGTACCAGAGATACAATATAAACTTTATTGTATATATATATATATATATATATATATATATATATGTACATATATATATATGTTTTGGTTCTTAATCTATATTGGGGAAAAGATTGTGCATATATTTGTTGATATGCCAGCCTTTCTTTAAAAAATATATGTCTGGCAAAAAAATAATCTGGCATAGCATAAAACCCTGAATTGTCAATATGAATACACTTACTGAGGTTCAATTAGAACACACTGATTAACTGGAGGAATATGTGGCACTTGTAGGTTGTAATGTAGGTTTGACTAGGATTGGATGGGATGTCACGGCTTCGGTACTAGGCACTGTCAAAGTATGAATGATGAAGGAGGTAGAACAGAATAAAATATGGATATATATCACAGTTCAGGAGTTCATATACCATTAAGTTATGGCCCTTGAGAGTACAACAGTGTGACGTTACCAAAATGGAAATTGACGTGTTATCATCATGTGATTTGAGGCACATGACAATGCCACCCACCAAAGACATTTATGAAGAATTACAAGGATTATCAAAATGGTGAAACAACAATGGAATCCCAAGAGGTTTACTTCCAAATACCTGAGAAGGGAATGTGCAGAATCGAGAAGCTAGTCCTGTACAGTTGTCCTATTAACACCAACTATATAACACAATAGTGAGCAATGTACTATCATACTTAAACGTCCAGTCAGCTTAGCTCATTTCTTTCCGATTAAAAAAAAAAAAAAAAAAAAAGCATATTGGAAAAGGGAAGCTAGAGTAAAAAAATACATTCTTTTTTTAGGATTATCCTTTTCTGTTCTTAAGTATAAAGGTATGATTGTTTAGAATTTTACCAGGCTTAAAATCTCTGACTACAAACCAATCTGAAAACATGCTACCATACCAATCAATTTCTCCCCATGCCTGGTTGCATCTGATGCCAGATAAGGGGCTTTATTGTTTGTTTTTTAAAAAAATAAATTAAAAAAATATCATCTAGTGATAAAACCAAATATTTGCCTTGTTCTAAGAGGAACATTTGCAGCAGTGAGTGATTATTACTGCCCATACTGCACCACTGAGTGATCATGAAAGGTGACGGTTGGTAGGGATTTTAGCCGCAGGCACAATATCTGAGAATACCTTTTCTGTGTAGGATCCGTAGTGCTGGTGAATGCAAGTTAATATATATATTTTTTCATTTTTTTCATTTTTTTTATACAATAATCGCTTTATAACTGTAAGGACCGTTTTGACAGCCACTTCAGCACAAATTGGTTAAACTTCCACGGATAAACTTCACATCAAAAGGACAGAATAACAAAAATACGATAGTCACGAGTACCCGCATCAGAGGAACATATTCATCCATGTCTGTTCAGAACGGACGAGAACAAAAAAAGTGACGGAGGCAATGGAATGGAAGGGGAGACCCCAGTAGTGCCGAGAATTCTGAAGCAAAGTCTCTTCAATCCTCAAACACTTCCAAGAAGAGTGGGGGGAACAGTTCAGTGGGGCACTCCACTTTCATGTGCAAGAACCTGCTGGCATGGCAGGCTCCAATCATGCGGAGGTCGGTGACTTTCATCAGCAGTTTTGGCCAAAAGTGTGCAACGTTGTGTTTCCTGTAATTAATGTAGTGTTCAAAAGCCAAGAGGAAACCTTCCTGGCACTTCTCTATTCTTTCCACACTGGAGAGACCAGGACGATCTGGCAATAAAAGAGAGAGCAGGCTTTGTAAAAACAACCATTTGATTAGTTGCTCAACACAGTGCTTTTAAATCTCTCATTGAAGTCCAGTCTGGCATACTGGTAGAACAAATTTCAAGGGCACATAGTAAAATGTCTTTTTAAAATACAAAGCTTATTTGGGTCACAATCAAAAAAAGTTGTCCAGTAAAAAAGAAATGCAGATGTTTTTAGTACAGAACTTAGAGAAATGCAGCTTTCAGTACACTGCTAATATATTTTGGCTGCATTACAGTTCTGAACCAGGTATAGAATATGCGATTTTCCCCTGAAACTGTATTTTCAATTGATATTATAATCTACTAAAACCTATACTTGTGATGGACTACAAATATTTATTGTACCATCCACATGTTTGATAACTGACCTAAATTACAATCCATTTTTATCATTATGCCAAATCACAAAATCATAATTGCATCATAAAAAGTGTTTTTTAAAAAAAAAAAAAAAAATCAACTGAAAAGTGTATAATTGATATTTTGCCCAAATTTGAACCGAAATAAAATTGTTTTTGTTTGAAGTTTTAATGATTTTTTTGTTGGATTGAAAATCTAGTCCATGTATAGTGCTTTTACTTTGCAATGTCCTCAACTAATGCCACAAATGATTCACAATCTGCACTTATGTGACAATGCTCTTTCAAATGTTTATACATAAAAATAGGCAAAAATAGATTCTTCTGGTGTTATAAACCTTGATGTGCTCACACATCAGTTGGGATTAGTCATAAAGCAACTGAATAACTAAACATAACTGTGTGAGAATGATTTCAGTTTTTTTTTTACATTTGCTAAATATTACGAATGAACATCCCAAATGCTCTTAAAGATCAGTTACCTTGTAAGCATTTGCATTAATGTCCCTGGGATCTTGCATAACCCACATTTATATGATTAGCAATAAAAGAGTTACCTGAACATGAATAAATTTGATAACAATTCACACACCTGATGACATAAGTAGCACAGCCTGCAACAAGGCGACTTCGGTATCATCAAGGTTAAATGAAGACAGCGATACGCCTAAATCAAAAATGGCATCGGATACTACTCCCAGTCCTCCATTTTTCAGCTGTCCTCTTGTCACTGCCATTTCCCCATTCAGAGTTAAGGTCTCACTTTCAGGATCATACCGCACTGCGGCTCGGAGGGACATGATCTCCATACAACAGCCTTTGAGAAGGATGATCTGATCTTCACATGGCAGCTAGAAAAAAGCACACATTTACTATTGTTCAGTATATGAGTATGTATAATTAATAGGCTTTTAATAGAGCAGACGTTCCATTTTAATGGAAGGTTTGCTTAAGAAACAGACAGACTTTTCAAGGGCAAATATTGTGTATATATTTATTAGTGAAACATTTTAAAATGGTCCTGACTCTAAACAGAGACCAACTATTCCAAACACAATATCGCACAGGAACTGACCCGTGTCGCCTTATTAGGCTTTCTCAGGGGATCACATGAGATCAATATCATATCTTAATACAAAGGTAAACCATAATTAGAAAGTATATAGTAGAAATTTCTACACATGTAAAATTTTCATATGTCTCATTACACAAAGAACAAGTTCAACAACCATACTAACTCAAAATATCTACTTTTGCAGTAAAATTGTACACAACAGACAAGGGACGGTAGGTTCGGTACATCCCTAGGGTTCACAAACCGTATCTATATGATGAAAAAAAACGTATCTATATGATGTATTTCTCATTGTAAAAAGAAAAAAAAATTTACAATGAGAAATATATACATCATATAGATACGGTTTGTGAACCCTAGGGATGTACCGAACCTACCGTCCCTTGTCTGTTGTGTACAATTTTGTGTACAATTTTTTGGCAAATGTAAGTAGATATGTTGAATTAGTATGGTTGTTGAACTTGTTCTATGTGTAATGTGGACTTTCTACTATGCACTTTCCAATTAAGATTTACCTTTGTATTCAGATATGGTATTGATCTCATGTGATCCCCTGAGGAAGCCTAACAAGGTGAAACATGTCGGGTACTGTGAGGTATCCTTGAACATATGTCAATAAAAAGTTGGGAACAATAGATATTTTATTGTCACTATATGAATTGTGTTTAGAATAGTTGGTCTCTGTTTAGAGTAAGGACCATTTTAAAATGTTTCACTATTAAATATATACACAATATTTGCCCTTGAAAAGGCTGTCTGTTTTGTCCTTACATTTACCTATGCAATATCCAGGGTGGGCATAATTTTATAGAGCTACATAATTAGAGCCTTCCTAAATATCTTTTTGAGACCTAATAAAGAAAAACTATTCTTCTCCAATTCTGAAAGATGTAATATTCCTGAGATTTAACAATTTAAAGTGAAGCATTGTATACTGAGTGATTGAGTCACTCAGTCATGAGCATGGCAAATTTTTTGTTTTGGGGTATTCAAACTAAACACAGCTATACAGATTTTTTACATAATTTTCACCACAGTACTTTAGTATATCAACCCTATTGATTTTAATACTCTGGTTGTGAACTGTATTTACCTACAGTCCTCAGTGGATTGTTCACACACAAAAATACTCAACAACAATTAATAAATGTTCTATATTCTGCTGTCAAATGTGTAGCAGGGTGACACTGTCATGGCTTAACAGATGATTGTATGGTAGATTCCATTATAAAATAAGCACTTGCAGAATTATATTTATATAGTGTATGTTTTGTATAATTGTATATGACACCTTACAAGATATGGTTTAGTTCTACTGAAATGTGGGTGTTATAGTACAGAACGGCTGCAGCACCATTGAGCAGTGTATTCACTTACCTCACAAAACATAGGTAATTTTTTGGCAAAATCAACCACTCTTGTAATTGCTGGGGTGATTATTTTTGTAAACTGACTGAAGGCTTCTAAGTCCACTTTTCCACCCTCCGGAGCATTAACTATAGGAGCCTGTCCGATATCTTCTGGCTGGGGTCAAGCAGAATACATTATAAAAAGGTAAATATGTCGATTTAGAAAACTTATTTATAAATATTAAATTTCTTTTAGTCTGTTAAATATTCCAATGAAAGCATTTTGTTTTGTCAGATTCATAAGTACAAAAGATACCTGAAATACCTGAGATACCTGAAAGCTTTTAAATTCCTGGCCACTCTGTGTTATTCTAAGTAGCTTTCTCAGCCCTGCATAAATTGCCTCCATCAACTATAAAATATTTTAGAATATTATAGAATATTTTCCCTTGTGTTAGAGATTAGAGAAAAAGGGGAAGTGGAGGAGAGATGTTCTGTAGTCCCAAAAGATTTCTTGTTGTTAGAGTACAGTTAGTGAGCACTGTCACCCTTTAAGAGGAAGTGTATTGCAAGTACACTACTGACCTTAGATTTAGACTTTAAGGGACCCATGCCATGCCTTGTGAAATCCCATTTAACAGTACCCATGCTTACAGGCTGTTGTAAGCTCCTTATTGTGCTCTCTCCTTTCAAAGTTCTGCAACAACTGTGACTTCCAGTCTGAGTTTTCACACCTGCTATTCAGGGTTTGCTAGAGAGATGTGACATGAGAGTGGAAGCAGTCCAAACCTTACAACATTTTCTATGTACAGGTAATCATACGTTGACCTGTCTTAATCTCAGCCTACTTTATATCCTCTGAACAGCAGCACTCTACCAAAATAGAATAAAGAATTATGCATTAGATTATTAAATAAAGCATTTTGAAACTTAATGGTAAACACTCCTCCCAGGCAGCACAATCACATTTTTAAATCATCCTAATCTTATTCTCTCCTTTTTTTAACATGTGCACTAGAGATTCCTGATTTCCTCTGAATACTACCCCTTCCCTTTACCAAGTTTAATTTTACTACAGTACAGTGGACTACAGGAGGCTGTTAAGACAGTCATGTCAGTCCCAATAAACAATGATAATGTATTGAACAATTTTGTTAGTGCTTTCTGAAGTTCAGCTTAACTTAAAGCCCCATGCCTGATCTGGACCTTTCCTCCACAGGCTACTGTCCCTGGCCTGTCCCTTATATTACCTGGATTTTAGTTTTGCTTATGGAGGTTCAGTCTCAGAAGTAGAATTTTGTTTCCAGAAAGCTACCATCTATTTAAGGGTTTAAAGATTAACACCAGAATTAAGCCTTGCTTGCAGCATACACTGCACATTTTCTAACAAGCAGAATGTAAACAAAAACACAGAAAAAAAACACTGTTATGTCTGATAAAGAACTGAATAACATTTGTTGAACATTTCCCATTGTTAAAGGTTTAGTTTCTCCTTAAACTTTTAGTCTCTCTCATAACTCTCCTTTAAAGTGGAACTAAACCTGCTATACTGACCCGTCCTTCGCAGGGTGCCACCACCTTTTTCATTCTTTGATAAGTTCGATTGGCTGGCTTTAAAGACGTACCGGGAGTTCATTCATTTCTGTTAAGCACAGGGGAAGTCAGGATTCCTGGAGCGATCAGGCATGTAGGAGGGATTACTGTAAAAGGGACAACGCTTGTTCCTTTATGCAATAATGACTTGCCTGATTGTGGATTTTTAAAAGTGCACTTTTGTGGACTTTCATTTTGCTTTAAAGGCTCTATTTATAAAGAAGGGAATCTGACATTCCCTGGCGGAGAATCAATTATTGCCCTTAAAACCCATGGACCTGGAAGATTCTTCACCAAGGAATGTTTGGGGGAATGTCTGATTCTCTGCTTTATAAATAAATCCCTAAATGTATAGATAATGGTCTACTGTTTATTGCAACTGTAAACTGAATACTCTGTTTTTGACTTATTGTTACCTTTTTACTTTTTTTCAGTATATTTTCCATTTTCAAATTAAAGCCGCTGTTTGTCCCTCATGAAATAAAAGATCTGTGGACAGCGATAAACATTGGGATTATTAGGTCATTTCTAAGCTGCTCCACCCTCTGACCACCTGCTTCTTTGAGTGTGTTTTTTTATGATTGATGTTTGTTTTTGTATCTGCCTCTGCTGGCACTGCAGGGAAAACATTGTTAGTGGTGTATTAAAAGATAATAAAAAACACCTCAGTGAGCATCGTTTTTAGGGCTTTTGCAACAAGAAAAATTCCATCATTTAAAGATGGAATTGCAGTGCTGGCTGCCTGTCAAACCACATGGCTGCATTTACTGACTTGTAGGTATGAGTGCTTTTATTATGTACCTAAAGGGTGTCATTACTTGCCTGGAGTTTGTAAAAAAGAAATTTAGGCAGGGTGCTTTTTTGCATGTTTTTCTTTTTTTAAGATGTCTATGTAGTGCCTGCTGTGCTCTGCATGTGTGCTGTTCTTATACTATTTTAAACTTTATTTTGAGAATGTTTTTGGCACAAGAAATTTACCAGGCAGTTATGATGACTTCTTCAGTTTCTGGGCTCATTAAATGAAAATGAGCACAAGAATCATCTGATGTGTGTACAAAGCTAAAGGGTTAGGCTTAAAGTTGGAGTTAGTTTTAAATTAGAATTAGGGCTAGGATTGGAGATGGGGTTATCATTGGGATTATGATTCTTTGGCTTTTACAGTTAGCTTTAGGTAGGGTTACCATTAAGTACAACTTTTAGTCTTATTTAGGATTGTCTTTATTCACGTAAATTCTGCATAAACAGTATGTGTGGCAAACTTTTGTGGTGATATTTTCAATGAATTTCTGCAAAGTCAACACAGACAGTTCTTCATTTTTTTTTTTTTTCTTACCAAAAATTTTCGTTTCTGTTTCCAGTGACTTCCCTGTGCATTGGTGGCCACATGAGCTTCAGTGACAACCTGTATTAGCTCCCACTCCTCTGATGTTGGTTCAGGTTTCTGTACCAGTGACTTTTGCAGTTCGTCTTTGCGTCTCTTTTCTCTGTTTTCTTCTATGAGTTTTCTTTTTGCCAAACGCTTGTTGTCATCCAAAACCACTTTGAAAAAAAGAATGCATATTACTTTTGTTTCACACCTTCCAATGTCAATACATGTTCAATGATTTATACCAGTATAAACATGATCGTTGTAAACAATTGGCTAAGCCAAGTACAATAAGATGTTTTTTGCATGGATCATCTAGCTTTTTGCTGCCTGCCGTATTTGAAGTATTCAACTACTTTAAGAAAGTGTTGAGATCCCTCTGGGTAAACAATTCCAGGGCCACATCCCCATCCAACTCCCACCCAATTCAACTACTTTGGCAGTCCATTCTAGTGTGTGGTTACCAAAAACCACCCTGAGTGTAACTAGGCTAGATTTTACTCCAGCCCACAAAAAGACCAAAATATACAATTAAGGAATGTTACATTGACACAAATAAACAGTTACAGTCCTTCCTACCACTATAGTCAGTAACAAACAGTGTGAATTACAACTTGATTATTGAAAAACTTTCTTGCCTCACATGTAGTGCCAATCATGTCTTAAAGGCTGCAGGTAAACAGCTACTTACGAGGCTGTCGGAGAATGGCCTACATTGATCTGGACTGGGAGAACTGTGCAAGCCATGAGCGTGCAATATCTACATTTTTTGGTTGCTGGATGTTTTTCTGAGAGCAATGAAATAGTACATTTAAGTAGCAGGTAGGGGAGGTTTTTCATAATTTTCTGTGATCAATCTGAAGCAGGCTGGGTTTTAACAGGATCTTCAATTATCACCTGTAATAATCTAAAATATTCACCCATATTGCCTCAAAACTCACAAATATTTTATACATACCTATATGGCCGCATGCTACTGCACCAAGTGTCTTTACCCTTTTTTTTTTTTTTTTTGCAACAGTGGAAAGTAATCTCTGACCCTTAGCATTTGGCTAATCAGTGCTGTCCACATGGCTTGCTAGATATTGCAGCATTGGCACGAACACTCCTATTTCTTTACAATATTGAAATCAGGACACATGTTTTTCTATTGAGAGATCTATATCTTTTTTGGGTGAACAAATAAGTACAAAATAAACCAATTCGGAGAAAGGTAACTACTCAAAACCAGAAAAAACACTTGTTGAAACTACAAAGTGGAATTTATTGGTTTTATTTTGGATTGTTGTTTATTTTAACACACTTTATATGAAGTAGGTTTTGGTATTGAGCATTACGTTAATTTTTGGTTCAAAGGATTTTGCATTACTGGTTACTTTTTGGTGCAGGTGAACTTCTTTCTGCAGCACATTGTAATAGATTTTAAATTCTAAGTTATATTTAACACTTAACTAACATGAGAACATATAATAACACTTTTAGCCATGAGAACACAGCATTGTTAAAGATGTTTATTTTGATTTATGCCAATTGTGTTTTGTAAAATTGATTATTCTGTTAAGAAAAAAATAATGCATGATCTATTTATTTCAAAATGGTTTGTTTTTTGGACACTTGTTGTATCATGTTCTAGGTGAGTATGGGGAATGAACTAACAAACATCTCTTATGAGCTACTTACAATCTGTTGCCATGCCAACAGCGATGCACTTTTTGAAACGACATTCTTGGCACTGGTTCCTTGTTACTTTGTCTATCACGCATTTTCCTTCATATTTGCAGGAATAGCTTGGGTGAAGATTTTTCTGAATAGTTCTCCTGAAAAAGCCCTACAAATAGCAAAATACATTGTTATCAAAAGTGAACTAGTGTTGCCAGCATAGCCGTAAGCACTGAGAACTGAACAAAAACATTCATCTATTTTGGTTATCTGGACTTAGAGATTGGATTGATTCATTAGTCCCAGTCAGAGGTATAAAAAACTTGTGACCCAAACTTTCAATACAATGGGCTTTTGTCTACACAAAGTAGTATGAAATCACACTTTCATTACTGTTATACGCTTTTTGTCATTCCCCCTTTACAGCTAAATATTGCATCCCAATGCAAATAAAACATTAGGCAACATTTTATCAATGTGCTGGAGTTAAAGTAGAACTAAACCCAAAAATTAAAAAAATTGCAACCAAGCAGGTCTGATCACAATTTTTTTTAATTGTACTGACCTATGCCTGTTCTGTCTCATCTTCTTCATTTCTTTCTTCCTGCTTTTACTCCTCTGCATTTTTTGACAGCTTTGGTTGGCAGTCAGGCAGGTAAGAATGCTTATTGGAGAAGGGACATTGCCTGTCCTATTGTGTAATAAAGCCGTGCCCGATTTTAAATTTTTAGATCTGAAATTTGGGTGGTGACTATAGTGCCCAGGCCTCACCCCCTTGCCTGCTTTGTCATACATGCAGGAGAAATCAGCAGTGCCACAACATTGTCATTCTTTTCCATTTGCTGTGGTTATAAGTACTGTACTGCTCCATTGTGATCCAGCCTCGTCCCTGCAGCCCAGCGTTGTCACTGAGATCAGTCACTTCCACAGCTGCAGCATCACAACCAGCATACCAGTTAATCACTGTCTGACATTGACATGGTGAAAATTTTGACCACTCTTCCATGCATAATTCCTTTTGTTCCAATTGTTTGTGCGTTTTAAACCGATGAACTATCAGTTTAAACTCCCTTACAACATTTTAATTGGATTTTTCAAATCAGGGCTTTTACTAGGCCAGCTCATTACCTTTCATTTTGTTTTTTAACCAATTATTTTGTGGATTTGCTAATGTTCTTTCAATGATTGTTATTTTGAGAGAATCATTACTGCTTCACCTTTAACTGTTGGACAGATTGCTTCACATTTTATCATGCACATTTTGATATAATGCAGAATAAAATACAAACAACTAATTCATCAGTATTTAAAATAGTTTTGGTATCACATATTTAGCTCTTGGCTTGAATTTTAGGGGCTGGCCAGTACTGGATTTATTAGAAGTGCTTTGAAAAGAAGATGTTTGTAGTTTAGATTTCCCCACAGTATAATTCATTATTTAAAGTCCCGCTAGACTCATAGCCAGTTGTACCCTACTTTCTGGGATCCTCAGACCCTAGATCTAAAACTTTGGACAATAGATTCCATATTCATACTTCTAAATGTGAATAATATTGGCACCTAATTTGAAACACTTTCTTCTAATTTTGATGATTTGTACATAGTGGTATGTAGGGAAATGGAACATATAAGCACAAGACATATTGGGACTGATAAACAACAAGTTGCTACCCTTAGCAACTAAAAAGCTTTTTAGGATAACAATCCTTTTTCCTATTTGGAAATTGGGAAAAGTTTATAATACTTTTTTTTTTTTAATTTGGTGTCTGGATCCAAGATAAAGTTTCATTACTTCTCAAGGTGTAATCAGACAGGAAGTAAGGAAAATCACTGTAAAGTGCTTTGTGGTTCACAAAGTAAACATCATCTGGGAGCCAAGCGCTAAGGTACACATCTTACAGCATACCTACACAATCGACTACCAGCCAATGTTTAACTTACCAACTTCAGCAAACAACGGACACCAGATTCTTTAATACCATATTCTAGTATTGATGAGCAAAGGAACAAAAAAAATCTGACTGGTTGCTTTGGACCAACACATTATCATAAATAAACACATGTACAGCTAACATTTAAATATCCTTAACCACCTGAGCGTTACACTGATTTCTAGATTTCTGTTCCAAAAGCGTCACAGGTTTTCATGAAATTTTTTTTTTTAAATTGTAGACCTGTAACTTACAGAAATATGTCCGAATAGGGTTCTAGTAGATATCATGAATAGGGACCAGGTAAGTGGGGATTTTAGTGTAGGCGAAAAAATACGGGGTTATCCAAAACAGCAAAAATATTTAGTGCGAGAAATTACGGGCTTAGCGGTTAGGGGGTTAAAAACAGATCATATGTTTTTGTCACATACATAATAAATATTTTTTTACCTTGCATCCTTCACAGGTGATACATCTATAGTGATACCCTGTTGCCTTGTCTCCACACACCACACACAGTTCATCTTTATCTAAATAGCTGGGTATGTACCCTACAAGAAAAAAAAAAATAAGTTGGAACAGAAAATACTAAAATATGACTTGCATCAAGCATTTTGGGAATAAAAGAAGTGACGTTATCCGTGAAAAAAAAATGTTACCTAATGTTCCTAAAACCTATTTCCCTGTTAAAAAATGCAATTTTAAATTCTAAGAACAAGTTTTAATGACAATAAACTTTTTTTTTTTACCATTATCTAACTGATGAACTTGTGCCTAAAGTGAGATGGACTTGGAAGGTAGTGAGTGGAAGGAAGATGGTGGAATAGTGAGATCCTCACAAACACAAGGGTGTATATATACTAAAGTGTGAAGTGAAATATAGTGAACCCATTGTCACTTTAATCATCTGACTGTGTGAGGGATACATTCAACATCATTGAGTCTGATTTATTAAAGCTCTCCCAGGCTGGAGAGAATATACGTTCATCTGTGAACCTGGGTGATCCAGCAAACCTGGAATGGATTTCTCCAAAATCATTTGCTATTTGTTAGCAAAATGTTTTCAATCCTGGACAAGATCCATTCCAGGTTTGCTGGATCACCCAGCTTCACTGATGAAAATGTTTCCTCTCTAGCCTTGGAAAGGTTTAATAAATCAGGCCCATTGGCTGCACGTTCACCTGTTTTATCTCCGGGTCACACTTTAAAAAAAGCCCCTACAGCTTTTATTTAAAGTTCAACCAAAATTTGTGTTCAATAAATGTTATAACAATAGCAATAACAAGATACCATTCACCAACTTGCACCCATAGTCAAAAATATCTGATATGGAAATGTTTTTATATCATTATACACAATTGCAGTGGTGTAAAGTAAAATATATTACCCAATTACAGGAGGTTAGCAATGGAAGGCCAATGAAATCAAATTTCTGACTCATTGTTAAAGGTTACTGTACATTTCTTTCTGCCTGTTACGCACACACAAAGGACAATACAGTAATACTACAAAACTTTCTCTAAAATATACTTTTATAGGTTTCTTGGTTATCTGATCTGGAGAAATTGAAGCCATTGCTGACATACCTCCCCCAACTTTCATTTAATTTGTAAATAGTGGCATAGTACCCATGCTACACAGGTCACATTATTTGAGGATGGGAAATGCTGTTAGACAGAATCCTCCACTGAAAATCAAATATTAAATTAATGGTTTAGCAGAGCTGAACAAAACAGCACTTCCTGGCTTTAGCCAGTTGCGCTTCCTATACAATATTATTAGAACTACATTTGCAGCTTTTTAATTCTAATGGCACATACATGGATTGTGTTATTTCCCTTTCAAAATCAATTTTCTGTTTTCCAATAATCCTTCAATATAGGATCCTATATTTTCTGACAACAACAAATGTAAAGAGCTGTGCATTGCTATAGATAAATTGTATTACCTAACAATAAGGCAAAAGCAAGCTTTGTCTGAGAGAGACATTGTCTATTGTAGCAACAACTCTGAAAAGTCCATGGTCCACTATTTCCATGATCATTTTTCCACTAGCGGCCAGTAAGTAAAAGAAACAAAGCAACACATACATGTTGGTTGGATACTGCAATGAACAATGCCGAATGTGCACTATCATCATGTGTAGATAACTTCACTTTACATTTTGCTAAGGCAGGCTTAGTGTATACATGTGATAAAAGTATACATATAGATAGAAGAGAGATAGAAGCTGTTATTCTTTGCACTACATTTAGCACAAGAAAGGTTGTAAGAGGACACCTGTTCTCTTGGCTTTTAATGA
This sequence comes from Pyxicephalus adspersus, assembly GCF_032062135.1. Lineage (NCBI taxonomy): Eukaryota > Metazoa > Chordata > Amphibia > Anura > Pyxicephalidae > Pyxicephalus > Pyxicephalus adspersus. Next base: position 108,860,833 of record NC_092862.1, on the reverse strand, counting down.
GTTACTATAGAGACTTCATTAAACCCAAATCAATGCTAATCAATAGGGACAAGCATGTCCTTTGAGTAACCTTCTGTCCTCACCCCTGGATTAATTGATTTGGATAGAAAATTCAATAGGGTTGATTTTATGATAAACATATATGCAAACTGAAAAAGTAGATTATTTATTAATACCTAAACTGTAATTATTACTATAAAAAAGAGATCTACAAAAAATGAATATAGCCATGCAGCAGTATCCAAGCCAACCAATATATATATACATGCTACCGAAATAAGATATATTATGGTGGTTATAAAAAAAAGTAAATACTATACCTGTTCATAGTTCTTCTAAGATGTGCATTTTTTAGCACTTTTTGAAGCATTCAAACACACACTAAAATTTTTTTTTTCAAAATAACAAATATGAAAACTTCTAAAAACAGTAGTGTCATTAGATTATTTCAATTTAGGCACTGTGCTTTTTTAATAGTATTATTTATTTCAAACATATGCTAAAAATGTCAGCTTATTAAACTAACTTTTTTAGCTTTTCTGGGATTGTATACTAGCAGAACACATAATTTATAAGACCACTACAACAGTATTATAAATGATACATGACGACATATTATAAAAAAATGGTTAAAAAAGAGTATTATCAGCGGTTAGTCTCCTCTGCAGAAATAGAAATATAACCTAACTTTATAACAGATAACAGTTATAAACCAGATGAAAAATCGTCAATCTACAATAACCCTGTAAAAAAAATCATCAGCGCTGGAACTGAATATTCTAAATTTCTCCAAATAAAATTGTCATATTTGGAGGAAGAATGAAGTGACATTTGTGTGCTAGTCAAGCTAAATCACTAGTTAACTTTATGAGTCACTGTGATAAAACTATGCACTGAAGTCTGGTCATAAAGTTCTCTAGGGATAAAGATACATTGTATTAAATCTGTAGGATATCCACATAACATTTCGGTCTGTATCACAGTCCAAAATCTTCAGATACCAATTATACATAACTGTATGTGTGTATAAATGTATATATACACATTGCTAATTATTATATCATGATGTGATATTAAAAGAGACTGCATTACAATAGAAAATGACAATGAATAGACTCTAGCTACAAAATAAGCAAATATTTCCACATGTAAAAAATAATCTCCAATACTTATTCTGCAAAAATGTTAATTTAATAAATGTGTACATTTCATTCCATGATTAATTCAGAAGACAGTAAGTAAAACTTTGTATCTAAAGAGCTTTATATAAAATATTTGGATGTGAAAGGTACTATATGCAACACAGATCGCACAGATTATACATACACTACATATAGAGAAAGGGTCTGTAAAACACAGAAATGTGTTCATAACAGACAAAAAATCTATTATTCGAGCAAAATGAGAATTAGAAAATTCCTAACATCAGGAGAAATAAAACATTTTAATCTCCTAGCAACCTGAAATACGGCTTTCGGCTGATTACAGATGAGCTCTGATATAATGGCCGGGTGCTAAAACTATACAACTTTAAATCTGAATGAAACACAAACGATCAATGCGATGTGAAGACAATGGTGTGAATGAGCCCCTTTTATGGACTGAAAGAAAAAAACAAGCAGACCTGTCCCTACCTTTTTTCTGTGAGAACATCGGAGACTGTCCTTGTGAAAAAGTTGCTTTTTCCTCAGAGAAATAACCTGGTTGGTTGTATGAATTCAGGGCCATGTCCATTTCTGAGTACTCGCTTTTAAACATGTTTCCAGGGTAACTGGAGGTATAAGCCTGATTCACCGCCCAGGCCTGATCCATATATATATTATTGCTGTGTAGGACATGAGCCTCACAAGAACTGTAGTTCTGACTATCTTCGATATAAGTGCAATATTCAGTGGGCTGCATGCAGTAGGTGTTAACAGCAGGCTGGGGCATATCGTACATTTCTTGAATGCAGTAGTTCATTTTGATAGTCAGAACCAGCTTCTATTTTACACAGACAACACACACACACATGCATGCATAGACATAGAGAGAAGGGAGGAAAAAACAGATGAATATCAAGCAGTGGCTGAAATCTGCCTCAAAGCTAGGCACCTAGAGTACGATGTGGAGCAGCAACTTATGTGCTAAGGTCCTATTTATATCTGCCATGTCACTCAACAGCCAAACATGTTGGAAAAGAGATTTGTAACAGTTTAAGGTCCTAATCTATGAGCCACGGCTAAATCCCAGAAAAGATGGCTGTTCAGACAGGTAGCAGGGGGTATTACAGACTCAACACAAGCAGTGTCAGACACAAGTCCCGTCTTAGTTTAAACTGGGCCTATAACTTTGCAGGATCATACTTAGTGTGACATATGAGTGGTGATACTTTACTTGACAACTTGAGGAGTAAAGCCTAAGTGAGACAAGTGGCTATTCAAAATCCTAAAATCAATAAGCCCGAGTTTTTAACTCTATCCTTTTAGAAATTCAATAGAAGAACCAAGATGACCCGTACCAAAATATAAAAGGTAAACACTGTAACAACCTAATCCACGATCAGTTCTATTGATTTGGTGTTACAGCTTTAACTGTGTGGTAAAAAAAAACCTGCTGAGTGATGGGTATATTGATTGCCATTCATATGCTGTTTTAGCTATTTTTAACTCATTGTGCATAGTTCTTTGAATGAAAAATTATGTACAAATGAGTACAGAACACCATGTCATGGTGTTTCAGCACCTTCCTTAGAAACTATTTATTATTTATAAATTAATATAGGGGGTCAGTTTTAACATATTTTAATGCTAGCATACTATAGGTACAAAACAGAAACGTATAAATGCTTTTTAAATGATATGTACTGAGTCACTGAAACACAATCACTAGCACCTCATATAGGCTCTAAAATCCTATTGCAATTTCAATATTAAGTAATATTATTATTTGACAACTGTAGCTTCCATTACATATACCCTGGTGGTCTCACTATGAAAGTCCATGTTCATTCAAAAATGTAGACACAAGAAACATATATGACAAATATCAGGTCTAAGCTTCTACACTTAAAAGGGTAAATTTATAAGGAAGAGTGGATATTGTTATCTACTCTTCATTATTCTTTTTGTTGCTGCACACTGCTCCTACCCCATTCATAAAAAGCAGGACAGAGGTGTGCAGTTGATGGAGCTAGACAGAGATCCTTCTGCTGAATAAAGTGCTCAGCAACTACAGGTTACCTACTTCTTCATTCTGCTTTTTTTGTCGAATTGGCTTGCAACAGCTTTAGAGTTCTAAAGTGCACATCTTTAAAGCACACTACAATAATTTATAAACGTGGAGATTTTTTTTTTTAATTATCAGTGCAGATGGAACACCAATATTTTATTTCACTTCTAGTATGGCAGGGTCTATCTACCTAAAGAAAAGATTTGATGTTGGGAAACCCACCGTAGTTATGACATAATGTGACTGAAAAGTATTACTGACATGCTCAAAAATGTATATGTAAAATTTGTATTTTAAAGCTGAACCTAAAGCAAAAATCCTTCTTACACTTGCTGAATTTTGAGTGACCCTCTGAATTGGTTACAAGGGAATGATACAGGAAGAGTAAAACTTACCTTGCTCCTCACTCCCAAAGCTGCTGGCCCTCTCCTTTGCTGGATAATGTCACTATGGATTGTGGGCAGAGCCTTGGTGTCAACTCATACATAGCAAAGCTTATAGACTTGCACTGAAGGTGCAAGTTCATGTCTCTTTGTTCTGCTGTGTGTGTCCTGAAAAGATGGCTTCCTTTCAATGCAACTAAAAGTAGGAGGAAATTTTCCCAAAATGGATTACTTTGCTCTGCCAGGGATACTCAGTGGTGCAGCACTTCACTATCTGCTTCTCTCTTCAAAAGTCTGGGCCATTCATTCTGTAAAACTGACAGGTGTATTGTATGCTGCTTGTTCTTACACCATTCCTACCATAAAGGACCATAATGTAGTGAGAAGGGAGCAACATTGCTATTCTGCTGCCTTGCTTAGGGCAGCCATGATCATATACTGTATCTGCCTAAACACTTACAGTTTTGCAGAAAGCAGCAGAGTCTTTATTTCCTAACTCTCACCTCTCTCTCCTGACATTCAGCATACTATTACATAGTTACATAGGTAGTTAGGTTGAAAAAAGACATATGCTTATCAACTTTAACCACAGGGAAAATAAACATATTACAGATTAATCACTATAAACATAGCTGATCCAGAGGAAGGCAAAAAAAACCCTGGTTCAATTTGCTCGAACGGGGAAAAAATAATCAATTGTTCCCTAGTCCAACAGTCTCCATCATTATCTTTACTGTAAAACTTTAATATCCAATTATATTCTGTGCTCTGAGATTACATTTCTTTTCTTCCAGACTCAAAGAATGCCCCCTTGTCCTTTGAATAACCGGGAAGCAAGTTCTCTATGGGGACCATTTATATATTTATACAGGGTGATCATAACCCCTTTTAAAAGTCCCTTCTCAAGGGAGAATAGATTCAGTTCAGCTAATCTCTCCTCATAGCTGAGCTCCTCCATTTTTTTTTATTAGTTTAGTTGCCCTTCTCTGCACTCTCTCCAATTCCACAATATCCTTTTTGTGAACTGGTGCCCAAAACTGGACTGCATATTCCAGATGTGGTCTGACCAATGCTTTGTACAGGGACAGGAATGTGCCCTTTTGTTTCCACAATGTACCTGCCATGGATGGATCAGAAGCAGCAACACAACTATTCTGGTGCTTTGATCAGTAGTGCTAGGATCATGCAGTTGGCTGTTTCCTAAACAAGGAAGAGACATTGTATATTCTAAATAACAGCAAGGGGCACTTATGACAGGGAAGCCCTTTCCCCCCTGTCACTGGCCTTAGTTCTGTTTAAACAATCTTTGATAGAGCACACTAAGTTAATAGGAAAACAAGTAGGGTACCCTATTCCCTGAAGCCACAGTTCTATTTCTGTTGGTGATCATGGAATTACATGTAGAACTTCAAATACGTCTATAAAGGAGCAAGGTAAATACAATTATTTTGACCCTGATTTATAGGGTCAAGAATGATTAAAAATAAGCAAAAAAAATGTTTTTATTGTGGGAAGTTCAGCTATGAGAAATAAAATCATTGCATTAGAATGTGTAAAAAAAACCCTGTTTGAATATATTTGTAAATAATAATATATAGGAAGATATCCACTGTCTAGGTCACTTAACATTGACATCCTCTGCAGATCCACCAACATTTCTTCTTCTGTCCTCTTTCGCTGTTGTTGTTGCTGCTTTCCTTCTCTACTGTGATACAACCCAAAGTGATGGACAGCCTAAAAATGACTACCCCAGAAGCACAGGAAGAGAGAAGACACTGGACCCTGTGGTATTAGGGGAGTATAAATGGGTTTTACTTTTCATTTTTTTTGTTTTTGTTTTACTGACATTTAGTTACAGGAGGATAGTTAGGATTATCCCAGAATACTATATATTGTTCAAAATGTATAAAAATTACATAAATGAAAAATACAACTTTTTAAAGCTATATTTCTATTAGATATAAAGTATGAATTTTAGCAGGTGTTTAAATAATAGAATACATCCCAACATCTGCTTGGAGACACGTACAAAGCATGCCAACGGGTATTGAGAGCAATATTTGACTCAAGGCCACTTAATAAAAAAATGCTTTCAAAAATGTTTGAGTCACAGAACATATTTTTTTTGGGGTCATTTTATTTTGTATCATTGGGAGCATCATTAAATAAAAGACCCCAATACCAATACTGTAGTAAATGTAAACAGTGACACCTAGTTCAAGAATCCAAGGTATTCAGGCTGTTCATGAGCTGTTCTGTGTCGCAGGATAAAGGAAAAATATTCTTAAACTACTTAAAGTGTACCTAAACTCAGAAATTTCACTTTACATAAAAGGGTAGACAACCCTTTTATATAACAATAAGATTCTGTTTTTTTTTTTTTTTGGGTAGCATTCTTTTTTTAAATAAAAAAGGGTGCAGCACCGCCCCTTAATTCTTGATCGCCTAGGTGATCGAGAATGAACGGGAGTGCAAAGCCTCCTGCAAAGCCCCCCGGCTATCTACATCAGGCATCCCGGGAGGCTCTTTGGTGCTCCTTCTGCGCATGCCCGAAAGCCTTTTTGCTCAAACAAAAAAATTTGCTGATCTCACGCATGCGCAATGTGATTGTAAATTTTTTTTTTTCATCCTATGTCACCCGATCTCGCGCCTCGGTCAGGTGACGTGGATGAAGAACCAGGAAGAAGAGCAGAAGATGGAGACGCCCGAATATCTTAAATGCACAGATAAAAGGGAGCTTTAAAAAGTAGTCAAGGCAGGCATCACAGGAACTATTGCATATCTGGTGAACCAAGAAGTGGCAGCTTTTCAATGCAGAAGCAACAAGAAAATAGATAAGTGCTTATTTTTGCTGTATTCAGACTAGCTGGTGGACATTTATCTGACACTGACATTTGTGTTCATGGAAATCATATTACAAAAATATTTAAAAGTATGAATAACTTCTCTTATGTGGCCACATCAAACATTCACAATGAACCATTAAAAGGGATAGAGAGAGCTTATACATTCCTGTGTACTCTACAGTGTTATCAGCTCAGTCTAATTCACCTTTGCAAACAGAAGAACACCTCCACTTATGTTATAAATATGAAGAGCTAGGGTTATGTTCTGTAGTTCCAGCACAATTCTTGTCCTAGGGTAACAACATTGCTCCTCTGTGGATACAGCAGAGTGAGAACTGAAACTCTAAGACAGGAAAAAAAATTTTATTAACAGGCTCACCAGGTGAAAATAATAGAAATCTATTCCAGGTTGGCTGGATCACCTAGGTTAACTGATGAAAGTATATCTTTCCTGGCCTTGGAGAGCTTTAATAAATCAGGCCTTATGTCTTAGGATTGGCAAACAGTAATATATTACATTTTTGGGGTTTAGATAGGAAACTTATAAAGAAAAAAGGTTCAGACAGAAAACCAGAGACGAGCCTAATATATGGAAAGCCATACTTATATCAAGTTTTTAAACGATTAAATGAAAAATGGAGAGGAAGCCAAATAATTTCATCGCAATTAGTAGTTTTATTGACATATACTTTAATACTTTATGCATGATCCACTTTTTGATCCCCCAATGTTCTCCCCTTCTCTTGTTGAAATACTGATTAAAAGCTTAAAAAACATGTAGAGAAAAAAGTTAGAAACTTTACTCACCTTTCCTCTGGCTTTTGTGGTACAGTGAGTGATGTCTCACAAGTACACAAAACAGCACAGTACTGAGTACTTCCAATTGAGATTTAGGCTACTCTATATTTCCCAGGATCTCAGGAGAAGGATGATGTCACCCTTGTCACATTACCTATTTTATTCCAGCACAAGTCTTTTTACACTTTTAACCAGTGCATTAGCAATGAAGGGGAAGGAGAGGCACAATTTAAGTGGGACTTTTAAGAAGGTTTTGTAAGCTGTCATTTCTGACATTGTTCTAAAAAAATATTTGATTACTGTCAAATGAAAAAAAATTTCATGTTTTATTACTATTGAAAATACCTAAGTGGTTGCATAATGTGTCTTGTTTTTAGATATTAATTTTTAAATAAATTGACAATAAAGTTTATCTTTGGTTTCATGCACCTTGCCGCTCTAGGGAAATTGGGGTTCAAAGTAGAGAAGTGAACAGGGTAGCATAGTAAAGTATATTTGTGACAAATATAACTTTAGGAGCCCCACCCCAATGCTCCTTGCTAAGTAAGTGGCCCCAGGGGTCCACAATTTTCATTTTCAATTTAGGAATCCTAGGCGCACTTTTTTTTAGAAACAGCAACAGCAATGCAGTTGAGGTGTTCTGATAACTGCCACACAACTTCCACACAAGTATCTGTATACTTGTTTCATGTTTGATAGGAACACCTTCAAGCAATTTGCATTCATTAGAATTAGTTCAGCAATATTTTACAAACCTGGTCTGCTTTAGAAAAAGAAGATCTAAATTAACCATTGTGGAAAGTATACTGCCAGGTTACAAGTGGTGGACCAAATGTGTTGCCCATCCACTGATGGAGAAAGGTAATTTCCAGTCACCGATGGTGTTTTATGGAAAGGATCCCTGTGAGCACTGGGAGACAGAACGTCCAGTTTATGGTAATCAGTGAAATTAATATTGTTCTGTTGGTGGTAGCCCTATTAAATGTCACTTGTGGTGTATAGTTAAAATTATATGAAGTTTTATTAAAAAAAATCGTACAGCAAATTTTAAGGGAAACATACTTCAATGACAAAATGTATTATACTATCTAACTATCCTGGTAACATTATTACTGTTTTCACAGCAGCAGTCAACTTAATTTAGCTTCTGAAATTGATCTATCCAAAGGTAGATCTTATAGTCAAAACACTTCCCACAGTAAACCTGAAAAGAACAAGAGCCAGGCTGAAGAATCAAATTGAAGCAATACATAATAATATTCCTTAAACATATTCTGGATTTCAGTGCGACCTGTTCCGCTATATCCTATGATTCATCACAAAAGGCAACTGACAGCTCAGATGAGCACTGCATTCTGGGCAAAAAGTCACATTCTTCCCCATACCCAGCATCAATAGCTACTGTAATCCAGAGGGCTCTAATGAATTAATTGAATGATATGGAATGACTATGGTGGATATTAGGGCTTGTTCACATTACCTGTATTGCTGCTATTGTGGCAATGAACTAATAGTGTATTGTACATTGACACATGGGTAAAATGCACCTGTGCTGCAATGCAATGTAACGAGAAATCATACATTGCACTAAAAAAAAATGCAGCAAGTCCGATTTTTCTATGTATAGTGGTGTGGCCATTCATTTTGAAAGCCCCCCCCCCCCAAAGCTGCATGTTGCATTTAATTGCACAAAAATACAAAATCAGCCCATATGGACAACGGAGGGTGTAAGATTTTTTCACTTTGTACGTTTAGGTCATTCTCTTTAAAGTATACCTAAAGCTAACCCTTTGTAGGTGTAAATCAGTATTGCATTCTGTAACCCTTTCTTTTTGTCCAGGTGACTATTATAAACAATATATGACGTGATAGGAAATCCCAAATTTGCTGTAATAGCAACATTTATAGAGGAAAATTCCTTCAGTGGGGACACCTGGTTCAGTGAAAACTAAAAGTTTTTGAAAAGACTTCTTCTCACTTCTGTTATACGATTGAAATAGTAAATAAAAGTGAACAAGAATTTTCCCCAAGCAGATAGCAAGTGAACTGTAAAACTAGAAAACGGGGGACTTCAATTATACTTTGCCTGAAAACCTTAGGCATAAGACTATTATAGTTCCCCTAGGAAAAAGCAGAACCAAAGGACATTTTTTCTCAACTCAAAAAGGAGCATGTGTGTTTATGTTTTTTGGCAAGTGAAATCAATGGGTTAAGGTACTAAAACTCTGATGCCCATAGGCAGCTGTAGAGAAAATCGCCATAATGCTTTCTAAATTTAGGGAAAGAACTGAACACTGATTACTGAAATCGTGAGCCAGTTTAGGTCAAGCCCAGGTCAACAATGTCCTGGCTACAACTTCCAACCTGAAACATTCAATCCGGCAAAATCCTAATAAAAGAATTGTATTTACTCTTCTAGGTGTCTAGGTAGCTGTTGCCCAGGTAACCAATTAGACCTTGAAAACCGTATTGTTGTACTGCATAAGGCATAAACATTTTTTGGCAGAATTTTCAGCTGAATCTTTTTTAACATCATACAAGAACAAAAAAGCTATATCCTAAACAATACAAACCAATGATACAGTACTCCTAAAATGCCCATTACAAAGTGCGGATATTATAGTACATACAAATCCTATATGAAGTACATGTACATAATAAGTGTTTAAAAAATAATAAACTCATCAAATATTGTCTACATGAGTACTTTTAACCACCTGAGCGTTACACTGATGTCTAGATTTCTGTACCAAAAGTGTTACAGGTTTTCATGAAATTTTTTTTTTAAATTGTAGACCTGTAACTTACAGAAATATGTCCGAATAGGGTTCTAGTAGATATAATGAATATAAAAAATGTTTGAAACACACAATCATGTAAAAAAAAAAAAAACTTACTTTTAATAAAATTAATAGGAAAAACACAAAATTCAGCTTAAACAAGAATACATAAATAAATGAAAAGTACTGAAAATGCGATAATTCGGTATACTGTATAGTAATATATTTTTCTAAAACACCTCCCTAGTGTCCAACCGTCCAACGTCACATACCTATAGACAAAACCACATAAATATATTTTCTATTATTTTGTATTGGATTGGATACAGGACTTTGTATTCAATCCAATACTGAAAATGCGATAATTCGGTATAATGTATAGTAATATATTTTTCTAAAACACCTCCCTAGTGTCCGTCACATACCTATAGACAAAACCACATAAATATATTTTCTATTATTTTGTATTGGATTGGATACAGGAGTTTGTATTCAATCCAATACAAAATGAGAACAAAATTCAAACTCTCATTATGTATTGGATTGAATACAAACTCCTGTATCCAATCAAATACAAAATACATACTTTGTATTTTTTTTTAATTGAAACTCATTCATTCATTTTGTATTGGATTGAATACAAACTCCTGTATTCAATCCAATACAAAATGAATGAATGAGTTTCAATTTGAATTTCCCGCACACGCGCTGACGTCATCACGCACGCACGCACAAGAAGCCGGCCGGCTGTTGTTTTCCTCCGCCGGCCGGCTTCTTGTTTCAGAGATCACCCGGCGCTGGAACGAGAACGACGCTGGATGATCAGCGGGACCAGGTAAGAAACCGGCCGGCATCTTACCTGGTCCCGCTGGTATACGAGAAGGCACCCGACGCTGGAAAGGGAGACCGACGGACGACGATCGACGGAGGACGATGCTGGAACACGAACCCGACGCTGGATGAGCACAGGGGGACCGAGATTTTCCCTACATTAAAATCCCCACTTACCTGGGTAAGTGGGGATTTTAATGTACGGAAAATCTCGGGCTTAACGAAAAGAGCAAATTTTTTTAGCCCGTACGAAGGTCGGGCTTAACGGCAAGGAGGTTAAAGGTGCAAATAATATAAAGGGCAAAAGCTTCAGTTTGTTTTCCATTGAACAGCTAAATGTTGGTGTATTTGAGCAATTGTGTTTTCACATCAGAATGTTCATCACAGAATGTTAAATATTGCCCAATCATAAAAAGAATGAGGAATATACTCCTTCCTAACTAGGGATGAGCGATCTCCTGGCCAATTCGGCTGTTCTCGCTTACTGAAATTGTAAGCGAGAGTAAAATCCTTGAATGTACAATGTCTCCTTCAAAAACTATCTGTTCAAATTTAGAGGTCTGAAAAAGTGCACAATCTTACAAATGATTTGATATTCAGAAGCAACAGGTTTATTCCTTTGTGTTTAAAAAAATTAAACTGTACATCCCTAGCGTAATTACTAAAAGTGTTGATCAGAAACTTCATTTGCTTGAATGCAATACCTGTTTGCCATTTTTGGAAATAGCATATGACACCCATTTTTTTCTATTGTGGTCACGTACTTGACTTTTGAAATGTAATCACATTAAAAAGTGGCAATCCGGATGTTTAAAAATAAACACTGATTTTCATAGCCCATTATAAATAATTGTAGAAGTGCCAGTAAATAGTAAGAATAAATGAATGAACTGACGAATAAAGGTGAAACTTAGGTCAGTTGATTACTACTTTTATAAATGGGGGAATTACATACTGTTATCTACATTAAAGGAGGACTTTAAAAGATTATAGTCTAAAAAGACAAAGACCCACAGGCAGGCTGTAAGTTTTCATGAATGAATGCAGCCCTGGGAATCCTCCTGTAATGATTTTCTGGAACTTCTGATTCACTCATCCCTATTCCTAACATGTCAGATATGGCAGATTTTGCTCACAATGCTGTTGAAGTCAGGGGGCCAGTCCCAGAGTAATGCTACAGTTTTTGGTATATACTAAAAAACTGACTGCTGAGGTGGCCTCACATCAAAGAGTTGACTTAGTCTACACCATTAGAGCCATGATAGAACAACAAATAGGTGCCACTAAACATTCACTCTATGTGAACCTGTGTTTTTGAAATGATTTAGCACAAATAAGTATTTGAATGTACTGTAATGTACATATATTTTCTCACAGGTTGGCAATCATCACCTGATTAGATGTCTGGTGCATAGTGAGCTACATACTAAGTGTTGTTGATTTGTTGAGTGCCAAGGATATAGTTGCTGTTGATTTTAAAGGGGAATGTTTTAAGAAGTACATGACAAAGAGATCAGCAAAATGTAATGAACCTCATTAATTTATACGGGATTTAAAAAAAATCCTTTTTAACTCATTAATGTAAACTTACAGGACAGGGTTTCAGAATCTACCCCACAACTGACTAAAAACAAATCTTGGAACATAAGACAATTTTTTTTTCTCATGGCTAACACAAAAAGCATTCAGAATGATAATGTGGTTCAGTAACACTACACCAGGATGTTACCTTGAGGCATGTTCATAGGCTTTATCTTAAACCTTGCTTGCAAGGTTTAAAAAAATGAAAATGCCCAAAAACGCGGGAAAACCCTTTAAAATGCTCTCATTGAATTTAATGTGGGCTTTTACAAGCGTTTTTAAGCTTTTTAGGAAAGCTTCCATTGAAAACAATGGGGGCTTTTATAAGCATTTTTAGCAGAACTTTGGAATCTGGAAGCCCCTATTATTAAGGAGACTCCCAGATCTCCACCACCCCACCCTGAGGAATGAGTATAGGAGTACAAAAAAACCCCTTACTCATTCCCTGAAAAAGTTAAAATATGTGTACAAAATGGGACGAGGCTTTAATTAGGGACCTAAAGGAGCTCCCTACATGTGTGAGCAATCTGGCCCTCCATGGCTCCTACTTTTCCAGCTTGTTCCAGCCCTAGAGGAACTGTGACATGCGTTCTGTATCCGTAACACATACTACAGCTCCTCTGGGGCTGCGGAAGCAATCAGGGGAGTGGAGCTGTCAGCATAGTGAAGCTCCGATGATTGCTCCACTCCGTGATTGGCTGAGGAAAGGGAAATCCTGATGATGCTTGAGCTGTCATCAGGGTTTCCCTTTTCTCAGCCAATCACAAAGCACTAGAGGTGAATGGGGACAAGTCTCCCTATTCAAGTCTAGTGCTGAATGTCTGAGAAAAGGAAAACATCAGCCAATCACAAAGCCCAAGAGGTGAATGGGGAGCCTTTTCCTCATTTAAACCCTAGTGCCCAGGGATCCCTCACTGTCAGGAGGAGTCCCATGGCTGTGCTCATGAATGAATGCAGCTGTGGGAATCATCCTGTCATTGTGGGATAACCTGTAAAAAAACAGTTTAGTTACACAAACACACACATATTTATTAAAACACTTTAACATTAAAGTCTCGTCCTATTATTTACACATATTTTAACCCTTTCAGGAAATGAGCAAGGGGTTTTATGTACCCCTGTTCTCATTCCCTAAAAAGATTAAAAGTAAAACTTTTATAAACGCTTATGTAAAAACACTGCAAATCGCGTCATAGGCGTTTATAAAAGTTTTTTAGCGTTTTCAAGACAAGCTTTAAAACGCTTGTAAAAGTCCATAAAAATGTATATAAACATGGTAGGAATGTTTACATGCGTTTTTAAAACCTTCTTTGTAGACCCAGCCTAATGCTGACGTGTGCCCTATGTGATACAAAATGTAAATATTAACTTCAGGTCCATTTTACATTTGTAACAACATACCTAAATATCAACACAAGATGCTACTGCTATATACTGCTAACATAATGCTGATTAGGATAATGTTGAACAAAAATGTGTTTTATTCTTGAACTCAGATTATTGGTTACATTTGAAAACACAGTCCACCTAATGTGTCAATACGTTTTCTTTCAGCAATCACTAAAACCATTTCTTAACCCTGACACTTTATGATTGTAACAGAAAATTGTCACTTTACATGTTTCAGCACTGTGTAATGTAAATTACCTGAATGTTTTGGTGATTAGGTCATAAATCATAAACTTCTCTAACTATTGGTACCCCTTAATGAAATCTATTCCATTCATTAAGTGTTAAACTGGAAAAAATTTAAAAAACTGTGCTGTACATAAAGGGCCTGATTTAATAAAGCTCTCCAAGGCTGGAGAGGATACACTTTCATCAGTGACACTGAGTGATCCAGCAAACCTTGAATGGATTTGGTCCTGGATTGAAAACATTTGCTGGCAAAAAGGAATACCATTCCAGGTTTGCTGGATCACCCTACCTCACTGTTGAAAGTGAATTCTCTCCAGCCCTGGAGAGCTTTAAACAATCAGAAAGGCTGTGGGAGAAATGCCAAACTTGCATCTACATAAAACTGTAGAAGAAGTGTGGGTAAACAACTTGCCCCTATCACTGTTTTTAAGGAACTCCCGCAGTTTCATGCTGGGGTTTACTGCACAGATCTTGAAGATTTAAGAAAGGATGCACATGTATGTGTATCCCCTTGTATTTAAACAAAATGTGCATATCCTACAGTTCAGCGTTGAGAACTAAGGTTATGCAAGCTTTTGAACATGATTGTTTTAATATTTTCCTTTATTGCTATGATTTGTTTAATAGTTGCACTATTCTGATTACCGATTTTATTTGAATGACATTACAAATAAAAGAAATGTGTCTCATCTAATCACTCAGGTTTTTAAAAAAACATTATGCACATCTTAAGACATTTTGCCAAGGATATAAAAACATAACTTGCCTCAAGAAGGCTGTAAAGACATAGGTTATTTTACTAAAGCAACAGAAAAATTTCTTTCTGCACAGTGTTAAATCAAAAGTCCTGTTTCCATGTCTCTTGACTGGGCACTCAAAATAAGCTTTTTGCCGAGGACAACAAACGATAATTAGTTTATTTTCCAATACAACAGATAACTAACAAGCAAGACAACAGCGACATGTCCCTCTAGGTTATGTTAGAGGTTAAAGCCATAAGCAGAGAGCATCTGTCAAGAGGAGGCATTCTAAGGTAAATAACTGCTAATTCTAAAGAAGCAAAATACTTAAAACCAGTTTAACTTTTTATGAGGTAACGGCTCTAAAGGAGGATTAATCCCTTCTCAAGTGACCTCAGATGACAAAAAGCCTACTTTGCCTACTAAAAAGCATATTAAATATCATACATTTGACATTACTTGAAACAGAAGGATACAAGAGCACTTGTTGGATTTCTAAAATAAACCAGGAGCAAATAATTTTCATTAGGAAAATTCTATTTCATTAGGATCCTGTAACATCACTGTCTGATATTTGGGCCTGATATTTTTAAAGCTTTCCAAGACTGAAGAAGATAGACCAGTGTTTCCCAACAAGGGTTCCTCCAGAGTTTGATAGGGGTTCCTTGAGCAAATAGCAATTTGGACCTCTCAGGTCAGTTTAACTGATACCAATGATCTTTGATGATACCAATGATACCCACCGATCAGCAATGCAAGAGACATTCTTCTTACTGACCAACAAGTACTGTGAGTTGTGAATATAGTAATTATAGTAGGGGTTCCCTGAAAACCTGAAAGTTATTTCAAGGGGTTCCTTCACGGTAAAAAGATTTAGAAACACAGGAATAGACTGTCATGATTGAACCTAGGTGATCAAGCAAACCCGGAATGGATTTCCTAAAATCAATTGTCAGTTTTTAACAAATGTCTTCAGTCCTGGTCCAGATGCACTACAGGTTTGCTGGATCACCCAGGTAAAGGTTAAATAAAAGGTGAAGTGTGAGAGTCTCTGTCCATTCACGCTTAAGGACAGAGAGTATCATGCTTCAGCTCTAATTTAATTTTTGTGTGACACTTATTTTGAATCCTTAACTTTATCCTGTACATATCTAAGATATGTTTTAAATTTATTGTTATTTAGATATTATTTAGATAATCAAATATCTTACCCAGAGATCCAAAGACCAGCTAATCCCTCTTTCTGAACCTTTTCAAAAGATACCCTTCCAATTTTACATAGCAGGGGTTCCTTTTGACCTAAAATGTATTTTTAAAAACTGATCTATTATAACATATACTAGTGTATGTGTGTATTTGTTATTAATGTTTGGGTGACAAATTGCATCATAATGAATTGTCAATTTAGTTTAATATATAAGTGAGAAGCAGTTGAAAAATTGTGCCCCATATTGGTTCAAAGCTGAGCAAATATTTTTACCTTACCACTAATAGAAAGAAATACCAGTTTTTAAACCACCTAATATAATATAGTTTATAAGGCTATACAACAAAAACTATCACAGTACAGAATATCATCATTTTGCCTTACTAATCCTTACTAGAGTACTGCAATAAATCCACAAAATCATACATACTATATGCAAAAATATAGTGACTACATTAGATCAAAGCTTGGCATAACTATAGAAATATATCATTTTTTAGCTTATAACATACTTTTTAGATGTCAACTGAAAAATAAAACAAAGGAACTGATACAAAAGAGGTTTGTTTTTTGTAAAATAGGTCAACAAGCAAAACTTTATATATGAGGATGTTAAAGTAACTACTTCTATGAAAGACATTTTTAGCTTAAACTACAGCTACCTAAATGCAATCTGCGTCACTTTTAAATCTATACTCGTCCACATGCATTTCAGGGTTATTTCTACTGAATGGAAATTTCTAAACATACCATACCCTAAATTCAATTACCTTTCCTATGTCCCACTTGGCAGCCAGATTTATAGGCAGCACTCGGCTTATTTATTTCCAGCTGGCTTAATTTAAAGCTTGATTCAGTTAAGTATGATCCGGATATGTTGTATAAGCACAGTCTTGAAGATTTTCCATTTGCTGAGTTACTGTAAATTAAGTCTTTTGCTTTGTCTTGAAAATTAAAATACAAAGATTTAGGATGAAACTCTGGTTTCACATTCCATTCCACTGCTGCTTCTCCAGATGAGTTTTGAAAGATTTTTGGGCAAACTTCAGGCATAATTAACATTCTGGTTAGATGTGGCGTCTTGGCCAAAAACAGTTCTACATTCTTGTAAGCTTTGTACCTTGCATGCATTACCGCTCCTCCATTTCTCTCACACAGACCTTGAGTAAGTTTTAGTGTGAAGTTCATGTTTTCCAGTGACAGCCTAAAAGCTGCATTTGTGGAATGAAATTCCCTGACACTGCTATTGCAATTTCTGACCTGACTGGAAGGTTCCAGCAATTTATGAGCTTTTCTACTATGATCACTTAAGGTCCCCTAGGTCGGGGCTGGTCGTGGACATTATTTAGGCTGTAAGAACTGAAAACAATGAGGATTCAGCCTTGTATGACTGTTCTTACCACACAATGACCTGGCTCACACTTGTTTACCTAAGTGACATTCTTATGAACTGACAGTCTGCTGCATAACTACTTAAAAAGCAGACATCATTTTGTTAAAACAGACACAATGTGTAAAAAACATTTTTTTTTTGTTTGGTGTTTAGGATGTGGTTGGTATGCTGTATTTATACTTACTACTATGATTATTTTTTAGTTCAGGTACTTTTAAAAAAACAGGATGACATCATACACTCTTGTAGAAACTGATTTGCTTGGCGTATATATATATGCATGGGTTGCATTGGACATGGTTGCCAAACTCAGTCACAATACAATTACAATGCAATTTGCCTAATGTCACACCAAATAGTCCTTCACTTTTAAGAGACCAGAGATGTAATAGATATTTTTAAAAAGCAATATAACCAAAACAGTAAGGTTATTTGGAGGTAATAGTTGAAACATCCACTTCATTTTGGTTCCCCCTGGTATACATTGATTTGCCAAAATAAAAGAACTACAATTAAACCAGCATCAGGCAGTTCCCCAAGGTAATGTATTAGAGTTAGAAAAAAGAGAAAGCATAATGATCTAACCAAGTTTGACTCAATCCAAATTGTGATGGCTACTGGGTTAGAGCATCTCAAAAATGGTCCTGCTGTAAGGGAAGAAGGCAAGTTGGCTGGGGCAGTGTAACTTGAAGAATCTGTTGCTAAAGTTTTGATTTCAGATACCTTCGGAGGTCTTGTGGAATCCATGCCTCAGTGGATCAGAGCTGCTTTGACAGCACAAGGGTCTATACAGTATTAGAAAGTTGGTTTTAATGTTTTGGCTAATTGGTGTCATTTTATTTGGTTTACTTGAATTAAGAAAAAATAATTTTTAAGTGTGTTATTTTATTTAAAAATAGGCATTAGTACTAATATATTCCTGCGACTCCTCTAATAATATACATATTAGGGAACAGAGGAAAATGTTTCATTGTAAATGTACAGTCACAGATAGTATTTTACAACTTTTTGAAAAGCCTGTATAAAACTTTAAATATTTTCTACTGCATCCCCTTTTCCAAACATTGCTGCTTGTCATGCATGATCTGTACTCACAGAGGCCCTATGTAAAACTGTGAAGCCTACCATCACAGCCTCGGCAGTGAGACATAAAGGGGTGTATTCCCCTAAATTATTGTAGATGTAAATGCAATCACAAAAATCTAACAAAGTTTAACATGTAAATGTATCTTCAAAGGCTCTCATATTTTTGAACGTAGAGCTTTCATTTAAAAAATCATGGTGAGCCTCTCATAAGATTCTTGCTCAGGCACTTTCTGGTATGGGGTAACAATTGTCTCCCAATGACTCTTCTGCACTGTCACATTATTCTCTGGTGGAGATTTCAAGTGGCCAACAAACATTGCTTTAGCATGGCTCACTTTTTTCACTTATTTATTTCAGGAGCAATGATAAGCAGTCAATAAAATTGAAAGTATGTGTAGGCAGAAAGTTGATGAAAGAGGCTCTAAGATGTACAATTACAGTTTGCAAAATGTCCTTGTTCATCCTATTATTTTGAACAGTAGTTTTACTTTTTCTTTTTTTATTACTCAGGCCATTGTAGAAAAAGCAGGTAAATCACCTATTCATTGTAAGCAACCAAATCATACTCATAAAGAAATACAGGTATGGACAAATAAACCAAAACCAGGTCTAACTTAAAAGGAGGTTTTTTTTACATTCATAATAATTTGCATTGTTTGCTTGAGAAAACAGTAACAATTTTATTATAACTCCTAAAACAATAAAGAACAAATGTTTGTGATGCAAACATTTATATACATATACTTGAATGCAAGTAAGGTAGGTTGTCACATAAGTGCAGATTACATAAGTAAATACATAGTACAGGTAAGCCCTAAGTTAGGACATTCGACATACGGACAACTACTAGATACGAATGGGGTTCCCTGCTCGCTGTGCAGGGAGGGGCAGTTTGCATGACTTGCAGAAGAAATCTTTTGCTGTTATGCAAGCTTTTGTAACTACTAAATGACCCATACAAATGCTGCAGTTGTTTCTTTTTGCATATCAAAGCACAGCTTGGTTCAGAAGTTAATGAATGTCTAGGCTCCATAAAATTTCTGTTGGCTTTGTTTTTTTTGCTTTGTTTGTGATTAACTCACAGTGAGAATTTTATACAGTAACTGACACCACACTGCATAATATGTTGGGACAAGCATCTGTCCTAATTGCATTTTTTAAAATAATGTACCTTATGACTTACATACAAATTTAACTTAAGAACAAACCTACAGTCCCTATTTCATATGTAACCCAGGGACTACCTGTACATACATAAGTACATGCCAAGGGTCATCTTTGATAAGAAAAACAAAAAAACAGCGCAAAGCATTTTCTAGGCATATAAAGGCCCTAAAACTTGAAAATGAACCTGACGAAGTTAACCTCACTTACAAACAAAAAACTGACTGTACAAAGCTACACTCCAAATACACCTTTTTCCCCAGTTATCAACCAGTTAACTCACACATTTAGACATTTGCCGACATAGTAACTGATGAAATCAACATATTGAACCTCACACTACCTTGCTCCAACAATCGATCCCCCACACAAACGTGAGCACTTAAGAAACTTAAGATTATTCCTACCATTATTATCACACCTTCAGATAAAAGGAGTAATATTGGTAATATGGACCTCCCACAATACGTAACCATGTGGTTCAAAAACCTAAACAACAAGGACTGGTACAGCCCTTTGCCGAACACAATATTAGAAACATTCTACATGGAATTTTATTCCATCATACATGATGCCTTCTTGAAAGGCACAATTGATAAAAGCATGAAAGACTATCTATTTGTGAAAGATCTAATCACACCTACATTCACTCTTCCCAAATTCCACAAAAGCCTAACCAATCCCACAGGGTGATCCATAATCTCAGGAATTGGTTCTATTTCCTCTAACGCAAGTGAACTCGTAGACCAACACCCAGGACCACTTGTGATCTGTCCCCCTTCCTTAAAGACACAGTCAAAATAAGACAGACCCAGTTTTGGTTTTGGTTTGGTTTATCTGTCCATACTCCATTTTGGTGTTAGGAAAATTACTGGAGCCAGAAGAAACCAAGAGATGTCATCCACAAGAAACGGGATCACCCCATTTCAAATGCATCGATGTGTGGTCATCAGAGCATAACAGAGAAGAAATAAAAAAAAAAAACTACAAAAAACTTAGATTTTGATTTACATTATGATATACACTACCTTGTCAGGGAACTGTCACTCCCAGCACTGACAATAGCTACATAGCTATTATAGAAGTAGTATTTGGACTATGGGATTCAGGAGGATTCAACTGTTTTAGCAATTTTTTCCCTAGTCTCAGACAAGTCAATTTTTTTATTAGAAAAACGTATGACTCATAATCAGAAAAACATCACTGTACAACTGTGTAAGTTTCTTCAGGTCAGTTTTCAATTTCTGAATATTCTATGTATTACGATATATACGTTTGACTTGTATATATGAACAGACTGAAATGCAAGACTTAAAAAATAGGTTGCTTTTGCCATTATACCACCTGTAAAAGTACCATGCTTATCAGATACCTATGAAAAAATTCTTCTTAAGAGTTCTCTTTAGAATAATTTATTTTTTGTTTGCAAAGTTATGCTCCTATTGCAATGCCATGCAGTTCAGTCTAGCCATTTAGTAAGTGGCCTTGAATGAAAGCAATTGCCTTTGTGTTTTATTAAGGTAAAAGAACATAGAAAATAGAAATACTTGTTATATAAAATCTTATATTTTTGGGCTTGGATGGCTCCTTTTATTATCTGTATTCTTTATTCCATATTTTAAAACAGAATCGAGTAAAACCAACTGCTGAAAAATTAACCCCTCATCAAACTACTTTCCACACATGCAGGAAGCAGGGCTTCAGTCTGACTATAGTCCCCAATAAAATATGCTTTAGTTACTACAGTTCTGCCATTGAATTTATGTCCCATTTAGGCAGCGTACTTTGATGCGATGACAAAGAAGCTGTAATTGAATTCAGAACAGCATTGCCGCTCTCATGTAGGCTGTCTGCTTGCACTACAGTCAAATAAAAATTAACATGAGGGATGAACTTGTTAAAGTGTAACTAAACTTGTATTTACCCACCTATCCCATTTCTGTCACAGGAGGCTGCCATCTTTCTTCTTTGCTTCCAAAGAAAGATCTTCGGCCATCTTGATTGGCCCTGCTGGGATACTGTAACTCTCGTTGTAAGAGTGTGGGAGTGCTGCTAATGCTGCTCAGCAAAATTTCACAGCTAGGTGGCAATCAGGCAGTTACTGAGGAAGGGACATCTTCTGTCTCTTTGTGCAATAACTTTTCATACCATGTCATACCACTGCCTGATGATGCTTATCAGACCCTCCCTCTTTGATCTACAGCAGTGAAGTGTCTATACCTCTCAGCAATCTGCCCACGTCCGGATTAGTGGCAAGTACCACGCCCCCTGACAGACACCATCTCCAGCCACTTTCTGTTCTCATTAAGACTGAATCTGCCCTTCATCCAGCATTTATAGTCAAATTGGACAAAGTTAGGCATTCTTCAAATAAGCATTTTGGACGGATCAAGAGCAGATTGAGTCCTAATGAGAACAGGAAGTGGCTGGAGATGGTGTGTGTCAGGGGGAGTGGTACCTGGAATTCAACCCAAAGTAGGCAGATTGAGGAGAGGTACAGATACTTCACTATTTAAAGCTTCTGGGAAAGGGTGCATAGGATGTAAGACACAAATGGAATATGGCCCCATCAGGGAAGGTGAAGGGTGTTTTTTTTTTTTACCTTTATAAAGTTTGTGCACTATATTCAACTGAATCAGGGATTTATCAGACAAACTGGGGCATTGAGATGTTCTTTCAATATGCACGCATGGATGTCCTATAATCAAAAACCTAAGCCCCACAAAATACTTACATCAAGGTGGTTGTTTGTACATGTATATATTATTAACCACCTGAGCGTTACACTGATGTCTAGATTTCTGTACCAAAAGTGTTACAGGTTTTCATGAAATTTTTTTTTTTAAATTGTAGACCTGTAACTTACAGAAATATGTCCGATCAAGGGTCTAGTAGATATAATGAATATAAAAAATGTTTGAAACACACAATCATGTAAAAAAAAAACAATTACTTTTAATAAAATTAAAGGAAAAACACAAAAATCAGCTTACACAAGAATACATAAATAAATGAAAAATACTGAAAATGCGATAATTCGGTATACTGTATAGTAATATATTTTTCTAAATCACCTCCCTAGTGTCCAACCGTCCAACGTCACATACCTATAGACAAAACCACATAAATATATTTTCTATTATTTTGTATTGGATTGGATACAGGACTTTGTATTCAATCCAATACTGATAATGCGATAATTCGGTATATTGTACAGTAATATATTTTTCTAAAACACCTCCCTAGTGTCCATCACATACCTATAGACAAAACCACATAAATATATTTTCTATTATTTTGGATTGGATTGGATACAGGACTTTGTATTCAATCCAATACTGATAATGCGATAATTCGGTATATTGTACAGTAATATATTTTTCTAAAACACCTCCCTAGTGTCCATCACATACCTATAGACAAAACCACATAAATATATTTTCTATTATTTTGGATTGCATTGGATACAGGACTTTGTATTCAATCCAATACAAAATGAGAACAAAATTCAAACTCTCATTATGTATTGGATTGAATACAAACTCCTGTATCCAATCCAATTCAAAATACATACTTTGTATTTATTTTTAATTATTTTGTATTGGATTGGATACAGGACTTTGTATTCAATCCAATACAAAATGAATGAATGAGTTTGAATTTGAATTTCCCGTACACGCGTCGACGTCATCACGCACGCACAAGAAGCCGGTCGGGACAGTCAGCGGGACCAGCGGGACGTGGGACAGTCAGCGGGACCAGGTAAGAAGCCGGCCGGCCTCTTGTGGTCCGCCGGCCGGCCGGCGGAACACAGGATGCCGGCCGGCGGAACACAAGATGCCGGCCGGCATCTTACCGGCCCCGCTGGTATAGGAGACGGCACCCGACGCTGGAGAGGGAGATCGTCGCTGGAGGACGACGCTGGAACACGGACCCGACGCTGGATGAGCACAGCGGGACCAGGTAAGTGAGATTTTAATATAGTCGGAAAAGTACGGGGTTATCGATAGTTGCAAATATTTTTTGCACGGAAAAGTACGGGGTTAGCGGTTGGGAGGTTAACAAAAAAAAAAGGTGTTTGTGTTGGTAAAAAATAGCAGATGTACAGCTACAGCAAGGTGTAGGCACAGCACGTGCATATGTATATGTATTCCAACTTTGTATTCAGTTGTTGGCCTGACATTTCACTAAAAATATTGCAATGACTCTATTATTACATTAAAATGAAACCTAAACAAAATTAAAATCCTAACCAACATGGAGAAACACAATGTACGTGTACATAATTCTAACTACACACATAGCTAACGAAACACCTTTATTTACAATCTGTATACAATCAAAATGATAGAATGTAATCTAATCCTGAAAAAGCGAAAGGATGCACAACTGAAATACTATTGCAAAGGTTACAATCTTTTTATTTCCTTGTACAGTATAACTAACCGGTAGAAAACAGAATTTAATAAAGGAAATGTGGATGCATTCCTCTTGCCCAGGGACTGCATACAGTACACTTAATGCTTTCCAAAACAAAAAGCACATTAGTATTCTAAAACAGATAACCATCAATTTTCAGGATGCTCCACAGATATGTATTTTGTAAGAAGTTTTTCTTATGGCCAGCTACATTCAGAAATTACCTTAGTTGACCTATGTCTTTGTGGATTAGGTGCTAGTATAATCATATGAAAAAGAACCTGGATTTAATAGCATGCTATAAGAAACATCCAGATGGCGTAAATAATTTGCATAATATTGAGCCTCAGCAGAAACAGATATTAGAAACATCTAACTTTTAATTGGCAAAAAGTACTGCACATACTGTGCTGCTTTGCCTCTGCTATAAACTCTTTCTGAGGTCAGAAGTTTCCAGAATGCCACAGACTAAAAGCATGAATATTGGAAACATTTCGTTTTTTGCAAACCCAGATATTTAAAAGGGCTTTTATCTTATGGAATAAAGCTGGTCTTATATAACACTGGGGAATGCATTTTTTGTTGAGTTAGATCTTACACTTGTTTTTTTACTTGTTTTTGGGTGGTGAATTCAGAAATTACCCCAGTTTTTTGCCATCACATCCAGTTTTTACGATACAGGGTACCCTCCATTTAAAAAAAAAAAAACATACAAATTTTATATACAATGAAAAAATAATGAAATAAAAACTTGAATGTACCGTTTATTTAAATTTCTTTTGTTCATACAAAGAATTTTTTGTTACTCCATGAGATTTTTTTCAAAGTAAAAAAATTGAAAATTATTCGGGTAAGTGGTTAAGGTAAAAATTTACGATTATAGCTTTCTCTGGAGTGTTCAGTGTTAGGAAAATCCCGCTGGATGCTCCAACAATAGTCAGCCATCATATGCACATCTCATCTACCCTGATACCGTCCTTCCATGACCTTCAAATCTTGGTGGAATCGTTCACCTTGCTCATCACTGACTGCACCAAGATTTTCTGGGAAGTTAGAAAGATGGCTATGCAGAAAATGCACCTTGATGCTCATATTGCAACCAAGCATTTTGTAGCTCTCTAAGAAATTCTGGGAAATTTCTGTGTAATTATTTGCTTGTGTGTTTACAATAAAGTCCTTACCAATGGCTTTGAATGATAACAAAGCATTCTTTTCGATATCTGACATTGTCCTGATGAAATGTTCATTTTTGATGAGCTGCCAAACCTGTGGACCATCAAACACATCAGCCTTTTTTTTTTTCAAATGACAGGCTAGGAAATGCCAAAATGAGGTATTTTAAACAGTCTTCTACAGTTGGCAAAGCTTGAAGTTTCATGTGCAGAGGCGGGAATATAATATTCTTTCTATCAACAAGTGGCTCATGTAGAATGTTTGGATCACCTGGTTTTGGGGCAGATCTTGGATGCCAATTCCTTTCCACTCAATGCCTCTCACAAGCTCTGCTGTCCCACATGCACAGATAACAGGGATACTTGATGTATCTGCGTTACTGACCAACAAAAAAGCATACCATTTTAAGGTCAACACAGATGACCCAATTGTGTTGGTGATATTGCAACAACTCAATGACTCTCTTTATGTCTGCATATTCCTCACAAAGAAAAACTGAATGGCCCATTGGGACTGACCCAAATATATTGCCTTTGTGAAGGAGAACACACTTTGAGCTCTGCTTTGAGCTATCGATGAATAGTCGCCATTCAGTTGAGTTATAGATTGGAATTTTCGATTCCTCCATTAAACCAGGTATGTTATGGCAATACACAAAGCCATTGTCAGTTCTAAAGTACTGCAGAAATGAAATTTCTCTGGTTTGAAAGTACGATACTTTCGTTCAAGTAAGTTTTTCTCACATAGTCTTGATGCTAAGACTTCTGAAGCTTTTGTCGATAGTCCCAAATCAGGTGCCAAATCACTGAACTCATGCTGATCAAATCCCTTAAAAAACAGAGTCATCTTCAATTTCAAACTCTTCATCATTGTTGTCACCTAGTTCATCACCATAATCATGTTCTTCAAGTGAGGGTAGTGTAACGAAAACCGGCACTAGGATTTCTTCATGAATGAGCCATTGGGCGTATAGCTGATGGTAGACTAGGATACTCTATGTTACATTTATTTTTCTTGTTATATCCTGAAGTTTTCACTATACAAAAGTAACAGTCACTGAAATGTACTGGCTTTCGCTAAACTATAGGTATACCAAATGGCATCTTATCACGTGTTCCCTTTGTCCACATTCGTAAACCCTTAACACACTGTTTGCACACCCTATGAGGCGCCCAAGACTTATCTTGATCACCAGGTTTAACTCTGAAATATGCCAAATAGGCCAAATCAGGGTTGTTTAGGAACTTACGACGAGAAACAGCAGAGCCAGACATGATATGAAAGAAAGGAAATACGTGTGTAAGAAAAAAATACATTTTGCTTATTCACTACATCGAGCAGCACACAACCTCTGACCACACTGTCTTGTGTGTAAATGTCTATACAAATCCACGCTACAGTAATTGCAATAAAATAAGCAGTAGAGAAAAAACCTGACGCAATAGAAGAAAGCTAATTGCACTTTCAGAATCAGCATTCCTATTTTAGTGTAAAAAGCTTAAAAAGCTTAAAAATTAAAGTCCACAAAGAATGTGTTCAAAATTGTTACCCAGTGTAATCAGATACAGGAAATAATTATTAATAAGGCAGAATAGGTTCATGGCTAGGGGCACTAGCATGTGAAGGGTACCTGTATTTTTGGTATTCAAACTTGCCCCTGCTGTTCCAAGTAGATGACTACACTAACCATACTGGGTAGGCACAGCAACCCAATTTACACTAGGCTGTGTGTTTTCCACACATCCTGGGCATTTAGTTGTCTTTTTCACTTGTTGATAAGAGTCGGTGGTGGAAGCTTAACAAAGCAAAAATCCCACATGTTAAGAACTCTGTATGGACCTGGGTAACAGAAAAAACCATAGTTGGCCACTTGGCCACTTCCTTTTCTGCATGCCACCAGCCCAATCCAGTGTCACAACTATCGAAGGCTAAGCTGATAGAAGGCAATACTTTCTGGTAGGTACACAGCGTGACTTTACTTTTCAAAGAGAAGACATGGAAACTGGTTAGGGTTCTAATAGTAGATGAAAGATATCTAGTATTATTACAAGGTATATGTTGCTTTTAGGTGTAATACCTCTATACTGCTGGCTGTGCCTTTATAATGCTTGATGCAGAACACATACAGCTTTATTAGAGGGCCAAATGCTTTTGGATGGGTGGAATAAAATTAAGACTGGGAGGAAATATACTGACTGAGTGAGGCTGTTGGTGAGGACTACATCCTTGAGATTTCCTTCGTCTGACTAACAGTATCTTAGCGTGCTCTAAAGAAAGGAAATATGCCCAGCAAAAGATCCAGAGAAGTGTTGTTTGGTTCTCGCTATGTTCAGTCTTTTTTATTTGTCCTCCCCACCTCCAGGCATGGCTTGGGTAAAAGACAGCTTTTCACCTTTCTGCATCTTTGTGCACTTCTTCTGCATTTTGTATTGTGTGGTTGTGTGGCTAGACAACTTCACTGTGTACACTGTGTTGTATGCTGCATTATCCAGATTCCTCTGCTCTGTATGCTGTGCTATGTTCCCTCTTTCTATGTACTGCTCCACCTTGTATTCTATGCTATGGCTACCAAACGTCATTTGTTATGGTCTCTGTTGCATACGCCAGACATCTCAGTTTTGTACTACGCACACTACACACCCCAGATTATTGCATGCTCTCTGCTATACTGTATGCTCCCAACTACTATTCATCACATTACCATTAAGTAATTTATATCATGTTTAGAAATTACATCCTTTTATTAAACAGGCACTACTGATATTTGACTGAAGTAAAAGTTTGTGCACCCTATCCACTTAAGAAATTGAAAAACCTAAAATATATTTCAATTTTGTTCTTGGGTTTACATAAACTTTAAAACTGATAAACTCAATATCCATTACATTGCAGTATGCTAAAATAACAGTATTTATGCCCTGAGTCAGCTTATGTCTGAAAACTAACCTAACGTGTAGGGCAAAGACTGCTTTATCATTTTCACTAGGAAGATTCCTTAGTCAATATTAAATTAAGATGAAATCCGTTACATCAATTATTTGCACATGTAAGTTTTTAATATTGATAAAATATTCATCATAACTATATTTGTAAACTAAATTTGTTAGATGTATCCATCAAATTTATAGTTTTTTTGGATGCAGTGATATCCCTTTCCACTGCATTCATCCATTGTCAATAATTAAAACATTCAGTAGGAAAAAAAATTAGAAAATATGCAACTTACTAATAGAAAAAAATAAACAATATTGAGTCAAATATGTATTCTTATTTCATTCTGAAATGGATGTCAAATGTATTTTTAGCAAACACATTCATGATAAAACTTCGTAGGTTGTATGTACATTCTTTTAGTATAACTGTTTGGTTAGAATTTTCTGTTTAGGTGTTCTATTTAATAAATGTTTGCTAATATTGTGTTTCTGTGGGCCTGTACTGAAAAGAATTTAGCACAAAAGATGAACAGGCCATTTATATTGCTGGTTGAAAAACACTGGCTGTCAGGATCGTTATTTGTGTACTTGTCTCACTGAAGACTCTCATAAAATAATGGATTTCTTGCTGAAGCCGAGAAAACAAATGTTTTGTTTTTTCAGAATCTAAATACCTATTAACTAAATAAATTAACTAAATAATTGGTTGGGATGAAGCCAGAACTTTGTGAGAATGAGAGTCTACTGCTGGGTGAAAAGTAAGAAGGGTGACAGAACACTAAAAAGGTACAATTGCTGCTGGTTTGTGCTCCCTGTTAGTTACAAACTAATGGCTCAGATGAGCAGATGTTTTGTTTGTTTTAATCTATGGATTTGCTGTACAAAGCCAACCTGCACTAAATTGGGTTTTTTGCCTTTCTGATTAGGGGCAGACCTATTTAGATTGTTTCTGGGTGTCTTGTCATTGTCCTATTGTTCAACAATACCTTCTGAATAACTTAGTAATGCTATCGCCTAAATAAGACAGCGTAAGTATGTTTTTAATAAATAATGCATTCACAACAATCTACATATGAAATCCTATTAGTTAATATTGCCGTGTGAGATACTACTGCAAAAAAAGAAAAAAAAAAGAAAGTTGTCTTTGAAGTTACCAGAAGATGTATCAACTCTCCCCACTATATAAAGAGCACATGCAAAATGGTTTACTAATGCAGGATAGCCTCAGAATGCCCAAGCTGATGCTTGAGTGTGTTTGCTTGGCTAACCACAACTGTTAGTAAATCAGCCAAGAGTATACCATCACTGTTTTTTGTGCACAAGCATTGTCAATACAATGAGAATACACATCAATGCAACAGCACATACATGTGTTGTGGTTTGCTTAGGAGGGCCCGGTCCACTTTTTGAACAATCCTCAAAATAACATACAGATTACTGTTGAAAATAGAAAGGCTTTGTTATATTTACCTTTTCTATCATCTCCCAAAAGCACAGAAACCTTTCTTTTTACACTAGCAGAATACTGCTGAATCTGTCCTTTGCCTCTCATTTGCATACTGGGGCCATTGGTTTTAGGCAGGAAGTACCAGCAGAAAATGGAGGAGGGAAACTAAAAAAAAAAAAAAAAATAACCAAAAAACAAAATGAGCACAAACTGAAAAATGAAAAGCCTCTCTAAAAAAAAAGTCATGAACTGTATAATGGTGGTTGATTTGTACATGTAGAGATTTATTTCAAGTATGTTTTGTTTTCAAAGCAAAATCTTCCACATAAAGGATCCGGAAAACTAAAAAAAAAAAAAAAAATAACCAAAAAACAAAATGAGCACAAACTGAAAAATGAAAAGCCTCTCTAAAAAAAAAGTCATGAACTGTATAATGGTGGTTGATTTGTACATGTAGAGATTTATTTCAAGTATGTTTTGTTGGTGAGCTTAGCATATAAAAAATGTATTTATTAATTTATACAAAGATAAAATATAGCTTGTCTGCACAGCAGTCTGCACCAGTCAGTCACCTGGGTCACAATATGCAAAGTTGACAACAAGTACCAGATGTTGGCTCACACTACACACATAATCTGGATGCCAGACAATTGTTCTCATCTTCAACTGTTGTACTGTTTTAAGCATGCTTTTGTTATAGGTGTATATGTATATTTGTGACTTTGAAGCAGTAAAGCAGCGATTCAACAGACCAGACACTCCTGTCTAAAACAAAGATACACAGCACAATCAATAGCCTTATTACATGCAGCCTGTTGATTTTGTATTTGCTCCTGTTGGGGCTTGTTCACAGAGCAGGGTAATTCCCGCTACAGGGAAGGCTTACTAACACTGTGGTTAGCTGGCACAGGAACGGGAGTGGTATAAGTAGCAGAAACAGCTCGGTGTTTGTACTTTGCCTTTAAATGCATTTTAACAGCTTACAAAATGCTTAGCAGTTCCTTAAACAGTGTTCCTAATTTAGTTACCAATGGTAAAAACTGAAAAAACGTCAACACCTACAAAAAAAGTAACCATTTTTTGTTCTTTTCAGTTTTGATAAGCCTGATTTATTAAAGCTCTCAAAGACTGGTGAGGATACACTTTCATCAGTGAAGCTGGGTGATCCAGCAAACCTGGAATGGATTTCTTCAAAGTAATTTGCTATTTGCTAGCAAATGTTTTGAATCCTGGACCAGATCCATTCCATGTTTGCTGGATCACACAACTTCACTGATAAAAGTGTATCCTCTCCAGCCTTTCAGAGTTTTAATAAATCAGGCCCAATGAGAGACTTTTGCAATTGATCTTTTTTATGGTTCAACCACTGGGGAACAGTCCATGTGAACAAGTCCTCAGAGTCATTTAAGGTAGGATGTAATAGGCTGCAGAAACAAGCTCTTTAATACATTCAGTGAGTTAGTTGGTTGGCCTATGAATACATATTGTGACCCTCATGTCTGCCATTTTTATGTTTAAATAAATGGTTCCAAGCCAGCCATTTCAGAGCTGTAATAATTAAATTCTATGTGCATGTTACAGTAGAAAGAATGCATTTAAATTTGAGATATAAAATAATGCAATTAAATATTTTTTTTGTGCCAGCACCAGAAACATTTGGGTTAGTTATGCACCTCTTTAAACAATTAATCTAAAAAACAGTCATGTTTATTTTATTTATAATATTCCATTATTTAACAAATCAACAAAACTATTGAGAATAGGAAAATTAGAACAAATTAATTTTATGCTGTATTAATTTAAAAACCACAAAATAGCCATAAAACAAAAGAGATTTTTTTCACTCACCGCAATGTAAAAATTCATGCATTTTTAACATTTATTGAGATGCATTTTTTGTGTTTTTGAATATTAATGCATAGAATTAGTGTCATTTATTTTATAGTTTGTTTGTTCCCCTTGCATGCATTTTGTTAACCCTTTTGTTATATGGTTTGCTTGTAATATATTGCAACTGCTACTTGCAATGCTATTAAATACTGCAAAATACATTAAAATCTGCTATCTTACACATGACTGTGTCACGAGAATATCACTATATACAATAGACGCACCTGTAAAGAGGAGAATACCGATGCTCCCCGAGTTACGACGGTTGGAGGTATGACATTTTCAAACTTACAATGACAATCTCACGCGGAACATGCAGTGCGATACATGAGGGACGTACGCATCTTTAGCCTTGTGAGATGCCTCACTCTCGCCAGCGATTGACGGAGATTACAGTCCAGTAATGTACTGCGCATGTGTGTGCATTTTTTTAATCCCTGAAAGCCCTAGTCAAGTGGATTATTCATGTCTACCAAACACCCTAGTACGTCTGCACTCTGTACTGAGAAAAAGAGGAAAGCAATCACTTTGGACCAGAAAATGAGGATATTATATGAGCATGAAGTAGTCACAGTGATAGCACGTGATCACCAGCAATTTCTACAATACTGAAGAACAATATGAAAATCATGGAAGCAATAAAAGCATCTGATTCTGTTCATTCTACGATTATCACAAAGAGGAGGACAGGACCTTTGGAAGAAATGGAGCAGCTCCCGATAACATGGATGGAGGATCAGATATGTATCCCTCTCAGCTGTCTCACACACCAAGCTAAGGCTTGCACACTCTTCATTGACCTGAAGAGACGCCACAATGGCCCAACCTACAATCAAGAATTCATAGCAAGTCATGGCCGGTTTAAGAGATTTAAAAACGGTCAAAAGGACCACAACGTAAAAGTTAGTGGTGAAGCAGCAAGTGCTGATGCTGAAATGGCCAATAAATTCAAGGATGAGCTGCACAAAATTGTCGTCAATGAGAAACTGTTCGAATACTGGTTCATAAACTGTTTCATTCCTGAAGTGAAGCAATATTGTAGGGAAAACAACATTCCTTTCAAAATTCTGCTGATTCTTAACAATGATCAAGACTACCCCAGTACATCGGCAATGTAGATGAAAACGTTAGGGTAGTGTTTCTGCTGCCCAATACAATTTCCCCTATACAACCCATGGATCAAGGTGCAGTGGCAATGTTCAAGGCGTATTACCTCAGAAACACTTTTGCCATGGCTGTTGTGGATACCAAAGAGAAGGAGCTCCAAATTTTCTGTAAGGAGTTTAACATTCTGAATGCCATAAAAACATTGCAAAGACATAGAAGGAGGTAACAAAATAGTGCATGAGCAGGATCAGGAAAAATTTGTTAAAAGTGTATGTTAACACATTCAAAGGCTTTGACAAAGAGGATGCAGTTGCTCAAATTTATCAGAAAAATGTGGTACTCAGAAGTTTAGAGCTAGAGGTGGAAGAGGAAATATTCAAGAGCTCACAGATGTGGAAGAGGAGCTGTCATCAGAAGATCTGATTGAACTTGCAGAAGAGGAAGAAGAGGAAATGGAAGAACAGCCTGAGAAAAAGTTTATCACAAAAAAAAGCGTTAGAGGCATTTTCCTTCATCAAGAATAGATTGTCACTTTTCGAGGAGATGGATGTCAGCTGTGATCGGTTTGCAAAGGTTGAGAGACAGGTCCAGGATGCTCTCGTATGCTACAGGCTTATCTACGAAGAACAGAAAAAACGCACTGTGCAATCCACAATGGACATCTTCCTTAAGAAACCAACTGCATCGCCACAGCCTTCCAGCACATTGAAGCCTCAACCCTCAACTTCTTGAGGAGAATCTTTTCTCGAATCAGCCTCTGAAGCTGAAGAAGAGCTCATTGACGATTTTTCTGCTGTGAAATCACTTGCAGTATCATTACAATTCCCATCATTCGAAAATTAGGTGTAGCCATCTACTGTACAATGTAACATCATTCAAGTATACAGATGTCGGACAGAATGTTGGTAAGTACTGTTACCCCAAGGCAGGATTGGAGGTGGAAGGGAGATATATTTGCCCAAGATTCCTATGTGAAGTAGCAGGTGGAAGACTCTCACCTGTGAGATAATTAATGAAGACGCACTGAGGGTGGGGATATAACATCGAGCCAGGAGCTCAGTCAGTAGTTCAGCTCTGTTTGGAGACACTGACAGGTGGACTGTGTGAGAGAGCTCTGTTTGGAGAGACACAGATAGGGGTTCTGTGTGAGGGAGCTCTGCTGGAGACACAGACAGGGGTTCTGTGTGAGGGAGCTCTGCTGGAGACACAGACAGGGGTTCTGTGTGAGGGAGCTCTGTTTGGAGACGCAGTCAGTCTGTGTGAGTGAGCTCAAAAGTGAGTAGAAGTTGGTAACTGAAAGCTTGGTTTTGAGCTGACAGGGAGAAGCCCTCCAGCTGATAGACATGGACGTCTGATGTATAGTAAGTGTCGGACAGGCAAGGTTTTCTTTTGCTATTTTGGTATTTTATCTGCAACCTTCAATAAACCTGGCTGCAAGCCAGCTTAAGGCTGATACCTCGGTGTGTGATCTGAGTTGGATGAACCAGACATGTGTCCTTTGACCCTAGCAAAGGCGATCCTGAGCGTAACCCCTTACAGTACACATACTTCATTTGTAAACATACTTCATACACATACTTGACTTATGATATTTTCAAGTTATGATGGGGTCGGTGTAACGCATTTCCATTGTAACTTGAAGACTATCTGTAGCTACCTAACCACTCCACTGCCTGTGTCACCGCACACTGCTTTAAATCACTCACTGAGGTTTCTTCTATCTCTATCTTATCTAGGAAACAGTAGTGCAACAGGACAGGACATATCACCTGTGTAATTCCCCATAAAGAACAGAAAGAACAGTGGGATGTCGTTACAAAAGCAAAATCATGTATGCAGGCCCAGAAAATCAAGTGCAAAGATCTCTTCCCCCTGGAGTCTGCCCTAAAAAATGCAAAACACAATGTTTTAACTTTTCCGCATCCACTAAAACTACAAATGTTGGTTTTAGGTAGGCTAACCTTTTGGTACATTATTCATATCAACCCTTTTCATTTTTTCAAAATAAGGACGTTGGGGGCCGAATTTGGACCCTGAGCCAGAGTTTGACACCCCTGTCCTATGTAATTTTGTTACATTTGACCCTGAGTAAATAAAGTCCACCTTTCATGTGTTATTGGAAAATTTCAGAAAAAAATAATTATTTATTATTGTTCCTACTGTGCACTTGTTAGCTTGGTCAGAAACACTTAACCATAACATGTTTTCAATACATAGAAATTAAATCTAAAATTTAAATTACTTTAAATTTGGTTTTCCTGGTTACTTTAGAATTGTAACTCTCTAAATTACTGAACAAAATTACATAGGACAGGGGTGTCAAACTCTGGCTCAGGGTCCAAATTCGGCCCCCAACGTCCTTTTTTTTGGCACCCAAAGGAATCCTAATATGTACTGCAGTAAATACATATTGGCCAGTTAAATGTATAGGTGAAATTCACTATATTAAAAAAACATAGGTGTGCTCCCTGGCCTTCTTCAATACTTCCTGCTTTTCTTGGTTTTATCAGATTTTAGTGTGCACAGCTACTCCTTGGGTGCATCATAATCCTCGGGATAGCTAAATATTCTGCACTGGTATCATACAAATTGCTTGATATCTAATCTTGATAAAGGTTTATGGTAAGTATGTATCTGCTGCTGCCTTCTGCTTGTCCTAATACCATACTACGTGAAAGAGATCCAAGGTTGGCAATTCGCATCTAGTATCATTTAAGTTGAATCTCTTAGCTACTTTTGTAAAAACAATATGCAATATGCTTGTTTTTGGAAAGTGTCTAATGCTTTAATAAAAATATATTATGTACAAATGTTGGAAAACAGATTTTTATGTTGGAAAATAGATGTTTTATGTGGATCATTTGTTGAAATAATAGATCTCCTTTTTTTTCCAGAGGAAGCAGACTTAAACTCCGTGAAATGTGTCCAAACTGGGAACATCTATGGGTGTTCTATAAGGAGATGTAAAAGATGCTAAGTGTTTTTATTTATCACAGTGGTCAATTTTATGATATTATGTATTAAATAAAGTGTGTTTTTATCTATTTTATTATGTAGTTCAAAGATTGGTTCAATTGGTCCCAAAAGTCCCATTGCTTGGTAATCACCATTTTGCTTTTTGGTTTATTCAGGTAAGAAGTGAGGATAAATGTGTAATATATATTTCATTGGGAAATACCTATCAGCTTTCTCTAAGATGGGAATGCCTTTGGATATACATTAAAGGGTAACTTCTAGGATACCTTTAAGTCTCATTAAAATAGGGATATTAATTTGTACATTTATTTTTTTTTTCGTTAAAGTGGCTGGGCCAGAATGATGAAACTCTAGCAGAGGTGCACAGACACTCAGTCAGTCCTCAAAGCTGAACTGTGCATGGGCAGCTCAGTGATTTTGCCAGTTAAAGGTAACTGTCAGGCAGCTGAGTATTTGCAGTTTCTTGCAAAAGGCACATTGCCTGTTCATTTTGCAATAAAGCCTTGCCTGGTCGCAAATTTTTGTAATTTTAACCTTTCTTTGGTGGCATTTTCATTATGCTTTCTTGTGCTCACATTTTTATCAAAGGGTTTTATAGAGTAATCTACTGTGATTCTTTTGAAGAAATTCACTAGGTCAGATTTGCATGTTTGCTAACTATATTCCACTGTTTTAATTAAAAATTCAAAGTGGACACATTTTAAAGTGTGTGTAATTTTTGTCTGATTACTTTTTTTGAGGTGAGGTGTAGCAGAGCACAACCTTGTAGTATCTGCATTGCTGATACAAAAGAGGGTGATATATTCACAATAACAATTGTGGAAAAATAAAAAACATGTCTCTTCCCTGGGCACTGTCTTTGAAATAATGTAGCAAACAGACCATACAAGGACACTACCATAGAGGGTAAAATAACACAATCTGGGGTCTGTTTGCTATTTCATTATTTCTGTGATGCAAAGCATAGGGTAAATAGAAGCAAAATTACATTGTTATAATCCTTGCTAGCTGCCGGGTTGCTGAGCTTCTTTTTGTTAAATAAATACTCTTGCTTATTGACCCAAAATAGACAGTCATCTTAGAGGTCAAAACTTTTCATCTGCATACTGGTCCCAGAAAAGCAGTTTATAAAAAAAATTTAAAAAAGAGAGGTCAACAATGATGACCCCAGATTTCTCAGTATAGATTTTGCTTTACATATGAAATGACCAATCCACAGTTGTAAAAAATATATAAATATAAACATAAGAACTAATGTTTGCCAAAGACATATATAGATAACTAATGTTTTCACCAATCATCAACACACAATCAATCATTGTCAAAAAAGGCAAGTTACCTGACATGCTGCTAGGCATTATGGAAAGGTAGTTCTGTGCATTCTTTTAAGCATCACAAACGACCTGTGGAGATATAAAATATGCTTGAGAACATTGGCTTATAATATTAATTTTTATTGACATGGTTAGAGCTGCCTATTTATTACAAATTGTGACCAGCTTTATTATGTTTGGAATTGCTAGGCCATGGTTATGTTATTACTAGAACATGTGCATTGAGATGTCTCCCTCTTTTCAGAGTAGGCTGCCTAGCGTGAGCTTCCCTATTTTACTCATTTAGGTTAACACTTTGGCCAGTCTGTGTATAACTAACAAAAAAAAAAAAACTCATTATTTAGATGTTACCATGTAGTTTGCATGTTTCACAGTATGTAACTCATGTACCTACTGATTTCATATAATTACATAGTTAGATCAAAAGCTCTCTTTGGTGACTGTTTGTACAGCAGAGAACCCGATGTTACTTATATCAGTTACTGCCACTGAAACACATGGACCTTGAACAGTAGTCGCCAACCTTTCAGGCCTCACGGACCAATAAATTCATAGTTTTAAATCCTGCAGACCAATATTATACATTTTTTAAAAAAGATAAATACATTTGTAAAATAATGATCTTCCTAATGGTGCTAGACGAGGACTGTGGAGGCTCTGATTCATTGATCAGCTCACGGTTAAGTGACGTATTACTATTGGTACTATTATCATATGTTGCATTATCTTTGGTATTACTGAAGAAATGCAAAATAGATTCTAAAGTATCTGCATTTAGTAAGTGAAATTCACCACATAAATATAATTCACAAGTTAATAGTAATATTCCACAATAGGATGCTGTATATTTGGTTGTTATACCAAGATTGTATGCTTTTAGACTGTATGACTTTTGTCATTCCTCACAGATAGTCCTTTAACACAAACACGTGCACTTTCTATCCTCTTATCCATTTATAAACTATACCTAAATTAAATTATACTTAACAAATAGGGCAGATGTTTTAGGAAGAAATAAAAAATGAAGATGTGAAACTTATTTCCTTTGCCAAGCCAGCCCTACTCTCTGTGACAGAAACTTTAGAATAATATGGAACTGTTGTTCTGACTTGTATTTCTGAACAACTGACAGCAAATTAGATAAAAACAGAAGCCAACTATTATATATATATATATATATATATATATATATATATACATACAAAATATTATTGTGCAATAATTTCATGTTTCCTGCTATAAAATATTATATCCAAACTAGTGCCATAGCAAACAAGTAAAAGATCCAAACACTAGATGCCTGCATCAAACATTTTTATCCAGAAGTACTGCTGTATGAATACATGCTAGAGAGGAGGTGACAAAGTGTACCTTTGTGTACAACATAGCATTGCCATTCATGAGTTTACTGTGTTACAGAGAAGAGTTCCATTTAAGAGAGGTCTGTACTACTGTCAAATTGTGATAAAATGCACAACTGTTGGGAAAACAAGTAGTTAGAAAAAAAAGGTTATAAAACAATGTCAGAGAAAGCTAAGGTTAATTAGATACAGGGACAGCACAATTAAAAGTAAACCTGGAAAACAACTGTGCAAAGTGCTGTGATTTTGCATTAAGGATTTATGCTGAAACAATTATTTACCAGAAATGTGGTGCCAAATTGGTGAACAAAGAAAATGACTGTTAAACATCTGTTGAAATGGACTGTTTGTAAAATTTATGGAAATCAAGATATGTTCCTAAAAGTGTGACTTTATTTAATATAATGTTTTTTTCCATAGATTTTTCTTTTCCTTTATTCTCACAGATATATTATAAGTAATAACATAAATTAATTATTGTTACACTTTACACATAAAAAGACCAATTAAAATGCTGAACAAACAGCTAAGCAAATCAGCATTTTTCCTACCATCTGAATAGGAAGTAAAACTGTTACATATTACAAGTTACGTATCAATATTTAGACAGCTTTGCCATTAAAACACTGTTTCTCAACCAGTGTTCCCCAGAGGTGGCAAGAGGTTCCTTGGGCAATGAGCAATTTGTGCCTCAGTTGATATGACATCAATGATCTTTTTGGGATCTGTAAAGGTGACATTCTTCCCATTGGCCAGCAATGTAGGACACATGTTACCAACTGACTATCAAGCTAATGTACTGTGAGCTGTGGGTATAGTAATTATAGCAGGGGTTCAACTAAAGACTAAGAATGTTATTTCAAGGGTTCTCCTATGTTATGTTCAAGAAAAGCTGCTCTATACCTTTTTGATTAGTCCAGAACAGTTTAAACAGTGTTAAATGTTTTCATTTTAAAAAATGTGTAAATGTTTTTTGGTTTTACAATGGTATCACTTTGATCAAACAGTAGGATCCATGTGTGTGTAATTTTGGTGCAGAGCATTTTAGTTACTAGTTCACATTAAGTCATTTTATGGTCAATGTTAGGCTTAGTGTAACAGGATAACTGGTATTTATTATTAAACAGTATTTATATAGCAGCAACATATATTGCAGGGACGTACATTAATTAGGAGTTGCAAATGACAGACAGATACAGTGTCACAGGAGGAGGAGAGGACCCTGCCCAGAAGAGCTTACATCTATTGGGATAGAACATGGCATTCAGCACCAAAAACCCTGGCAAAATCTGTCATTGTTTAGCTCTGCACTACAATCCAATATTTCTTCATTTTTAATTTTTTTAAGAAATACAAAGCCAGCTCTGGAAAAACATTATTTGGGTTAGCATTCGTTTAAAAACCTCACCGAGATACATCCATAATTATCCTACCCACAGTAAGTCTATTTCCTTTGTATGATGCAGTAAAAACATTTTGTATCTTAATTGTTCACTTTTGGGTTAACTGGTCAGATGAGGAATTTTGGTTATTTATTATACTTTCCAAAACATTGGTAAATTTATCCCAACACAACAATTTGGCTATTACTGTATAAAGCAGTAGGACTGTGAAACATTGTATAGGACTTTTGCACATATTTCTTTGTGACCTGCAGTTACACCTGCCAAGTAAACATGTTTAACCATTGAAGTGCTGACTATAGATTACGGGTCTCCTTTAAAAACTAGACTTTGCTTTTACCAGAAAATGAATGTTACATATGACTGCAGGGTACACTGGGACCACAAGTACACACTTATATTGCATAAACTGGAACTGAATTTAAACAGGTTTTTGTTATTTTTTTTTATTTTAGTTTACATGTAAACGTAGCTCTGCAGAAAATCTTTTCAATTGCTACCATTAAAAAGAAACAGCCATTCTATTATGTTCTTGTAGTGTGATGTTTTTTAAGTGTTTTTAGAGTACTTCATCTACAGCTGTCAGCATCTCACCCCAGAACTGACATTTTGTAATTGCAAACTAGCTAATAGGAAAACTTCTAGTCATTGAAAATTTGGTATATGGTCAAAAAAAGAATAAAACTTCTGCAGAAGGTCATTACAAAACTTTACTAATGACTCAACAATAATTGGTACAACTTGAGCAAACCTTTTACTCGCCAGGTCAAGGCAAAGTGCTTCAAATGCATCTCTACCAGACTAATTCCCCTACCAACATGCTGGGCTACCCATGAAGTTTGCTTTTGACCTGCAAAAGTAATGTTTGGATTATGGGATACCTGTAAGGGACAGAGCTGCATTTACAAATAAGTGCTTGTGTAAACAAAAAGCAACTTCAACATAAGCCGGTGTTCCAACATTTCTCCTAATCAAGTTAAAAGTGTTTCTGCAGTATGATTTCAACAGGGACTGAATTCATGATCATGTTGTGTGAGCAACCTCATTGAGGATGGTAACTTACATAGTGGGGTTGATTAACTACAGGGGTGTAGGCTGATCACTTCCCAAATTCAACTATCACTCTGCAAGAAATGATTCACCTAGCTTACTGGATGTGGCAAAAAGGAATATCCAATCATATGCAAGGGAAAATAGCACATTTTTTTCATATAGTTTCATGACTAAAATCAGCAGAGCTTAATTTTATTCACATTTATTATGTAAATTATCCCTTGCAGACTGAACAGCTTAAACATTTTCCAGTAAATCATCCCACTGAATTGGGCCTAAGTATTAATTTAGAACTAAAGAAGAATCACACACTTTTTCAAAACTTTTTTCCGTGGGTTATGTTTCTAATATCCCCCTTCCTTGTGGTACACCCTGTTCAGGTGCTTTGCAGTTAACTCTAAAAGCGGGCAGTGATTTATAAAGATGCTCTTTCTATACTATAGTTTTTGGAATAAAACATGCTTTTTCATTTACCTTATTGGGGACGTGTTGCCCCTGACACCCCTATCCCCACCCTATGATTTTAGTGACCATACCATGTTCAGGAGATTTAAAACCAAAAATTAGGTAGTCATAGAGTTTAATTAACAATTTCTTCTTATTTTCATAAATAGGATAAAGTAAAAAATGGGTAAACACAACCCTACCTAACAGCAAGCTAAAGATGGATATTTTAAATTACATTTTAAATTCATGTTGTAATTGCAGCTTAATTTGTAAAAGCTTCTTAAATATAAAAGCTGCCAAACCTGTTGGCTGGGTTACAGCTAGATTTAAGTTTTGCAAAATGAATAAAGACACTTACAATTACTATTAAAGACAATTAGTATTAATTACTAAATAAGGACACATACTATTAAAGTGATAATCTATTCAAGACAAGAGTTTTTTTTATTGATATTAAAAATTGCATTTAAAATAACAGAAAATCTCATAAACATCATTGTGCTTATTTTCTAATTTATTTTTTCTTTTATTGTTTTCCTTGACAAAGCCTTGTTTGTATGGTGCAAACCTAATGTAATTTTTTGTTTTACGATAGGGACAATGTGAAATATGGAAGTGTGCCATCTTGTGGATATATATATTATTGTTTTTATAGAATGTAATTTAATGGCCCTGATTTATGAAAGCTCTCCAAGGCTGGAGAGAATACACTTTCAGAAGTGAACTGGGTGATCCAGCAAACATGGAATGGATTTTTAAAAATCATTTGCTATTTACTTGCTTGTTTTGAATCCTGGACCAGATCCTTTCCAGGTTTGCTGGATCACCCACCTTCACTGATGAAAGTGTATTCTCTCCAGCCTTGGAGTGCTTTCATAAATAAGGGTCAATGTGTGTACTTTGTCTGAAGAGTTATGCACAAATAGCTAAGCTAACACGGGGAACCCCAGGTCTTCATTGAACCCCTGCTACTATATCCACTGTTTATTTGCTGACCATTGGGAAGGCTACCAACCTTGCAGATAGCCAAAAAGATAATTATTGCCTGGTAAACTGACCTGCCTAAAGAACCCCAAGCTAACTCTCGAGGAACCTTGGGGGTTCAGGTTAACTTTAAAATAGAAAAGGGGCCCTAAGTAGCTTTCTCAGCTACAGAATAACATTCCGCAATCAGACCTTACTTATATTCCAGCATAAGAATATTCTTCTGGTAGCAAAAAAGCAAGTAAGTGACAACCAGATAACAAGCTTTGGGGGATATAATTCTCCCTTACACCAGTTAAAGTGTTTGTAAACCTAGTGTCTGTAAGGTACAATACAACATTTAGATTAAG
Organism: Pyxicephalus adspersus; assembly: GCF_032062135.1. Classification (NCBI taxonomy): domain Eukaryota; kingdom Metazoa; phylum Chordata; class Amphibia; order Anura; family Pyxicephalidae; genus Pyxicephalus; species Pyxicephalus adspersus. The sequence goes on along the minus strand of NC_092862.1, from coordinate 108,818,299 downwards.
CATTTTCATTTTACCTTCCCTATGTAATAAATATTTTTCCCCATGAACAAATTGCACCCTGCACTGATCAGTGATCATTACACCGATGTAAAACACAGTATACATTGCTTTTTGCCAGTGTACTGTGGTCTACTGTGGCACACACACAAAAGCACCACTCTGTTTAAAAGGGAAGTAAATTAAGGCTCACTGGGTTCTTCTCTTTTTGCAAAAATGGTTAACTGGAAATCCAGGCCCTGTGGCTCAGAAACTCAAGAAAATGTAGCACATGTCTCGGTCATAAAAACATCTCACTAATGGAAAAGAACATAACCAGCGTAAGATAAAAACAGAAATTTAAAATTAAAAAGTAAAACTATGTACTTTTATTCCAATAAATATTAATTAAAAATTAAATAAATATATTCAGAATAGAATGGATGCATAAAAAGAAAACTCTAACTCTAAAATCTAACTTTTAGATATCATTTTGTGTTAAGTTTGTTTAGGCAGTCAGCAAGGAAGTGTGTTGGGCTATATTTAGGGGGTTAAGTAGGAGTTTGGTGTGTAAAACCATGCAGAAACCATGCAGACATTTGTACTCAATACTTGTAGAAAAAATGACACATTGCTGAACAATTGATAAACTACCCAAACTGTGATAAACTACCCAAACTGGCATTACAGACCAGGCACAAAAACATTGCAGCAACAGATGAAACTGACAATAATGAGGATTACAAAGTCACATATAAAATATAAAAGGGGTCATCTTTACGTAGTCTTTTTTTAGATTAAAAAAACACACATTTTTTAAAAGGGTTAACCTGTAGTTTTAAAAAGTTGTGAACTATAGCTCCCAAATGACCAAATCCCTACTTTCCTCCTCAAAGTGTCCAATACTATGGTCTATGGTCCATAAAGCTCTAATAAAACATATTATCATTAACTGCCTAATGCATGGTATCACATTAAACTTTTCTTGCAATCTCTAAACTATTGCATTTTTATTTTGAAAAGCTAGTATGGTGGAAAAGGTAAATGAACAAAACATTTTTAAGTTTGACCAATTTTATATTATGTATAACTTGCTTATAGTCTCCGTGGTGGCGGGGAAAAGGCTTGATAAACCTGGTTTAGCTTAACCCACTGCAGCTTTACTTGGGGAGAATGACAGAAAACTTACAAGACTCTCTCTATCTGAATGTGCTGTGATCAGAAGAAAATTATGCTCAGTGCTGCCTCAGGGCTTTAAATAATGATCAGAAATATTAAAAGTTTACTGAATATTTTATAAGTGTGTCATATAAACCAATTAAACTGTCAAAATTTTTGCAGAAACTTTCAGTGAACACTGTGCCAATAAAAGAGCAGAGGAACGGAGAAAGACTCTTGAAACCAATGCCAAGAGTAGTGGTGCTGGGATGGTGAAGATATTTATTCAAGTAAACAAATACAGGAGAGATACTTAGGACCAGAAGCTTATGTTCCCTCATCTGGCAGAAGGTTAATATTCTTTCACGATTAATAACATTAGTAATAAAGCAAGCTTTCCACCCTGTTTAGTCTAACACATTATTAATATTAAAATTTCCTTTAGATAAAGTTACAATAATTTGCATGTGATCACGGCCACCCTTTTATGTAAATCTTGTTAATAAAACGTCAGGGATTACCGAAGATGTCGCCAAACTTGTTCTGGACCAGAAATTAGTAATAGACTCAGCTTGGGTGGAAATGGTCTGATATTATTGCTGGTTATTGTAATATTTGTATTTAAGATATACAGTTATTGAATCATTGATTTTGCAAACTCAGCATTCCTTGTAAATGCTCACACATTTTGTTATCACTGTACCTCTGTGGTATTCTGACATTTGAATACCTGAAGTATTTCAGGTACACCACATTGAAAGGTGGTATATATTGTTAAGATGTACTAAATAGGATTTCTGAATTGTGCAGAGTCGGAGGACTTCCTGTTATTATGACATTTCACTCATCTATTTTACCTTATCACTATGGGTGGTTTTCACATTGCCTATACTGTTTACTTTGATTAGGTAATCCTATTGTATCAGTTTTCTGCTTAAAAATGATCATAATCCATGTGATAAGGATTAGTGGGTCATGATTATCAAGCTGGCACTCCAGTTCTAGTAATTTATCTCCTGGAACTTCCACCAACTTGCATACATTTTAAACATTTACACTATTCATAAATGTTATAGTGTATTATATTCCTGCAGAATACATTTAAAAGTTTACCAACAGTATGAATATGGTAATATAGTAAAATCTCACATTTACTTTGTTTTTCCTCTTCCTTTGTAGGATGTAGAGGTTGTTGGAAGAAGAATGACATGTAAATGAAGAAATCTCAGTTAAAGAATTTTAAAAGCAAAGCAAATACTCTAGGTATAAAAGTGCACCAAGAACTTTCCTTAATCACAACTCAATAATGTGGTATGAAGGTAATAAATTCAAACACTCCCAGTTGTATTTGTAAAAAATTATACAAGCACAATAGCAAGTAGATTCACATACTTTATATGATCATTAAATGTGTTAATAGGCTCCTCAGAAGTAAGTAATAAAATACTGATACACTCCTACTAAAGGACAGTATGGTTTAGAAGAAAAGAGTATTACAGATCATTTGGAAGTTCTAATAGTGTTTCTTGACCTTTTGAACATGGGGGAACCCTTGAAATAAATTTAGATCTTCAGGGAGCCCCTGCTATATTTACTATATTCAGGATTTACAGTATATTAGTGTGGTGGTCAGTAGGCTTGACACCCTTACAGATAGCCAAAACAAATCATTTGTGCTAGTTAAACTGGCAGTCACAAACTGCTCATTGTTCAGGGAACCCCAGCAAACTGTGAAAGAACCCTGGTTGAAAAACACTGCGCTAAAAGAAAAACAACAAACAACAGAGAAATCTAAAAAAAAGTAAATGATTAGCAAACAATATTTGGCATGGAAAAAGAGATAATGAGTGAGTTTGGCTCTTGGACACTACAATGTTAATTTGAAAATGGTAATTCTGAACAAAACCATCTTTAAGCCCTACAGTTATTTGTGTATGAAACAATTTTTTTGCTTCATTTGTCTCTGAAAATAGCTTAGGTCACATCTAAATAAAGAATTTGTGGCATACGCAATGTTATTTTTATAAAGTTTTACAGTTGTCCAAATGTCTTTACACTGATACATACAAATCCTTCCAAAGAAGAAATAATTCAGGGAAATGCCATATATTATAAGGCAAACCTGTAACTAAAGATCCAAGGAATCACACAGACTTTGCTGAACCATGGTGGCTGTGGCCAGAAATATAACAGCTCTAGGGCATAAGGCTGATGGAAAGATCGCATGTCAATACATTGTCAAATTGAATAAGTCCATCAAGTTCAACAACTAGGTAAATAAACATATCCCAGATATAAAACCCTATAAACCCTATAGTTTTCTGCCCTTACAGCTGAACTGAAACTGAAAGAACTGAAAGAAAAAATACAATATTAATAGTACCAAGACAGCAAATTACCAACTAGGTACAAACCTTCTTTTTAGTTTGGGATGACTCCACATGCCATGTTATTTTGGCTGGCAATTTTGGACCCATAATGACGTAGAAAACCTAAGCACAGGTATTGACGTATGCAATGTTCAGTACATCATGAAATCTTTTTAATAGACATTATTAAATAAACATAATTGAAGTGGAAACATTCTCATAGAATAAAAAATGAGAACTGTTTTACTGTGATAGATGCATTGTATTGTACACTGCTAATGCAGAGATCCCTCCTTCCACTGTAGTTAAGGGCACTGCTTTGATAAATGTTAAACAGGATACGCAAAAGCATATTGTGTTTACTGAACAAGCTGGAGTACATATTAGAATTTTGCAATGATTACCAAATGAACAATCAAAGTTTAGCAGTCTACAGAAAGAACTGGAAACATAAAAACCTTCTCTTCAGGCTCAGCATCCAAACTTTTGAAAAACGGAAATGCAAAAAGCTTAAAATTCTTGACTCATGGATTCCTTGTGACTTGCTTCATTTACAATTGTATCCTTGGCTTAGTTTGCACTAAAGAAGAAGAGAACTTTGGGAGCTGTGTTCAAAAAATACAGAGAACAAAGACAAGTCACTAGTATTACCATTGGTCATCTTGCAGCTGATATGTTCTCAATAATGACATTGCCAAGTCCCACACTGTAAATGTAAAGCTGTATCACTGTAAGCAAAGGAGTTCCTACATACTTGGTTTCCTATTTTTTGTGGATCCTGCTACTTTTTAAAAGTTCTTTTTATTCCCTACAACATAGCAATGGTTCAAATTTTGATTTCAGGTGCACTTTAAAGCAGAACTAAAGTTCCAATTTTACAAATGCTCGGTCAGAGAGGTCATTATTGCAAAACAAGACTGGTGATGTCCCTTCCATGACAATCCTGCCTGATCACTCTGGGGTTCTGGCAAAATAAGCTGAGATGTGCATGTGCAATGTCAGCTTTGGTTGACAGGATACCAGGCTACCTCTGTGCATACTGGAAATTAATGAATGTTACATCATCCCAGTAGGGCCAATCACGATGGCTGAAAATTGCAAGGTGGAAGCCAGGGCAGAAGGAGATGGTGGCACCCTGCCAGGGAATGGGAACAAGTAAGTAAAGCAGGATTTAGTTCTGCTTTGAGCTGGTAAGGCTGTATATAAAACTTTATGATGTCATCTCAAAAAAGAACTATTGGTAAAGATATCCTTATAAGAAATAATTCCAAGAAAGGTAATTTTGATTTTAACAACCATGTTTTGTCCAGAGAACCGATGGCAGAAAGACACATCAATCTCCCAATGCTTTCAATACTTTGTGAGTAATTACACCAGAAAACATATGCTGCATACTTGTCTCAATGACCCAGAAAGTACTGAATCATTAGACAGCCTGGCAACTAGCTTTTTCAGAAGGAGGTTTCATAGTTACAGTCAGTTAAAAAAAGAAACAAGTCCATCAGCTTCAACCACTAGGTGAGTCATGGCAGCCCAAGTACGTCTGTTGGCACATGTTTCCTTAAATACAAATAACATCACAACATTGAAACTAGAAATCAGATGATAACAGCAGATTTTTTAGCGTTTGCTTTAGAAAATGATTCATTTATTCTAACACTCATGAAAACACTGAAGGGAGATTGTTTATTTAAATGCGTCATCTCTGTATATCATTTCCTGAGACAAGGATCTATGTACAAAATTTCACTTTGATGTCCTTAACCTTTACCTCACATGGATCAACTTTCACTACCATCTGGAATTTCACACAACTGCTTCCTTTACTCACAGTTATTAATTACTAAGCAATTTACAAAGTGCATTGTCCATACAGAAAAGAGAAGGAAACACAAAATTAGATGGAATAGCCTGAGTTTAATAACAAGCTATATAGAGAAATGAAACATAACAATCCACAGAAGCTGGAGGAACAATAGAGGATTTCTAACTGGCTAACCAAGCTTTACTCACTGACCTAAAAAAGTAATTCTGTTAAAGAACTCTTTCTGCTAAAGAGTGTACATTGACGGGAAAAGGACCTCCTTGAAATCTGCTGTTGAACCGACACTGCTAAGATCTCTTGAGTCCGGTAGTGAGTAGGGATGATGTTCTACATTTGAATTATGGCAAACTTTATGCCCCTGATTCATCAATAAAATCCGCGCTCGCTGGAAGTGCGAAAGTACGCGCGACCAGCGAGTGCGGTTTACCACGGTCCGGACTCGAGTGTGCTCGTACACTCGCCTCCTCATTGCCAGCCGGATTCCTGCCTTCATAATAATGAGCAATAGGGGGCGCGAATCTGCCAATTAAGGCGATTAGATTTCAGCTGCG
>NC_092862.1:108805063-108809391 GCF_032062135.1 Pyxicephalus adspersus | reverse complement strand
AGGGGAACAGTGACTTTTAATGCAAGCTCGCCAGTGTAAAGCTGCCGGAGATGCGCGGCTCCGGCCGCAAGCTTTTTCAGTTGCTGAATAGCGCGACGGCGTACGATTTCGGATCGCGAATACGAATGCGCGAGCGATCATGCGATTTTGCTTGATGAATCAGGCGCTATGTGTTCACTCTGTGTTCTCCCCAGCCCCTTTTAGCTCGGTGCACCACCCGGCATTTTTTAGTAACCACCTGGCTGTTTTTGGGTGGTTACTGAAGAGTTGGGTCACAATACAGGGGCTGGCACCCTTCTAAAATTTCTTCCCACCTGACATAAAAAACATTCTGGGTTGAACACTGCATCCACTATTGTGCGGATGACATTGGCTAATTTATTAGCATTTTATTTTTATACTTAACTAAATGGAAACACTCCACAGAGCCAGTTGCTAGCAAATACAACAGGCATAGATCCCATCGGCTGATGGGCACTAGGGACAATTAATATAATGCGCATAGTGTACTCAGAATGGCAAAAGAATGAACATTTCACAAAGAATTTAAAAATGGCAGACCCCGTATTAACTTCTGTCCAGGTTTCGTTTAAGTGGAAAAGGCAGTGATACCACAATCTATCACTGCTTATCTACAACTAGATTTCATTATTTTAATTATTCTGAACTATTGAAGGATGAAAGTTGGCTTTTTTTTTCAAATAAAGCTCTTATGGTAACTTAATTAAGTGTGAAATACGCATGTGCTCTAAATTTCCCAGACTAGCTAATTTATCAGTGCAGTATTTCTGAATAAAATTATGTAATGTCTTGGAAGCACTTGTAATCGCCATGACATAAGACCTAAAATAATGTAATAACTTACAAACTCTGACATGCTTGTATAAAGTTGTAGTGTCTATCATCATAATCATATAATTCCTATAATTATATGGCTAATAAAGCCAAATCAAGCAATTTAGTTAATTGCTTGATTTATGAGAAGCTGAACAAGAAAACGAGCCAAAAGAGAATTTGTTGCCCACATCAACCAATCAGGGATCTGATTGCTACGGTTACCTGCCCCAGGTTTCTGCACTCTACACTATCAGATATATGCAACAAGGCAAAATGTGTAAAGAACAGTAACTCATAGCAACCAATAAGAACATATATTTTTTTTAAATGATAGTGAGAAGATTGGCCAGTGAGAAGATCTTGAGATCTTGAGGAGTCTTGTTGGGACATAAGCAGACACTGGGCCTTATATATTAAAGCATTCCAAGACTGGAGAAGTTAGACTATCCTTGGTGAACCTGGGTGATCCAGCAAACCTTGAATGGATTTCCTAAAATCATTTAATTTTATTTGGCAAATGTTTTCAATCCTGGACCAGATTCATCCAAGGTTTGTTGGATCACTCATAATAGTCTATCTTCTCCAGTCATGGAGAGCTTTAATAAATCAAGTCCATTGCTTGCTGCCGCTTAACTTTTATGGAAATAAATGTCAGATGGACTTGGGCCACATATACACACTAGATAATTGTTACTGTCGAGACAAACATTCACAATCATCTCAGTTAAAAAGTACATTGATTATAAACACATTTTAAGTGAATTTTTTGTTTAGAAGCCATTTGTAAACCTCTGTCTCTAGATTTCAGAATGTTTGTTAAAGTACATTTATAAAAAGCAAAAGTTAATGAACATATAAGGAAGAGTCTTAGGTGATATTTGGTGAGTATTGTCATTGACCTGAATTGAGCCATCTGAAACCTTTTGCAAATTGCCAATACCTGCCAAACTTTGACACCAAGCAACATCCTATCTTAACAGTTAAAGCCCAACTAAAGCCAAAAATGAACAAGGTAAATTCTCAAAGTGATAGAGCATGAAAAGCATCAGTTATTACCAGTTTTAAACTCATTATGTAAACCAGTGCTAATGTTAATGATAAGCAATACAGTATATTCACCAATATGTGTTATTTACTATAACCATCATTTTTGGCCATGTAACTGCTAAAAAAAATGTTCCTTTCAGAAAGCAATGCCAGTTATAGCTTACTGGATTTAACTTAATGTGCAATAAAACATGTCAACTAATCAGATTTAAGTTTATTGTAGTTATATTAATGATAAATGATTATGGTTAACTAAACTCCAATGTACTGATGTTTGTGTTTGCTCAGCTACAATGCTATTTAAGTAACACATTTCAAAATTGTGTGATTTGGTTCTGTTAAAAAAATAATTATAATTGCATTCACAGTTTCCTGTTTGTCTTCCAGGAAAGTTCTACAGGTACTCTATCTGTTGAGTATGCCAGAAAAATCCACCTAAAATCAACTTTCTATGATGGTGTGGCAATGTTGTTCTGCTCCCAAATTCAGAGGAGATTTTTCTTTATTTTACATTGGGGTTGATTTACTATTGCAACAGATTAGGTATGAAAAAGTTAGGTGCAATGGATAAGGTAAAGCGTTGCCTACTCCTCATAGTTATGTGCAAGGTAAATTAAAATGCAGCATTTTTCTAGCACATGATTGATTGTAGAAAGTGAGCAGAACTTCACCTTTTTCTTTAGTATTCACTTTGCAAAATTAGAAAGCACTTTTAAAACTTCTAGATGAACAGCCCCTGCTCCTTTTGTAAATGTATTATTTTTCTTCATAAAATACGGTTGAAAGCGGCACACATCTAATTAGCTTTACGGATAATTAGTGCACAAATGACTATGCTGAACCTTTATTTCCTAGTCTCACTAGGAAATCAAAGTTTCACTTTCTGGTAACTATATTCCTTGCTCCTATCCTCTGTTCTTTACTTATGCATACAAAAATATGTGTTTGCTCTCTGCCTTCCTGCAAGGCAGACCTCTGTGCCTGTAAAACCATTTCCCATGAAAATATAGGCATTCTTCTTTGCAGAGGCAATGGTGGCAATTGGAGTGATAGGGACAAAGATGGTAGGTTTGGGTAGAGAAGAATACATAGTGCACTGAGGGGTGTGATTTGAGGGGTTTTGGTATAATAGAGGTAAACTTTATATGACTACTCAGTTCCCATTCCTGTCTTAGCACTGTGAATTAGTTGAGTCAATTTATGACAAAGAGTGGTGTGTATATACTGTATATTCTATAACTGGTTTGGCTGGTTTTGTTCCAAAAGAGCATTACCACATGACAACTTGTGGATACTGTACCTGCAGTGAAATAAGTATCTGGCAAAAAAACAAATTCTTTCAGAGTTGGAAAATTACTGAAATATGACTTATCTTACAAAGTAATCAGCAATTAATCCCCAGAATGTCTGCATGTCTATGTGCATTATTATTGCATAAAACCAAGATCCTATACTTTCCGCTTAATAACATTTAAAAACAACAGTAATCAATGTGTTTTAATCAGACAAGCTGCCTTTGTGCCCAGCTCAGGGTAATTTGTGCACTGTTAACCCACACGATGATGCTGCAATCTTGATTCTGACTGTTCTTCTTCCAAGAAAACATTTCAAATAGAAAACTGCCAAGTCTGCACTAATTTGCTATTGGAACTTTACAGTCAACACACTAAATGCCTGGAATTTTAATGTTGAAGCCCCACTCAGTAAGCTGCACTTATTCTTTCTTGTAGCATATTATTTCCATTAGGATGCTATGTACTGTTTTACTGTTTAGTATGCTACATGCTGAATGTTTTTTATAAGTATAGTGCTTTTTATATATTTCATGAATGTACCTATTATGTTCAAAACTAAGGAATAATAACATTTTCTTTTTAGTCGTATATTCACTACATGGACAAAAATGTCTTGGTATCCAGATTGTTTGAATACAAATCGCTTATTTTCCTTTTTAAAGCCACTGTTTAGAAGAATGTTTTGGGTCCCTTTTATCACTTTCGACAGTGTGATAAAGTAATAATGTGTATTATAGTCTTTATCTTTTTATGTCTAATGGGTCCAACGGTAATTTAAGCATACACCACACAGAAAAAATGATGCCAACCCCTGACTTTTTGTACGTAATGTGTACATGTACCCAAACATTTCAAATTCTTAACCTTAGACTAAACCCAAACTAAACCCATTTTACCCTAAAAAAAGAAGCAGGAGCAACGTGTTCCAGGATAGAATAGTTTCAGGAAAGTATTTCCCACTGGCTGGTGATTGTCAGGAATGGGAACACTTCTTGCTGTTTACCGTATTTTTCGGACCATTAGACGCTCCGGACTATAAGACGCACCAGGTTTTCCGCACGGGAAAACAAGAAAAAAAAAATTCATTTGATTTCCCCTGAGATCCAGCGTGCGGCACTTGTGCCCGCCCATGAAGGCGGCGCCGATCGG
>NC_092862.1:108614730-108803633 GCF_032062135.1 Pyxicephalus adspersus | reverse complement strand
TAAAAAAATATGCATTCGGACCATAAGACGCACCCTGATTTTCCCCCCACTTTAGGGGGAAAAAAAGTGCGTCTTATGGTCCGAAAAATACGGTATTTATCTGCTGTGGGGTGATATGGTCAGATCAGAAGAAATAAGTCATGCCAGTACCTGAGATAGCAAGGCAGATACAAATAGGAGGTAAAATGACTTAAGAAGTATTCAAGTTGTTGCTGAACTACATGGAAAAGTGAGTGTATTTTATATTTTTCTTTGTCTTTCTAGGTCTTTTTTATCTAGTTTAGTTCTATATTTAACAAGCAAATAAGGTCTTTGGACACAAGAGCTTACTGAGCTCTATAGTTCAGTTGGTACAAAGAAGTAATTTATCCTCAAAGATTTTGGAGTAGAATGCCAAATAAAATATAGTCACATTCTAAATAACTCGAACAGCAATTTATATAAAATCTCTGACCAACACTTTGAGATGTGTTGGTGCTACCTAACTCACAGGGGCACCATGCTTCATATATGGTGGGAATGTTTGAAATGTTTGAGTTGCCAGAGTCCTTTTCACGTACAATGCATATGCTGGCACATCAATCCTCAATGAGCTGGCTGTCACTTGGTATCTAAAATTCCATTAAATCCACCAAGAAGGGTGTACTTCAATATTTCTTGACTGCAACTAGAACTGTCATCCCAAGACAGTGGCGCTCTCCCAAATCTACACAAAAGGCTTCAAGAGCTGGAATACATCCGGCATATGAATGATTTGGTGGCTGATAAGGACAACCATAGTGAGCTATACTTCGATACATAGATTGCTTGGATAATATTTAACCAGTTTCTTCGGTTGCCATCACTCTTGGACTGACTTAGTAAACCAATTTGGTTATTATTACTCTGGGTAAATATTAATATTAAAAAGGGCCACAAGTAATAGAATGAAAAATTGTTGTCAATATGTGAAAGTAGGACAGATCTAGAATAACAATTGTGACAAGTGCAGCATATTACCTAAAAACAACATTTTGATAGTCATCACGGTAACAGGTCATACATATCAGGCATAAATTCAACAAAATGAAGGAGGCCGGCCTTTAATGAATATTAGAGAAAAGAACCAGAGGGAAGAGGGAGGGACAGGGAACAGAGGAAGGAAAATAAAGGTGTCAGCAAGAGAGAACCACCAGATGCTTGTGTACACTAAGGTAACAAAGCCTGAAATGAGGCAGATGCCGGTAGAATAGCCATGTACACCAAGTCTCTGTGTAGGCTTCATTGTGGTGGAGCTAAGCTGTCAGCTCATCCATACGTTAAAGTCTACATTTTCAAAGGAAACAGTATACCCAGATCATGCTCCCATGAAGCCAAAATGATAGACGGGAATTAGGTTGACCAGGGAGCATAGAATAGATTTGGAAGACTAGGTGAGAGGGGGAGAAATCTGAGTGCATAAAGTCTCAAAAGGCCCGCAAAAGAGAAGCGGGGTTTCCTTGGTGAGCAACAAAGTCATGTAATTGAAAAAAAAGACAACCAGTGCTTTAGGTTGTGTGTGAGGTCAATTATAAGGTTAGAGCATCCCGTATCGGTGAGATGTATGGATGCTTTCAGGACAATAAGTTATGTACAAGAAGACCCAGGAGAAACACAAGGTTTGCCAAAACGAAAGTCATAGGCCCCGTGTAAGTGGATATGTGGTTATATCTATAAGCTAAATCAAATATTTGCAATAAAGAACAGATAAGAAAAGAGAAGGACATTGGAAAAGACCGTTCCTTTTATGGGATTCATAGGAAGGAAGAAAAAAGAACAGGAGACCTAGAGGCTTCAATCTGACACCTGCGGAAATTCATGTGTCCCGTTTATCCTTGACATCCCATGAGGATGCAGATAGTGTAAAATCTATACAAATAAAATAATTAATTATAATAATTTAAAAATGTGAGAATAGGAGAAAAGAGGAAAGATTATAAAAAAGGTTTACATTAAAGTAAGGTAAAGTGATCTCCCTTGGGGCCCACCCAGATCATGAACTATATCTTTAATAAATATATAAATATATTTAATCAAGGCCAGCTCTATTTTTTAATGGCTCCATTTGCCATTAACCAGTTCTACTTTTAACTCTTCCTATAATTTTTTATCTAGTTTAGGATTTATTAGTAATATTTCATCATGGAATTTCTAATTTAGCTGCCAATATTAAAAAGAAGATGTGTCAACGTGTCAACTGTATTTAGTACTGGAGAGGTGCCTGTACAAGTGTGCAAGACTAAAGGCTAAAGTAATACTAATATAGAAATCTACTGCAGAACTCAAATGTGGGAAAAATTAGTTTAAACTCCTTTCCACTTTTGCCAAAAGTAAACTTTGTAGTCCTGGACATTAAGGACCAGGAACACTGTTATACTATAGGACATTTTTGACCTTTTTACAGAATTTACAGAAATTCATCAAACTTTACCATGCAGACTCTGCATAAACTTAATTTGTGGTCAGATTGATAACAAGCAGCACCACCTGTATATACAGTACAATATTTGGACTAATACCTATACCTGCAGCTAGGTGTGAACTTCTGTAGGAAATGTGGATGGTGTGTTCTGATCCTACAAATGCTTGATCTTCCTTTCTTATCTTTAACAGGAAAATAATTTAGATACCAGGAATCTACGTCCTTTACAGTGTATCAGTGTGTAATATAGTAACAAATTACTACTTAGCGAGTTCCTTGACAGGTCTCAAACTCACTTTAAAAAGGAAAATTTCTCGAATCTTTTTTTATAATTTCTTTTAGAGAGAGAGGAATAGTATATTTACAATGGCAGGGAGTAATATATTATGTTTTTTCCTATATGCCACATTTGCAATATATTTTGGAAGAAAACCAAATTCATCACCTATAAAATACTTTTTCCACGTGCACTGCTTTAGTAATGCATTCTAAAGGGAAATATTTGATGTGAAATTTACAGCTGCCCAAAGCACAATACATTTTATTTACAGGCTTGTGACAACCCACTAATCTATGCTGCATTCATGTTTACATATTTAAAGCGGACCTAAACGCAACATTTTTACTTTACATAAAAGGATAGACAACCCTTTTATTTAAAGTAAAAATTGTGTTTTTTTTTTTTTTAAGTGCAACACCGCATGCGCAGTGAGATCAACAATCTTTTTCCCCTATCTACATCACGCGGTTTCGTACCTGCACAGTGCGAGATTGGGAGATGTAGGAAGAAGAATCAAAATAAGAAGATGTCGGCGCTGGACCAAAGACAGATACCGGGGCGACGAGGGACCCAAACAAAGAAACCTCCTGATGGTCTGATGGATCTTCCAGATTAAAGGTGAGTGTTTTTTTTTATTTTGAGTTGAGTCCTGCTTTAAAGATAAACTCTGTACGGGTTTTAGATATACTTTTAAATACGTAAAGTTTTTTTGAGACAACAAGTATAATTAAATGGGATGAAGCACCCCCTCCATTCCAGCCTCAAATGCTGCCCCTGTGCTTGGGGTTGCCTATCAAATGAATGTTTTGAAGTGTATGCATAGCTAAATGTTTAATTTTTCAGTTTTACAGTAGGCAGAGGTCACTTAATTTTGCTTGCTGTTTGTGTCCTGTTGGGAAGATTTCCTTTCACCTTCTGGCTGATGATTGACTTCCTATCATTTTCTGCCTTGATGATAATAGCCACCAACACAAATAGAGAAGGCAAAATGTACCTGAAGTACTTTGACCTAGAGCACAAAATGCAGCTGTTGGTTGTAAATAAATACATCCATGGTGTTTATTTTAAAACATATTTCTGAAAAAGAAAACAATTAAATCTAATGGGATCAGTCTGTATATCTTTTTCCCCCTTTTAACAGGTAAAGTACCGTATTTTTCGGCGTATAAGACGCTCCGGCATATAAGACGCACCCAATTTTAAAGGAGGAAAATCTAAAAAAAAAAGATTCTGAAGGATTATTCCCCTTCTGATCACCCTGTGCCAATTTAAATTCCCCTTCTGATCACCCTGATCCCCTTCTGATCACCCTGTGCCAATTCAACCCCTTCTGATCACTCTGTGCCAATTTATCCCCTTCTGATCACCCTGTGCCAATTCAACCCCTTCTGATAAATTGGCACAGAGTGATCAGAAGGGGATGAATTGGCCCAGGGCGATCAGAAGGGGATAAATTGGCACAGTGTGATCAGAAGAGGATAAATTCCCCACTCTGTGCCTATTTATCCCCTGCTGATCGTCCCTTCCCACTTACCGGTCTGTTTCTCTCCGCCGGCTTGCTTCCGGGATCGCGGGGGCACGCTTGCTTCCGGGATCGCGTGTGCAGGCTTCTCCTCGCTGGGTCTGCTGCAGCCAGGAGTAGAGGAGAGAAGACGAGAAGCACGCAGGATCGCGGTATCGGGTAAGTATGTTACCGGTTTTAATTATTTTTAAACATGCATTCGCCGTATAGGACGCACCCACTCCCCCCCCCCCCCAGTTTTGGGGAAGAAAAAGTGCGTCTTATACGCCGAAAAATACGGTATCTTGTACTCCTGAGTTGGTTATATTGGGCCACTTGCTCCTAAATAATCATTTGTGTATGGTTGTTGCCCATCAGAGACATCATGGTAAGTGTTACAAACAGTGTGTTTATTAGTTCTGCTCTGTCAATCCAGAAACAAATGCAGTTCCAGGACATGCCACAAGGTATCATTCGAGTATAAACTTTTAAAACATTTTCTGTTGGCAATTTGAGTCCAAAAAAAAAAATCAATTTATACCAGTTTAAATCATATAGTATAGAGTATATATGTAAAGATACAACATGAGGAAAAAGCCTTTCTTACCTATAATAACATTTTTAATGTTTTTTTATTACCTGGTTTTACATTTTTGTCCCTTAACTTTCAAGCCACAAGTACATCTATGTAATATAAAAAAGGGGCAGAAAGATTACGATTTAAAACTAACAGGATCAACTTAAGTAGGTGCACAAACAGTCTAATATGATACGACACACACACACCATGGACTAAAAGTACACTTTGTTCTCCTGCACTCTGCTTCACAATTGTGTGAACCAGTATGAAATCTGCAGCAGAAGACCTCTAAAAAGGTGGCGGGTATTATACTCTATATTAAATTGGAATAATTACAAAGGATTTTGAATATAATTTAGAATTAAACATTACCCACTTTCTTTCAATGTCTAAGAAGTTCTTTCACATTCTTCTGTTATTTATTTATATTTTGTAACTTCAATCATTCCTTATTTTGAACAAAAATCAAACTTTTCAGTTAGACCAGATTTCCCCCTATTGGCAGGGACAAATTAAGAGGCCATCCAAAATAATAGCTGAATAGGGAAGAAAAGAATTAAATGGCCAACAGAAAAGCACAAACAGAAAGTGCTATTGCCTAAAGTATTATGACAAGCAGCATGTTTCAGATGCACTGACATTTGTTATTGATTGCAGTATCACTCCATTCCCAATTTTAGCTCTACAAAATGGAGTTGTTTCTTGATATTTTGCTGACAACTAACATATTTCTGAATTTTTTAAGAGCAGATATATGGAAACCAAATAAGAAACAGTCATGGTTTCATTTAGGTATCTGTGAGGGAGAACAAGGCACTCATGGATTATGGGCTTGAATTGAGAGAATATACTTGGTTATGTCTAAGAACATTCCATGAATTATTCCATAAAAAGGGCCAAATATAAAAAAGTGTTTATGAACATGTCATATAGTGAAAAAAAAAGGAAATTTCTACAGGTCCTTTTTGCTGTGTGCATCATACAGCGAGGCACTTGCAGTGCAATGGCATCTAGAGAACTTGAACATTTCTAGGCAGCTGTACCTAAGCATCATGCACCACTCCCACACATGTTTGTAAATCTTACCTATGTTGCAAAATTCCCCTTTAGTTGATAGATTTGTCTTTCAGAAAACCCAAAATACATCAACAAGTAAATAAATTACTGATTTATTTTGAACATCCACTATTTTCTAGTATGTATAAAGTGCTGACATTTTATGCTGTATTTTTTAGAGTCCATAGTCATGTCACCATGTGTTCATTAGAGGAGTTCATAATCTAATATCTCCAACATAGTGTTGGGGGAAAGCTAGTTAACCTACCAGTACAGTTTTGAAGACCTGAGAGTAAACCTAGTTTCCACAGAAAGAACAGATCCAAACAGGTAGCATCCTGGCTAATAAACAGCCCTGGGACCCTAACGCTACTGAATTTCCCTTTATGACATTTTAACAAGCATTTAAAGTACATCTGAAATATAGGAATTGCATGTGTTACCAATTCTGTCCTTGGGAGTGGCTCTGGACATTTTTTTTGTTGGCTCTGTGCAAGTGCTTAGAATATAAATTGGAAGCTTCACCCTGAATTCCATACTTTACAGAGAAATGTAATGTTATATAGTAGATATACAGTGTAATATTAACACAGCTAATGTTACAATATAAACACGTGCAGCACCCCTGGGCAAAAAAAACATTAGTTTAGCATGGTGAATGATTTGCATAGACACACTGTGCTGAGCAGTGAGCATGGCCCACAGAGTCACAGGTAAATAGAACATAAGAATAAGCACATTAGTTGTATATGCTGCACACAATGATTCCAGATCAAATATTCCTTACTCCATACTCACTGTGCCAGAAGCAAGAATCTTACTGACTGACAGAAAAAAGACAAAGGGTAATTTAAAATAATAAAATAAAACTTTTACTAAAGCTGAACACAAAATATGCAAATTTTTAGTGTATCATTCAGGACAATTACATACAACATTATGTACAGAATGTAGGCAACTAGCAGTTTTAGAGAGCAGTCAGTAATGGAAGAGTTTGTATGTAAAGTAGTACTATACACACCACAAAAACTGTAACACACAAAAAAATAAAACAAATACTTTGTTAACCACCTGACCGATAAGCCCGACCTTGGTACGGGCTAAAAAAAGTTACTATTTTCGATAACCCCGAACTTTTCTCCCTATATTAAAATCATCACTTACCTGGTCCCGCTGTGCTCATCCAGCGTCGTGTTCCAGCGTCGTCCTCCAGCGTCGATCTCCCTCTCCAGCGTCGGGTGCCTTCTCCGAGAACCAGCGGGACCAGGTAAGAAGCCGGCCGGCATCTTCTGTTCCACCGGCCGGCTTCTTGTTCTCCGCCGGCCGGTGGAGAAGAAGATGCCGGCCGGCTTCTTACCTGGTCCCGCTGATCATCCAGCGTCGTTCCCCTTCCAGCGTCGGGTGCCTTCTAAGACAAGAAGCCGGCCGGCGGAGAAAAAAAAGCCGTCCGGCTTCTCCCTGCGTGCGTGTCCCTCGGCGATGACGTCGGCGGGAAAATGCGGGAAATTCAAATTCAAACTCATTCAAACACATTTTGTATTGGATTGAATTCAAACTCCTGTATCCAATCCAATACAAAATAATACAAAATAAATACAAAGTATGAAATTGGTAAATTCAAATTCATATTTTGTATTGGATTGGATACAAACTCGTGTATCCAATACAATACAAAATAATATAAAATTAATACAAAGTATATAACTGGTAAATTCAAACGCTCATTTTGTATTGGATTGAATACAAACTCCCGTATCCAATCCAATACAAAATAATATTAAAAAAAAAAGTAAAAGTAAATAACTTGGAAATTCAAATTCATATTTTGTATTGGATTGGATACAAACTCCCTTATGTGGTTTTGTCTATAGGTATGTGAGGGACACTAGGGAGGTGTTTTAGAAAAATATATTACTATACAGTATACTGAATTATCGCATTTTCAGTATTTTTCATTTATTTATGTATTCTTGTTTAAGCTGATTTTTTGTGTCTTTTATTTAATTTTATTAAAAGTAATTTTTTTTTTTTACATGATTGTGTGTTTCAAACATTATTTATATTCATGATATCTACTAGAACCCTTGTTCGGACATATTTCATGAAAACCTGTAACGCTTTTGGAACAGAAATCTAGACCTCAGTGTAACGCTCAGGTGGTTAAAGCAGGTTTTTATTTATTTACACCATTCAGTCTTCTTGGGTAGGAGTATCAGAATGGTACATGCTGATAGACTCCACAGTTCAGCATGGTGGTGGCAGTATCATGCTTTGAGGTTGCCTTTCTTCAGCTGGAGCTGGGCTCATGGTGGAGGGGGTTATAAACAGTTA
The DNA here is from genome assembly GCF_032062135.1 of Pyxicephalus adspersus. NCBI lineage: Eukaryota > Metazoa > Chordata > Amphibia > Anura > Pyxicephalidae > Pyxicephalus > Pyxicephalus adspersus. Next base: position 108,795,445 of record NC_092862.1, on the reverse strand, counting down.
CAAATACCAGCCACTTTTGTCCCAAAACCTTAAGGTTTTAAAGTTTTAGAATGGCCCAGCCAGAGCCCAGACCTAAATCCAATATAAAGTCTGTGACCTGAAGAGGGATGTACACAATCACAAACACAGTCTGATAGAGTTGGAGCACTTTTGCAAGGAAGCATGGGCAGATATTGCCAAATTAATATGTGTCAGGCTGCTGGACTTCCGACCCAAGAAGACTGAATAAAGAAATGAAATCAAAGAGCTCTAATAATAAATTATTCCCACAGTCGATTCCTCTGAAATTACGTTGGTGGTAATTTTTTATGGTTGTTATTTTTCCACAGGTCCCCTAATAAAACAACTAGTTCTGCCACCTAGTGGCCAATTGTCAAAAGTGCACGGCTGTCACAATAGGAAACGAATAGGAAGGAATCTAATTTTAAGAATGAATTGGCAAAGAGGCAAAATATAAATAAACTAGAAAAGAATTTATAAGCAGAGCACAAAAGACACTTCAACAAAGTATTAGTTTAAGGGTGTGCACACTTATGCAAGCAGCTTTTAAAGAGATTTGTTTGTTTTTTAATAGAATTGTATAGGTTATAGGTCATACTAAAGGAGGGAAAAGTTTTGAAATTATTCATTGCAGTCTAAGTTTTTTACATCACAAAAAACTGACATTTTTAACAGCAACACTTTTTATCTCCATTATAAGTACAGATTGGCAGAGATATAGAGTTATAATGAAAAGAATTTCAACGACAGCACTGAGTAAAAACTTTTTTGAAAAACGTTGCACCTGACTGAAAGAACTCAGTGGGATGTCCGAAAATAAATTGCAGCGGACAAAATCTCCTGATTGACAGTTATTTCCCTAATGTGGCAAATGATCAATACTGTATTGCCTTTACAACTGAAAGACTGTGCTTTGATAAAAGACGGAGCTGAAAGTGTTTGCTGCAAACAACACAGCAGCAGGGAATGTTGTTTTACCAAATATTTTATGTTGTCGGCAATTTACGTGTCTAAAAATATCTCCTCGGTCTAATGCTTTCCCCATGCTGAATAAAATAAAATAAAATAAAAAGAAATCCACATTTATAAAAAAAAATGATATTGTTGCCAAGTTATGCATCTAGTAATTGAACCACTATCCACATTCAAACAAAGACACCATTCAATATTAGCATGTCTTCATTTTCCAAACAAACCCACTGGTCAGCTGCAATAAAATGCCTTGTAAATCTATCATCATAAAGTAAGTATTCAGAAGACTTAATCATCACATACAGATTCCTGAATGGTATGGGTAATAAAATGTAAACAAACAAGGTGAGCCAAATGCAAAAGAAGTACCGATGCTTGCTTTTTAGAGTAAAAAACGAGTCTACACAAAAGCAGAGTTCTATCTGGAGGGGTCCAACATACCCTCTGCTGAATCAGAACGAGAACTATTTAATCAACAGGAAGCACAAGCTGTGCTAATTGCAGAGCTGTAGGTGGGTCTCCGGAAGCGGCATGTTGGATCTCTGCAGAGTGATTACTGCTTATAGAGAGAACAAGGGTCCTTTGCAGCCAAATCCAGGGTGCAGACTTCCCTTTTCAGGTTGGCTGCCTTCTAAAGGTAACAAACGGTAAAACATTGATCATCTTACATAGTAAAATACAGTTAGTCTGGATGAAAAAAGACCAAGAAGTTCATTGTGTTCAACCACTAGGGAAATAAACATACCCCAGATAAAAACCTTTTAGATATAGTTGATCCAAAGAAATACAAAAAAAAAACCCTGGTACAATTTAATTGATCTCTCTTATAATAAAACACATGTATTTACAAAATGTGTATTCATATTCACATACACATCTCTAGAATGGTTTATCCCAATTAAAACTAAACATAAGAGAGCATCCCAATCCTTTTCTTCCCTGTACATATTGAAGAAAAAGGCCCTTTGAAAATACAATCCTAATATATCTGTAACAGCAAATTCTTAATTTCTTTTCATGCATACAGTCACTCTTCCACCAACACATGATAGTAACATATGGACGAAGTCTTCAGAAAGGCCCTCCGGTAAAAACAATTCCAAAAAAAACCCATAGTGAATATAAAATGTGGAATGTCTGTCTTTTGAATCCTTTAAAATAAACATGAGTATGCTCCACATATGTGAATTCTGTTAAGTTGCCTAATATAAAAATAACAATCGTGATTTAGCAAACCATAAATATGTCCAAACGTTATTGAGACGCCATAAATAATGGAGGTAAAAATGGAGGTAGAAATATAGACGTTCAGGGCTGACCCTGGCAACACTTCAAGTATGAGGGAAAGATATTCCTCTGAAAGCAACAAAAGCCAGGGTTTCTGTAAAGGAAATTATATTAGTCCCGCATCAGAAATAATCCTATTTCTGTGTCTATTAACCTATCAGCAATTTGTAAATTTACTGCACTGTAGATGCATGGACAGTCTGTGGAACTATTCATATCTGCTCTGTGTTTCCCCTACCTAGATAAAGAGGAGTGTTTCATCAACTTCACAAGCTGGTACCTTCTATGGGGCTAAGCCTCCTTATTAAAATAAACCTTTATCATTATGGCTAAATCCAGGCATAAATAAATATGGTACAAATACAAAAGCAATGTGTATTCTTACTTTAATATTGCTGTACTTTGCATTTTTCCCACAGCTTAGTTCTTTCTATACAGTGTGCAGCACAATGATGTTGTCACGGCTAGTTATCCATATTTTCATTTTTACAAACTCGGATGTTACATTGTATTGTTTTTTTTTTTCCTATACTGAAATATAAAAAACATATACAGGGAGAGAATGTATTATGCCGTTGCTGACCTGTCTGTTGTTGCTAAATGTCTTGAGTTATGCTGATTTAAGAGCATCATTCTGCCTGCTAGGCAATTAGCATTTTGAAAGAAAGATTTATTGCCCTTTGGCAGGTTTTCTTTAATAAGCAGTACAGATACAAGTATGAAAGCTGAAATACTTATGTTTTCTTTTAAATAACCTCCTATCTTCTGTGCCAGTTATGTGACCAAGCATTAGAATTTGGTTATGTGATTTATGCGGTAAAGGATTCTCTCCTACTGCAGAGAGAGATCATTCCACTGAATGCCTAGATTCTCACCAAAACTACCAGCAAAGTAGCTTTTTCTATTCATCCATTCAAACTCCAAACAAATATTTATTATACAGTAGAACCCCGGATATCTGGACCTCAGATAGCAGTAAAATTCAGATAACCAGCACCCGACAGTTCCGCTTTCATGATTCAGAATTGTCCAGTCCCCGTGGGTGCCGGATAACTGAGGTTCCACTGTAAATATATTTTAATACACACTAAACATTTAAACATACAAAGGTTGTTCATGTCCATGTTCAGACCCATTTTGAAGCCATTTCCCTTTAATAAATGGAACTAAACCCACTAATGTACCAGTTTAGAAAATACAGTTATATTTAAGGTGCACTGCTAAAATAAATAGCCACAGTTGCCAGTGCGTTTATGTCAGCTCTCACCTGAACTTTTAAGGCCTAAAACAATTGGTGTCATTCTTAATAAAATGACCACTTCAAATCACAAAAGAGGATATGATGGTGGCATCTTTGGCTATAATAAATAAAAGGGTTTAATTCCATTTTAAAATTTAAATTAGTTACATTATTAGGAATGATGTTAATGACTTTTTAGGTAAGATACCATAGAAACATTGCAGTGGCATTAAACTAATATTCATCTAGTTTCAATTAGAATTTGGCATCCACATGTAAATTCTTGCACAATACAACAGCAACGTTAATGTTATTGCACTAAGTGCCCAAGCAACTATTTTCAGCAATGATAAGAACAATAAATCTTTCTGAGCACAGGAAGAGTTGACAGTTTTTTGAACTACAGTTACAATTTGCAAAGTGCTAGCTGCTAAATGACAATGGTTGCTTAGTAATGCTCTTAAAATAACAGTAATATTTGAGCTAGTACTGGATCATACACAAGAGCAAAAAGTCAGTATGTTACATGGGGCAATTACAGGGTTCATATTACAGGGTTCATACACTTTCTCATAGGGTTTACTTTTCATAAAAATATATAGTCTATTTAGATGTCACTAGTGCTCCTTGCCTAAAGCATACCATACTATTCATTTTTGCTAGTTGGGCGCTTTTGTGGGCCTACTGAGATTACAACATCACTATACTCTGCTCTAAGAATTCTTTAGTCTCTTTAAAGAGATGTCCAAAGAAAAATTCCTCTGCATCTTCCATGTAGTGTAGTCATCATTTCCTGAAGCTTTGATAACACCTGTAGTGCCATCTGCTGGTAAAATCTAGCTGTGGTTCCTTAACTAATATGATACTCCGTAAAACATTTGCTTCAAATATTAGACTTTGTCCACTACACACTTCCTAACAAAACTGGCAACTGACGTTTCTAACTGACTGTTAGGACCCCTTCTGTTATTAAGCACTGCTGTACCAATTAGGCAATTTATATTCTTCATTAGTAAGCTCTGCATAAATTTTCCTCAACAGATTTACCCAATACACTGTTAAAGGGTTCCATTGTGGATCTTGCATGCTTTTCCATTTGTATGCTATAATTCTGTAAGTGGTGAATGAATTCTTATGGGTCTAATTCTTTACACTTTAATATCTAAGCTACCATGTGTAATGGAATATATGATACTGCAAGGAACTTGGTGTCTTTGCAGATACTTTATAATAAATTTGCAGTCAAAAATAAAATCAATATGCTGGAGCTATAGCTTAACCATAAAATTCTAAAAAGGGTAGAAACACACTCAATCGGTGCCCTAAATCTGGGTAACACAAAACTGTGAGCAAGAAAAAATGACAATGCAATTCTTCTAGTGATACAGAATACCCCTTGCATTTATAGCCAACATGGAGGTCTTCAAACTATACATACACATTTACTTGAGCCAAATGTACTTGGCAAATGCTAAATCATCCTGCAAAAATGACTGCAAAGCCAGACAATGCTGGGTCTTATTTGCCTCTGGGCCCAATTGCTATTACATAGTACTTTTCTATGCCCACTTCTATGAAGTCCACTTGCTGAAAAAAAATCACACAATCACACATTGGGCCTGATTTATTAAAGCTCTCCAAGGCTGGAAAGCATACACTTTCCTCAATGGGCTGGATGATCCAGCAAGACTGGAATGGATCTGGTCTAGGATTCAAAACATTTGCTAGCAGATAGCAAATGACTTTGAAGAAATCAATTTCAGGTTTGCTGGATCACCCAGATTCACGTACAAAAATGAACTTCAATAAATAAGGCCTATTAGGGCTGTTCACCCACCATAGCGAATAGTCACCCTTGCAAGGAATAATTGACTTAGCTTAGTAAATGTGATAGTTAACAGTGCAAAGAATACACAATTATTTGCAAGGAATCTCAGAAAACTGGATTTTCCTTGTGCAAGGATAGATAATTGAAGTCAGCAGAGCTTCATCTAATTAACTAAGCAAAGTGATATTTGCCTTGGTAAAGAATGGTGTGAATTATTTTTGTAAAAAAAACATCCAAATATAAAAAATGTAGTGTGTGATGGTTTATGGAAGCCAAATGGTTGGCTAAAAAACGAATATTGATGGCTTCTGCTATGATGGCTTCTGCTAAGGTGAGTACTAATTTATTGTGCTTTGAATAAATCCTGCTATCTAAAAGATTAATAAACTTTAATAGCAAGTATTAAAAGTATATATAAATGTATGTGTATACATATGGTTACCATTACCAATCAGATTTCATTTAAAATAATTTTTTAAAAATGATTAGTGATGTTACTGCTATATATATATATATATATATATATAAATATATATATATATATATATATATATAAACACACATACACATATACATGTACACAATAAAAAAAGGTTTGGTGAAACAGCATGTACATTTGTTATATTCATTAAAAATGAATAAAATGCAGTATAAAAGGTTCAGTCGACCTAAAACTAATATTTGATTCTGGTAATGGAGTGAAGCATCCTAATAGTTCCTCTGATTTGCCTTTAACTTTAGCTGTTGTCAACTGGTGGTCCTGGGAAAAGAAAATTTTGGTGGTCCGCGGCTCCGGCCGGTGCACCACCGAGCGGGGCCAGGAGATAGCCCCCCCTGGCGTGACGCACTGGCCAGAACCCCAGACCATGTGCCCCGTACATATCGCAGGCTCAGGGAAGTGGGCTGGTTGTGTCTCTGGACAGTTTTGGCATCATGATGTCGCTAAAGGGGAACTTTCTTTTTGAGTGACACCCCGCTCCCCGCGCATTCGTGGTCTGGAACTGGCAAATGTAGTGGTCTGCTGGTCCGAAAAGGTTGTTGACCACTGCTCTAACTGTTAGATTTCTGTACCCAAGTCCATATTAGTTATAGTCATTATGAAGGGCTCCTACTCTGCTGGATCTTTCAAGTTTATATATGCTAGGTTTATAAACTAAAGTCTGTTTGCCAGGGAAAATAGGTAATCCTGGCTTCCCTTGTACATGCTAGGAATTAATGATTTCTCACGTGCCTGTGTGGGAGTTATGTCATCCTAGTACGGCCAGTCAATATGGCCAAAGATTGAAAGGAGGAAGAGTAAAAGAAGAAAGATGACAGTGACCTGCCATGGAACGGAATTAGGTGAGTAGCATGGGTTTAGTTCCGTCTGTGAAAAACAGACTATGGAATACATGAAGATTCAGAGAAGGGAACAGAATAAATACTAGGTCTACAAACAAGTTAACAAGTGATAGGAGCCACTTAGCCACTTAGCCTTAGAAGACACAATATCACCTTGGCTAAAAGTGGAAGCTGAACCCATGCCATCCCCATGGAGATAAGTCTAGCTGGTTGGCCTTTGTTATTGTTGTGGATGTTTCTGTTGGCAGTTATGTGCCTAACTTTATACCAAGAAGGGAACTATGCAAATAAAGAAAAAACTCACAAATTTTACCCTCAGTTCAGTAAACTATCCCCTATACTGTTTTATATTTATGTAAAAAGATGGTGCTGTGGTTGTGCTTATCAAGCACAGGAAAATGAAACCTGACTGGTTACTTATGGTAACGTTTTGTTCATGTTTCATAAAAGTCCCTTTTATTAATTGTAGGTATCGAAAAAGATATTCTCAGCTCTCAGACATCTGATCTGACATACATTTCTTTTACTTAATAAACTGTAGAAATCATTCATTAGTTCTGTTATTAAAATGTACCTCATTGGAAATATTGTGTGATCTTCTTTGATTGGCCAAGTGTAACCTGCAAATAAGAAAAAACAATGATTAGAATGTTACGGGTCCCATCAACAGTACTAAAATTCATGAAGAATATAGCCAAAGAATACAGAATGTTTCAATCATTATGGGAATACGCTCATAGTACATTGTCCTCAGATAGTAAATGAGTAATAATACATTTGCACACAGTTAAATAGCAAGGATACAACTATTTAGCAAGAAAGCTCAGACTGTGGAAAATATTTTTAATGTTGCCTAGGTCTATTGAATGGTGAGACAAGTACATATTAATCACATTCACTTGTAGGCTGTATGATTTTAAAACTGCCAAAATACATTCAAAAAGATTTAAATGTCACTCAAAATGCCACCTAAAAAAATAAAAACAGCCCATTACCTTAAAACATCACACAGCTTTAAAACGCAAATTCTGGACATACAGCCAGTTTCCCTAAAGTGGTTTCTAGCACTTCATTTTTTATTTTTCTAATTTTAAAAATGTGCTGTGAAAAAAAAATTAGCAAACTTCTTTGATTTTTTTTAAGTTTATTTTCACCAAACAACACATTCCTCACTGTTTTATAGAACATGAGCATTCATATCAACCCTGGCCCCAAAGGGCTTGCAATCTAAGGTTCTTGCCACATTCAAACAAGCAAATTTAGGTAAAAATTTACTGTGGGTGAGTAAATGGGTTAATTTGGAAGAGTGCTGGTGAAAAATCACTCAAAGTCAGAGAGTATAGGATAATGTTAAACATACACCTAAAGTGGAACAAAATACTCACTTTGAAAAACTGGTGATCATGCAGCCAGTTATTGCAGGCAATGTCCCTTCTGCTGTTTTACTTGCCTGATTGTTGCTCAGTTGTCACATTTTGCTAAGCTGCTATATCTGGCAATCCTGGCATCCCTTGTGCTAATGCATCTGCATGAGAGTTACATTATAACGTCCCAGCCAATCAAGATGGCAAAAGTTCATCTCCAGGAGGAGACCAAAGAAGATGGCAGCACTCTGCGACAGAACATGTGAGAATTATGGATACCCTGGATGTAAATGTAAGGGCCCCTGGCACTGGGAAGTCAATTTAGGCTTTATATAAGTTGGGTGGGTGCTTAACCCCCTTCCTGCTGCCAAGCACCCCTGGACCTTGCTTAAATATAGGGCGAGAGAAGCTTCTATGATGTCCCAAGTACGCATATCCAGGTGATAAAGCAGTTCTTTCCCGCCCAGCCGGACCAGCACTGGTTGGGCGGAGACAAATTGTGGCAAACATTCATTATACACAGGTCCCATTGGTAACTATATAGACATAGGACCTGATTTATGAAAGCACATAGAGAAGATAGACTATCATGAGAGACCCCAGGTGATCCAACAAATCTGAAATTAGGTTTGCTGAAACAGCCTAGTTCTCCCATTATAGTCTATCTTCTCCAGTCTTGGAGAGCTTTAATAAATGAGACCCATTGTGATATAAAACCATATCATAAGCAATAGTCAGCATGGGTTGACAAAAGACATTTTTAACCTTACTATGTAACTGTTTGTCAGGAGTAAGCATACCTGTGGCGGCCACTATGTGGGGTTCCCACTTTTCCTGCTGGAATTGTTATTGATATAACATTACAAAAGAAGAAGGATTCCATTTTTCTTGATGACATATCTATGCAGCTGGAAAAACTAACTGAAACATCAAATCTGTTCAATTAGCTTTCCTTTCCTCTCATTCATACGATTTTAATTTATAAAAAATGTTTGATGAATTTGTTGTCAACATCAGAGCTTTTAATCTCTGCATTACAGAATAAATAAATCTGGTTCCTGAAGAAAGAAAAGTCTAAAATATTTCTACACTTCAAAAAACCTGTCACAGCTTCAAAGGCAGACATTATGTTTGCAATATTTTATGACTGAAGACAAAAGGAATTATTTTATGAGCTAATTAACAACAAATAAATTATATTTGTATTTTCTGGAAAAGTTTGCCAATCAGTATGTGTGGATTTGCGTGTGCCCACATCTATGCGGTTGTCAGCAAAATGATGCAGTTACTGAAGGAACATCTCATGACTTTTTCACTTGCACAGTTTTTGTTCTTTAAATGTACCCCATGTACATGTTAGCAGAATCATAGTGCTAAGTTTTTTTCCAGCATGCCATGCTTCCCTAAAACTCTGGGTGCTCTTTTATAAAAACAAGATTTCCACATGCCCCATAAAGCAGTTACAGAGAACAGGCAATAACAGGAAGGGGAAGGGGGTCACAGCAAGGTCAAAGTTTGCAAACATTTGCCAATAGCAAATTATTTTTAAGAAATCCATTACAGTTTCTTTTTTCCCCTTCACAGTGGCTACATCACACAATCTCGCACCTGCGCAGTGTGAGATTGGGTGATGGAGAAAGAAGACCAAAGAAGAAGACAGAAGAGAAGAGAAGATAGAATATGGTGGCCCCCGACACATCTTCTGCGCTGGGATAAGGAGGAATTCCAGGACGACGCGTGACCAAATCAAGGGAAGGACCAGCGCTATCGAGGAATCTGCGGGATTAGGTTAAGTGTATTTTTTTTTTTAATTTACTTCGATTTTAAAATCTAAAATCATCTATAATTACAATAGTCTTTTGTTGCTTCACATAAGCAAACTAAATGGTCAAATTGTAATGTCACACATACAGACATGATGTATATCTATGTTTATAATATTGAAAAAAGAAATGGAAAAAATAGGTGGACATTGAAAAAAAGCTCTGTCCTTAGCTATGAACTGGCTCACAAGACTTTAAAAGATGATTTACGCTACCGGCAAATTATGATATGTATTTTATTCCAGCTGCAGCTATTATGTAGCTGACTTATAATAACTGTACTTGTCACTGGAAGATGAATATGTTAATAATGCTGTAGGTTAAAGTGACCAAACCAAAATAAATCAATTTGCATTTGCAGCTATTTTCCCATGCTTAAGGGGCATTTGTACATTTTCCATGACATCATTTTTTAAACTTCTGAAACCCAAGACCAAAAAGGGCCATTCATTCTTGTCAATGCCAAATATACATTCTGATAAATTAAACTATTTGTTCTTGTGATACTTGCATACCATTTAAAGAAGAACTTTAAAGAATAAGGCTTCTGTCACTAACGTCAAGGGTCATAGAATGTCTTTTTTGTATTGCTAATTTGCTCCTTAGCAAGTCATGACTAAGAAGGTCATCTTCTTCAAAATGTCCCTCCTATGATAAAATACAAATCATAGGAGGGACATTTTTTTTGGGGGGGAGGTGCTGGTTATTGAGCTACATAGTGCAGGATCAGATGTGTAAGCTAAAGGTTGAGAGCCATAAGTGATTTTTTGCGAATGCCAAAACTCCATTAAGGATAGGATATTGTGGTTTTAGTAAAGTCTAGGGCAGGGTCAGATGGCATTCACAAACTAAGAGATCAGAATCAAAAGGCTTATGACTAAAAGAGAAACTCAGAGATATTATCATTTCCCTTAATTCAATTGGCATTTAAAGTTAAATCAAGGGATTTCTGTCCTGTATGTCAAGTGCTGCTCCTAGACCACAACTCCAATTTTCTCCAACATGTACAAGGTACACTACTCTCTGTATTTGCATGCAGGGTATAAGAAATAGTGTCCCTGTTCTACACACAAGTGACATTGTGGTTACAATCATCATTACTCTATGCAGAATGCAATGTGTATGCACAAAGATACAAGATTCGTGGTTATTGTACATTTGGTGGGCATTGATGGGAATTGCCTAGAACAAACTGGTTTTTGTTCTAGGCAATTCCCAAGGTGGGCATGGGGAAGATGACTGAGAAAAGCACACTCCATTTTTTAATAAAAATACCTCTGAAGTTTTAAAAAAACATCTCCTGCAGAGCTGCTAATTTCCTGAACGATATTCTGTTTCCTAATTAGCAGTCCTTTAACAATAGATTTAGCAATAATTAGCTGTAGATTTGCACACAGATGCTAAAGGACTAACTTTTGTTAACAGTTTTCTAATTTATCAAAACATGCCTATAAGCAAAACAGCAAAGCTAATAGCAGCATCAGGTAGCTAATAGTGTGAGCCTGCTAAACAGATAACATTACATTTCCTTATTTACTGAGTTGTTTCTACTTTCTTCACAAATGTGTGATCTTGCTGCTGAAGTGAAATTTCCTCTTCAAAGTAAAACTTTACTTTTGCTATAAAAAAGAACAAACACTTGCCACTCAAGCCAATATTGTAGTGTAATGTTAGTAAATATTGCTTTTCTATTTCATTGTGTAGCCCATACACTAAAACCAAAAATGCAACATTGTTTGAAACAGGACAACAGAAAAGGTGTTCTGCATGTATGTATAGTCGCTTGACTATGCTGCTTGTGTGATAGGCTAAAGAATTTTTAAAGAAGTCATCATTTATCTACAAATCTGATGTCTGTGTCTGAGAGCTGCAACTTCCACAGCCATCCACATAAAAGCCTTGCTGGGTTCTCTGGTGAACACTGGGTGGTTTCTTGGATGAGACTCTGTGCCCTAGTAGACATTTCTGCCATAGGATACACTTGCCAGTATTAGTTGTTAAAATGGATTTTTAAAAACTTTGCAATGTAAATCTTTAATAAACTTTCCTCAACTGTTTTTTCTTAACAAATCTAGAGTTACGCTTTAAAGTCTTGTAAACACAAACATTTTAAATTTATTGTTCTCTACCTGATGGTGAAGCCAAAATATTCATAGGAGAAGTATCTCTCCAAAAGTCAATGTTGTGTAAATGTCTACCCAAATATTTTCCAAAGAAATTCACTCTGCTGCATAATGTGTATTGTATTGTATCCAGCTGTGCTGGACAGAGACAGATGATAGAGAATAAGGAGCAGGCATTGGAAATAGATTTCTGCTTCACTAAGCTTAAAAAGTCAATTGAGCTCTGAATTTCATATGTGTTCAACAGTGATCATTAGATATGTTTCTGATACTGAAATACTGACTGTGATACAATTTGTTCCTTATACCTGTCAAGCAAAAATGTTTCCATCCATATATGAGCTTGATATTTTATTTGGCAGATCTATTCACTGCTTGTGTTGAACTTTGTACATAATTGGACATATGCCATTATGAGATTCATGTCCAAGAATTACAATGGAAATAAGACTTCATTTACAAACACAGAATTGTCATGTTCAAAACAAAAGCTGGATATATGCACTTCCAGCAAAATGAGAACAGTGTGCAGCTTACATCTGGTAAAGGCATACTGAGGTCAGACTTCTAATTATGAGGACCAGTGCCCATGTTTTCCAGCTAGAACACATTCCCACAATCTTTTTTAGCAGAATCAATCATATCCTAACAACATTCTTTTCGTTAATATGTACTGCGCTATTAGCAGAAAATATCCAGTAGTCACAATGAAAACAACACTGGTCGACAAACATTTTCTTGCCAAACAGATTAAAGTCATTTTAGGTTATATTTGATGCACAGATTCCAAATATGGTATTGGTTTTGCTAGATTGGTTCTAGTTTTTGAAATAATGACCTCAATAATAACCTCATAGAAGACTAATGAAACATGAAAATTAAGCAAAATGAAACTGGATATGCCTACATAAACAAAATAAATTTCTGAAATACTTAATGTCAATATATTCTGTATTCAGTATATTTACAGAACTAATCACAAAGAAGTCATTGAAAAACTCTGTATGTTTTTCTTTTATGCTGATGATCAGGACAATCACGTAGAAGGCTCCAGCAGTAGTCTGCCATCATGTGTCTATCCCATCTGCCCTGATACATTTCTTCCATCACCTTTATATCTTGATGAAACCTCTCCCCTTGTTCTTCACTGAAATCGCCAAGGTTTTCTGGAAATTTTTGCAAATGGCTATAGAGTGTATCTTTTTTCTCATAGTAGCACCCACATTTGTAAAGTTAAAGAGCAAGTTTTGTACCAGTTCTTCATAATTTTGTGATCTTTGGTTACCCAAGAAGTTCTTGACAACCATGACATAGCTGTGCCAGACAGAAGCTTCAGTATCAGACATGTAACTTGTAAAATTTGAATCATTTATCAGTTTCTGAATCTGGGGTCCATTAAAGATTCCTGCTTTTAATTTTCAGTACTCAATCCAGGGAAGAATCTACTAATGTAATTGAAGCAATCACTGTCCTTGTTCAGAGCTCTAACAAATTGCTTCATTAATCCCAAATTTATGTGTAGTGGAGGAAGAATTATTTTTGCTTTGTCAATCACTGGCTCGTTAATGATGTTTCATGTTTTCCCTTGGAGGCCATGTCACCTTTTTCTAGTGATCCTGCTTTGCTCTACTATCCCACAAGCAGATGAAACAAGGGTACTTTGTGTATCCACTTTGCTGTCCAAGTAGGAAGTTCACCATTTTTAAATCAACGCATATGAACCATTGGTGTTCATGATAGCAAAGCATTTGTAAGACCATTTTGATATTTTCATATTCTTCTTGAAGTTTTGTTGAGTGACCAAGTGGAATTGATTCATAGCAGTATCCATTATGCAGTAAAACAGATTTCAAACTTCGAGTGAAACTGTCTATGAAAAGCCGCCTGTCTTCTGCTCCGTATTCTGGTACTCCCATATGGGCTAGTAGTCCAGGGATGTTACAGCAGTACACAAAGTACCATCTTCACTGAAATATGGTAGGAGTGTCACCTCTCTTGTCCTATAAACTGGTATTTTAATTTCTGGTCTCAGACAGTTCTTTTCTTTTAGCCTGGATGCTAAAAGTTCAGATGCTTATTTTGACAGACTTAGGTCATGTAGTAAATCATTGAGCTATTCTTGGGAGAACTGCTGGTTTGATGAAACACTTCCTTCATATTCACTTCCACTGCTAACTCCTGGATTACACTCCAAACCCTGTATATCCCCCATGTCGGATACAGGATTATCAGGGAGTATACTGAACACTGCTATGGGAACATCAGCACCATGCGGCACAGGTCGTCTTGTTGATTCTTCTTGAAACGATTGAAACCTTACCATACCATAGGTACACCAAATTTAAAATTTTTTAAGTTTTCCATTTTTCCACTGATGTAGATACTCTACACAAGTTTTGCATTACATATGGGGAGCCCAATATTTATCTTGGTCCCCAGTTTATTACCTAAATATGCAAGATATGCTTGTTTACAAATTCTGTAATGTTTCTTTTCTGTTTTTGCTGAGAATATTCACCACAAATATAACAAAATACATTGGGGTCATTTAAATTACTTCTTCTTGAAGAACTCATATTTCTGTAAAAAAAGAAAATGTATGAATAAAAAGAAGGCAAATGAAAGTTTCATGAAAATAATGCTACATTTAATATATTAAATGCAAAACATGGGTGTAAATAAAGACTGATAAATAATATGCTGTGTTAACATTTGTTGTTGGTAAAATCCTCTATTCCGATTCCTGTATCACAAGAACTAGAGCCAATTCAATAAAACTGATGTCATTTATGGATTCAGCAGACCTGAAATACACTAAATATATTGAAAAATCCTTGGCAAGTGAAAACAAATTTTTCGTTGAGCTGTGTAATTTAAAGCCTAAGGAATTACAAAGTATTGTCACATAAATGAATATGAGAGAAGATCAAGATCTATTCTGAACACCAACAAAAAGTGGGTTACCCAAAAAGTAGAAATATACCATATAGTCCAGTGCCAGCAGACCTCGAGTCCGACTAAAGTCGCCTAATGAACAACTTGAAACTTGACTTGGGGGTTTTCCCCAGCGATCTGCAACTCGACTTGCGACTTGCTTTCTATGCTGACAGCTGAAGGGGAAGGAAGGAAGCCAGTGAGGCTTCTGTAAAACAGACCACCCCCCCCCCCCCCCCGCAAAGTTCAGCTGTCAGAGGAGAAAACTTAGAGTGCATAAAGGTGGGGAGAAAAGCAGTGAGTCTTCTGTAACACCACCTTCCTCCCCGCCTTTCTTGCATTCTAAGTTTTCTCCTCTGACAGCTAAAAGGAGGGGAGGAGGAGGGTGGTTTGACAGAAGCCTCACTGCCTTCCTCTCTTCCCTCTTCAGCTGTCAAAGGAGAAAGCTGTGGGCTTAGAATGTGATCCTGTGCTCAAGAACAGGATTAGAGCTCTGTTTCTATACAGGGACAAATGGGGATAAATGAAGTGGCTTGACTTGGGATTCGACTTGGAAGAATTCTTGGTGACTTGAGACTTGACTTGGTTTCAATGACTTGGGACTTGACTTGGAGTTGTAGGGTGACGACTTAGTACAACCTCTGCATAGTACTGAGATCCACTCATACTGTATATAATTATGTGTTCTAAAAGAATGTTTGCTACCCCTGGAGGAAGGACAGGAAAATGCGGTGGCATTACTGAACAGACAGGGGGACCAAAATATGTATAAACATTTATCTAAAATAAAAAGTTATGGGGGAGGGATTTTGGGAGGGGGATAGATTGGTGGCATGATTTGGGTAAATTAAAGTCAAGGTTGGGGTCAATTTGAAGTAGACAGTGAGTCAAATAATTTACTGACGCTTTCAGCACTGCTGTATTAATTCTTTAGACAGAGTGCAACATGCTGTAATTTTTGGGCATCTGCCCATAGTTCTAAAATTCACAAGCTTCTAAAAACCCCTGACAGAAAACAAAAAATGAAAGTTTTATTTATATTTATTTATTTTTTTACTTTATTTTAAATACTTGCAAAACAGGCTTTATACTTGTATATTCTGTCTTTAAAATGACTGTGTGAAATCTACTAATCAGAAGCTACACTTAAATCTGGTACGTAACAAAACAAAAATGTAAAAACACCAAAAATGCTCAGTCTTTCCATTCAATATATCCAGATAATACACAAACCCAGCATATGAAACCCCAAAGCAACCCTATTTGGAAAACATTCCCACAATCCTTTTTAGCAAATAAAACCCCAAAGCAATTACCTAAAATCTTTGATAGAAGTCTGAGCTTTGTTATAAGCTACTGCTGATCTCCCCCTTGTTTAGAAGGTTGGTTTAGTTGAAAGTATGGTTGATTACTAATTTTCTTCTGGCATCTCTCTATTCCCTGAGATGCTGAGCAGGCTACATCTGTATGTTAGTAACGTCCAAAATATATTTTGAAGTAAAGATCATTTTAGGAAACAAATGAAAATGAACAAAACTAGGAATTATATTCACTGTTGTGGGAATTATTTTTGCCTTCACGTTGATCCTCTACACATTTTGCATTCTTCCAGTAATCTAGTGCTGAGTACTTTAGGTTATGGGAGATATAACCCCAACTGAATGGCATTTAGTTGTCTAAAGCCCTGTGAATAAAATGAAAGTGTTTAAAATCAAATATATGTTTTAGCTTTTTATTACAACTTTAGTTGCATCTGCCTCATCCCATCCACATGCAGCGTTTGTCTGATTGTTACCTGCAAATACAAGTTTTAAAACCACAACCCCCGCATCATACACAGAATGTTGCCTTACCTGCCTGCAACCCCCCAGCATCGCTGTTAGGACCCAGAGAAGATTACTTATACCACCCGTTACATTCCTCAATTATTTTCAGTAATATTTTTAAAAAAATGAATGCTACTAATAGGTAGATTACAAAATACTGAACATTTTCTTGTATAAAAAAAAATCATGCCAAAACTTGGGAAAAGCAAAAACATGAAAAATAAAATAAAATGTAAGGGTTTAATAGAGGTGCCTGCATTATACCGTATAGAAACATGGGGATTATACAATACACAGTGTTATTTACCAAAATGCTAGGACTTGATGAAGGCACATGAGCTCCTGATATGTATGCTGTCCTTGTCAATGAATTGATTACTACCAAAACATGCAATGGTGTCTATAAGACCATTAAGCAGAAATATCAGAAATTCAGTAGCAGAATAACGGATGGAGATAACCTATGACATGCTAAAGCATTAACTAAACCATAAATTGTCAACTCAAGTACTTTATTTTTTATGTGTCATTTCCTGGATTAACACCCAATAAAATATATAAAAACAACTTGCTTATTATTTCCTGTCAACTTTCCTTAGTAATGTAAAATACAAAAAATAATGCACATTCCTCACACTAACGGTTATTGCAAAGATATGGGCAGAACAGAAGAGGCTGTAAACCCATCACAAAGATGCTCAAAAGGAGTCACTAGAAACAATCTTAGTAATCGTTTTCAACAATGGTAGAAAGGAACAAGCACTGTCCAGACAGGGTTGTTCTGTTAAATGGAAATAGGAAGATGATCAGGTAGTAAAACATAACCATTATTACCAGTTTGTCATTTAGTGGTCTTTCCACAGTTGGATTGCTAAACAATGTAAAGGGATAGTTGTACCGTTGGTACATTTTCACAAATGATCATCTCAGTCCATAAGAATCTAGTGCCTATATGAGAAGTAAATTGTTTGCATATACCTTATGTCCTTTTTCGGAAATAAAATTATTTCTCTGAAAACTGAATCTGTTTAGCTAATGTAAGTTGCTGATTCTAGAACACTGTAATTGCCCTTTAAACTGTTATAGAAATAAGCTCCATTATATTTTATATAATTTTCTATAAGTGCACATATATGTTTTAGTTGATTAAAATTGTTTATATTACTCCAAATGCTATTTTTTAGAAGTATTTAAAATGTCAACTTTAAATTACTTTATTACACCAAAGCCAAAAAATTGGTTATAGAAGGGGAGAGTTAAAATTGACAATATAACTGTGACTGCTTATAACTGCTTATACAAGTTCAAGAGGTCAGTTGTGATCTTTGGATTTTTAAACTTGCTTTGAATTTGACCCTTGGAAAATACTGGGCACTGTGTTCACTGATTCATTCAGGCTCAACCTTACATAAACTATGGACTGGACTTCCCAGTTTAGGAGCACGTTGTGTACCCAAAAGATACTTTACAGACTTAATAATCCTTAACTTTTATTTTTCTGTATGAATGAAAAAGAAAAACAATATCTTTTCAGTGCAGCAGAAATCTTAGTTATGATTTATCAGATTGGTTACCACCTCAGCACTCCTTCCATTCTGTAGAACAGGATCACCTGGACCAAGGAGAGGACAGGTTTAGGCCATAGAGATAATGGCTATTCTTCCCATTGCCTATTACTGTTTTTCTTTATGGCCACAGATCACGTCCTGGGATTATTGCATGTTTCTGGGATTATTGCATGTTTCATCAGCAAGAACTGCTGAAAAAGTACCCATTGAGTAAAGATGAAACAGGCTGGGCAATATTAACTGACATTTCTGCTACATGGATGTATTTTTTTATTTTTACCTGATTATGCATGAAGCAAATAAGGGGGTTGGGCACTTTCAATTTTTTAAATAGAAAATTACTCTTATTTTTAAAATAGTGAAAGGTACAGAAAGTTACAGTTAAGTTGCAAAGCATGGAATAAGGCTTTTACTTGTACCCAGTTTTAGTAAAACCTTTCAGACCCATCCTCGGACTCTGTGAGTGCCAGGATTCAGTAATGATTGCGTGAGTCATTACCAAATCCTGAACTCAATGAGGCGTATTTCCTAAGAGCTAACTGACAGCTTTAGCATTGGCATGATAGTGAGCAGATCTAGCCGCTGCATTGGCTATCCTCAGAAGACACATCTGGAAGGGAAACCTCGCTGTACATCTTCTTAACATGCAAAGTGTGCACAATCTGTAAAGACCATTTTGTAACTTTGTGTTCATTAACTTAAAAAAAAATATGTAGCAACACAACTGCAGCACTAAAGTATTAAAGAGGACAGTTATTAACTTTTCAAGGCTCAGTTTAACTACATCAGAAAGTGAGCACAGATCCCTGTTTATCGGTTACACATGGCTTTTAATCTTGTGGCGTATGAAGTTTATATGTTTTGGCTTGTATCATCTAAAAAAAACAAAAACAAACGTGTGATAATCACAATACGTTACTTGCACTGTGTACAATCACAAGGTCTTCTGCATTTAAAATGCTCAAACTTTATTAATGGCTACATAAACACATTATTCTTGGAAAGCAGTCAAGGTTTGCTTCATAATCCATTGTGTTTTGTTTATTAAAAGAAGGTTTATAGATTCTCTGTACAAAAGGTTATGAAATGCATTCTACACTAAGAATAATTATATAAATATTAGGGCCAAGCTAAGTAATATAAGCAGGCAACTATCAGATAGGTTTCCATTTATGTTAGTGATATAATTTACCTTAGTTTTGGTTCAATATCTAGATGTTGTATATCATGCAAACAATAGGCAACACATGTTAAAAAGAAACTGATTGTTAATTTGATAATTTGACTGAAGAGAATTTGTCCTGGTATCAAACTCTTACAAGCTACTATATAGCAGGATATATAGGAGACCTGTAAGCAAAGAAAGGTCAGGTTTTCTTTCTCTTGCATGACATGGCTGTTTTGTATGCAGTTATGGAAACTTTGGATTGGATATATAAATTGTAGGAAAAAAAACAGCACTTATTTCATCTGTATATTTAGTTGTTTGCTTAAGGATTCGACTTTAGAAACCCTAAAAGAAATTCTATTGGTCACTAACACATCTCATACTGGCTTGGTTATCCTGAGCTACACTTCATATAGTCAGTGCATCATTGGCTCAGCTGGCAGTCTACAGTTGTACATTGTCCAAAGTTCTTCCCACACACAAAATTGCCAGGGTTATATATAGGAAGGATTGATGTGTAATACGCAAAAATCCATAACAACCAAAATAGTTGTGTTGTTTTATGAGTTGTTTGTTTCATGTTGTCTATATTTGCATGGTAGTTTCACATTGTCTCCCCTACTGACTAATGAACAAAACTCACAAAACACAAGAGGTTGTGGAACATAACAAAAGTTCACATTTGTCAAATTGGTCAGTGCTGATATATTATAAAATAACTATTTCATCTGTATAGAAATACAAAATAATAATCTTACTCTATATACTCAATTTAATATTAAACTATACTGTGGAGGCTACTAAAATATTAGTGAATTGACATTATTTTTAGTTTTGTCAGTGTTTAAAGTCATCAGTATGCAGTGCCTTATTGAGTAGTACCAAAGCTCTGTACAGATGTTTGTCTTTGATGAAAGTCTGGTGTCAGTACAGTCTTATGATAGCATTTAGTGATCCGTCATGCATGAGAACTACTGAAGTCCCCACAGTGGGGAATCTCCCATTCCATGGGGAAGACTCCTTCCTCCTCTCACTATAGAAAGGCTGTTTAGAAGTGGTCAAGCTGCCTATCTGTACAGCACTTATCAGGTGCTGACAGCAGGAAAGAGCAGGTTGGAAGTGGGTTCCTGACCAAGCGGTTCTGTTGATGTAATCAGCATCAAAAACCTGGCGGTAGAGAGGTAGATTGATAACAACACTGACCTCACAGATTTACAAATACTTTGGCAGTTTAAAGAACTTCTCATACACCTTTGATCTGTGTATTTAATTGCATACCTGGATCTCAGCTTTAAGCCTTTGATAACATGTACTGCATTGAAATAGAAGTTTCTTAATGTGTTTTCAACTTTCTCTTCATTACATAGTATAGTATCTATGTATTATTCTGTATAAATACCAATTTCTGCACACAAAACTATGTAACACTTCTGACAACAAGTATGCAGTTTGTCAAACTACTTATGGGACATATGCCAACACTGGGTTCTTCCATTAACCAAAATCCAAATGTACAGGAAATGTATGTGACACATAGACACAACATAAAACCACTGTAAACAATACAATGTAAGTATGATTAAAATGACGTGTACTTTGATAAATTATTCTATTGTCTTCCTAGAGGCTTTTAGCTACTGCTTTGATATTATTGGCACTTACTTAGGCTGCAAAGTGGAAAAATGCATATTACTTTTTTTTGTGTGTTTTTAACTTACCCATTAGCTCTCAGTCGTAAACCATTTATGATTAAAAATAAGGGAGCTGCCACTGTTGACCTAAACATACAATTGTATGCTCTGCAGCTTGCTCCCTTTTCCTGGAATGCATATAACCTGGATGTAAAAATGAAATTGGAGTTCATATTTTTTTTACTTCACTATGTGCATGTTTATTCTATCTAAGACTCACTAGGTTAAAAGTAAGGGTCAGTGTATGACAGCATAAAATTTGCAATACTAGTCAGAGATGGAAGCACTCACATATTTGACAGGTTAACTTTAAATAAGTGCAAGAAAACTACACTAAACAGACACATAAACTATGTAATAATGCAAGATGAGAGTATAGAAATAGCTTCTATGACTTGGGAACTGCATGTCAGTCTTCTACCATGAAAACCTTCCTGAAACTTACTTATGAGAATGCTTCTGATGTTAATTTGCAAAAAAATGCAGACTGCCACCTAGTGTCCATCAAAGTAATATGTTGTAAATTAATAATACAATGTAAGTGCACATTTGTTTATGGAAGAACATAGAGGAGAGAGAGTGAAAGAAAACAGCTATTGTTATGTTTTTCTCCATAGAAAATCAAAAATGCTGTGTGACACTGGTGTCGTTGGTGCCTACTTTATCACAATTTTATTTATAAAATAAAGATAAACATTCTGCAATCATGCTTTAGCAACTAATAAGCTTGAAAACACAAATAAAAAGGAATTACACTGTTACAGTTTCCCCTTGAATTTTATAACACTTTAATATCTTACACACAAGAACATTCAGTTACTGAATGATCTTCATCAAGTAAAAATGTCTGGAGCCATGACTGCTGTATGCAGCACCATTTCTTATGATTTGAGTTTACTTTCTCCATAACACTTCTTTATTCATTGCCAATAAAATAAGGCCAGGCATGTGAACAAAGGCTGCATTGTCCCTCTGATGGAATCATGTGCGAGTTTTCTCCAAAATCTTCTGTAGTGATGTTGCACATTTTGTGTTTATCATGAGAATACAGCATTTCAGTAACTGCCTTCTACAACTATCCCACATCTTACCCATCATTAATTTTATTTAAAAGTCAGCACTACGATAATTACAAGAGATATTGAATAGTTTATGTATGTGTTTGGCATAAACACTGCTTTACTGGCGTTAATACTAACACAAAAATGCTCCAAGTAGAGGATTTACAAGGCATCCATATTTTTATTGGCTAGATTCTTTATCACATATTTTCACTTTGTTCCAGCAATAAAGGGGAATTTGTACTTTTCCCGAGTTGTGGTTCCCTTGGCCCCCATTTATTTGCTGTTCCTACTATTGTTTACAAAGGAATAAAAAAAGATATTTAATTCTCAATGCAAAAAGGCTACTGCATAAATGACATTGCAAGTGAAATAATTGCTCAGATCCACCAGCAGCAGAAGTGTTGAGATACCAGTGGTGAACCTACAGCGTAACAGAGCATATTTGAAGCCCCTATTTTGGATGCAGGACAGAGTAGATATAGATTTTATTGATGTGTGTACCCCGCAGAATAAATTCTCTACTGGTCCTTGTCCAAGGAGAGCTTTTAATATTTTCTTCTCACACATTGAGTCTGATTTATTAAAGCTCTCCAAGACTGGAGAAGATATACTTTCATCAGTGAACCTAGGTGATCCAACAAACCTGGAGTGGATTTCTTGAAAGTAATTTGTTAGCAAATCTTTTAAATCCTGGACCACATCCAGTTCAGGTTTGCTGAATCACCCAGGTTCACTGATGCAAGTGTATCCTCTCAAGTCCTGGGGAGCTTTAATAAGATCCCATTGTGTTGAAAGGAAGTAAAGGAAAAGCTCCCTAATGGGACATACCCTATCCATGCCTCATTTTGTAAGTCACCCTCCCATATTGTCCCCGCAGTAACATATTACATGGAGGGTACCTTAAACCCTCTGCTACATGGGTCTTATACTGACTCTACTAACCATGATACTAAACCAACATGAAATGCAAAGTATTCTTTCAGCTCTCTAAGCCTCTTTGCTACAACCTGATAATAAAATGTGCACCACAGAAAAGAGGTGAACAACTGCTTTCAGAACTAATAAAGGTATTTTATATGCAATATTTGTGTGATCTTATCTGTAATTTTCCAATTCTGCAAGACATTTGATGTACAAGACTATATGCCTGTAAAGTACATAGTAGCATATTCCCTTTAAAGCTGGTCCTGAAGCATTTATGACTTATCCTTTATTGGTTTCATTATAGCTACAGTATGTTCACAGTATGAAGAAAAAACACATATGATGATGATGATGGTGTAGGCTCCAAGTCTATGACGTTCACACCATGCTGAGTACCATCTCCCAACACTATCTGATAGCACTGGTTGTTGTGCTTCTGCTCCAAACTGCTATATGTATATCAGGCCAAATATATAAAATCTCAAGAATGAGTCAGACCAAACATCTCTGTGTTCAAAATTTTAAAATGTTCTAGGATTCAATTATATTGGATAAGTGTAAGACAACCAATATGTTTTTGAAGACAACAAACAATTCTCTTTTCATCAGGGCTTAAACATGGGATAAACTCAAAAGCAGAACTCTGGAATCATAAAAAAAAGCAATAAATGTAGCAATGATAGACAAAACGCTTGTTCAAGCAGCAATAAAGGCCTTTGAAGTTTTATACTGCTGCCATGATTTAATACAACAATCAAAGGATTTTAGGCACACAGAGGCTTGGTCAGGTGCTTTCTTGAGACTTTGTGTTTGAATTAATGTAAGCAGGGCAGTTTGGAGCAGAAAATCAAACAAATGGAGATGAAGAATCAGATTCTGAGTTAAGTAGATCTAAACCTAATAAATAAAATATCATATTTATACATTTTACTGTACTTTATGGTAATGATATTTCACAAATGTTTTTAAATATGTGTCTTTCATCAAAATATTATCTGGTGATCCTGCCATGAAGGTCTTTGTTTAGACTGATCCAGTTATAGGGTGACAACTGTCTCCTAATTGTGCTGCTGCGCAGTCACCCGGCCTCATGTACCACTCTGGTTATGACTAAATTTGGAAGGCACCCGTTACAATGGTTCATCAACCTCACATTTGGGAAATCTATTCTTAACAATAATTTGCAGCCAACCCTAGAACAAGCACAAAACAGTATTTTATTAAAACAAACATATGGCATTTGTTTAAAATACACAGTGCTTCAGCACACTAAATGTCATCTAGGTAAGGTTTGTAGTTTAGTAGGACTAAGTATTTCATAGTCGGGAACATAATAAAGCAAGGAAATACACGCAATGCACTACTTCCCTGTAAATGATATCTGATACTTTTTCCCATACAACAATACCATGCTTTTCACGTTGACAGTATTTATGTTTTTTATAGAGCCTTAACTGATATTACATGTTAAGAGGTCACTTTTAGCTTACAACAAATGTTACTGAAGGTTGGGGAATAAGGCCCATGATGTATTATATTATAAAGTACTATATAAAGGTGATGTGTTCTTTAAGGTACATTTAGTACAAAAAAACTTTTATATTCAGGACTACTACAAAACTAGAACAGTTGAATCATGCAAAAAAATATCAAAGGACAAAAGAAGAAAACTGCAAAAAAAGAGGTCTTTGTGTTATGTAAAACTTTTGTTTACAAAATAATGAAAACAATTTATTAGGTGTAGAATGAAGATGAAAAATTCTTCCAGTACAAAAAGTAATGGGCTGAACAAATAACAAATGACTGGCAATATTCACAGTACTGAGATTTATTAAAGGGTATTTCTACTGACAATGATAAAAACAATGAATAAATATGTTTTCAGAAATATTAATGAATGCTGTAAAATATGGACAGGTTCATACTAATTACTGTGCTGAGTATGGCTGACACTTTCAGCATCTGGCATCATATGGCAGTAATGTAGACATTGCCCAGCCTTTATAGACATTTTTAACATGGGGGAATCCTTTAAATAAATAAATACATTTTAGGTCTTAAGGAACCCCTGCTGTAATTACTATAGCCACAGATTACATTTTTTTGGCATGGTGGTCAGTGGGAAGAATGTCCTCCTACATTACTGGCTAGTGGAAAGAATATCCTTTGTACAGCCTAAAAAAGTCCTGGGTTTTAGCTAAACTGACCAGAGGGGTCCAAACTGCTTAATGCAACCTCTAGAGGAATCCTGGGGATCCACAGGACCCTGCTTGAGAAACATTGCAATAAATAAAAAAGTTACGGAGCTGTAGTAATCATCTATAATATCCATATCCATTCTAATCATGTTGAACATTGTTAAGTTTTTGCAGTTTAGTTGTGCTCTGCTTTCTTCTGATACATACTCTGTTAGATCCCATGGTTTATTAAAACTCTCCAAGGCTGGAGAGATATTCATCAGTGAAGCTGGGTGATCCAGCAAATCTGGAATGCTTTCTTAAAAATCATTTGCTGTTTGTTAGCAAATGTTTTCAATCCTAGACAGATCCATTCCAGGTTTGCTGGATCACCCAGCTTCACTGATGAAAGTGTATGGAGAGGTTTAGTAAATCAGGGCCATTACGTGCATGTGTATTTCATTCTAGTATCAGGAAGCCATTCTGGAGCAATAATATGGATGCTGTAGCTTAGAGCTAATGCTAACCTTGTAAAAAAGTATGCTTTTTGGATTATGGTTGTTCCAGTATATAAAGCTCTATAGTCACCTAGATTTTCAAGTATCAAGTTTTTTAAAGAGCACAAAGTATTGCGTGATTGAGAGATGCCATAGCAGTGGTTGACTCAGTAAGGACACATTTCAGGGGTATTCTAATTTACATTTTTTGCATGAGATTTCTCATAAGAGATTAAAATGCAAACGTCCAGTGTCCAGGGAAGTGGACGTGTTGCTGAAATAAAATAGAAGAGTGTCATACATACACTTATTAGTGCGCTACTTTTATATTCATTATCCAGCTACAAGTTGTTGGAAGGACAAGATCTGTCAGTGCTATTAACTGATGCAGAGATTAATAAAGTCTCTTCTCATACCAAACTGGACTGCCCTGTGTGAACAGGCTTCATAAATATAAGGCAAGAGTGGACAAAATTCCAAATCTTTGGCAAGACAACTCCCTGATATGTATTTCATCTGTGTAATAGGTGCTTTGTTTTGGAGTTTGACTTATGTGCTCATTAGAAATATACCGCTTCTTAATTTTAGTTGATAAATGCTTTTTAAAAATCTAAAAAACATCTTTTCTAAAATAGACAAGAAAATGAAGAGTGATAGATAATGCATGTTGATTCTTTCTGCTACTAACTCTTGCAAAGGTGTCAAGACACCTTTATGAGTTTGTATTTCGGACCACATGCCAAGCTATGTAGCATGTTTTAGTCCTTATGACTTTATTTCAACTAAACATATTTAAGCTAATCTTTTGAGCGGCTTTACCAAAATTGCAGTCAAATTGCTGTTTTAATGTGTCACAAAAGTAGAAAAAAAGGCACTGTTTCTGAACAGGTTTCAAAATGTCACTTTAGTATATTAAGGCTTTAAAATATTTTTTTGCTCAGCATGGATAAAATGTAAAAAAACATGGAGTATGGACATTACAAAAACAGCAAACCATTTACATTCTTGACAGCCTCCAATATTTTTGGAATTATTTTTTAATAATTGTATTAACACTTTATTTAATGCCGGGGTGTACAGTAAACTAACACCACAAAGAGGCACATTGAACAAATTTGATTCACACCCACTAAGTAGGAATTATCCACACAAACACATGTGCCAAAAAAGTGTTACATTTGTTGAATAAAGGGAGGTCGTGTTGCATGCCATAGTGCAATATTTAGACTAAATCAAGAAAGAATTAAAGATTTGGTGTATTATTTGCAAAAGCATTTCAATTTTCAGTAATTATGTTTAATTACAGTATTCCAGCATGTTACAGCTTTCAAATCTACTGCCAACCAAAATACTATAAAACAGATAACTGGTAAATCGTGAAAATTAAATTGTGGGTAACAGTCACACCAAGTATTGAACACAGTAATGACAGACTGGCTCTGTTAAGTACACCTACACTATAGAACACTACATTCACATACAGATGCTGCACATGAATACACATGTGGGTGGTTTTACACTTCAGTCTTCCCTTGCAATGCATTAAGGTAGCTCATTCAATAAAAATATCAATACAAGTAATGTCATGCATGGAGAGACAGGATCGCTAGAGGGTGTATGGAGGCGGTGTGAGCCCTGAGAGGGGCCAAGGGGCAGAGTCCAAGCCGTAACCAGGTTTTCTCCAGAGCCTCTGATGGTGAGGATGTTGCGCTGCTGATTACGGCCAGGTTGCGGTCCTTGGGCACACCAAGGTGGGCAAGCACGGTACAAAATCACCAGGCAGGAGGATAGTCAATGAAAGCCGGGGTCGAGACAGGCAACAGGCATAGGAGGTGAGGTCACACGCTAGGGGTCAATAGCCAGGGATCCAGGAGATAGACAGCAATGACACAGGGGTCACTGCAGGCAAAGGGAACACTGGAGAAACTGGAACAGGAGGCACAGGAGAAGCAGGGATAACCACAGGCAGACATGAACACAGGAAAAGCACAGGGAAGTTGGCTGGGAACCAACAGACTGGACAACAAGGGGTTAACACAGGAGCTGGACACAGGAAACACTGGATTAGGCAGCAGGTGTACAGGAACTAGTTCACAGAATTAGGGAGATAGGCACTAGTAACGATGCACTAACACATCCGGCTAAATAGCCAGGGCTGGTAAAGGGGCTACTTCCTGATGGGCCAGTGGCATGGACGGAGTCAATAAAGCCTGGAAACAGAGGCATGCCCAGCATCAGAACTGCCCACATGTGCAGGAGAAAGATGCCTGTGTTTTAGTGAGGAACAGGTAAGTGTGACAAGTAACAGACAAAAAAAGCCATTTATGATACAGTTCACCAGTGCATGGTATGTGTATTGTGGACTGCTGCAGTGCAATGGCTATTCTTAAACAGTATTTATATAGCCCTGACATAATAATCAGTGCTTTACATTGGTACTTGGTTACTCTTCTCTACAATGGGTTGAGACCCCATTCACATGTGAGACACTGCACACAGAATTTTGCTTTGCTGTTACTACTACATCTCACAAGCCTGTTAGGTTCCCCCTTTTGGCAGGTAATGCGGGATCATCCAGGGTACGTAGTCTTGTCTTCTCCAGAGAGAGCATCCCGGAAGGAGTGATTGGGCGATAATCCTTGTGTCTAATAAGCTAAGTGCTAAGTGCCGCCAGGTCGCACCTCCCTGGGTCACCTCACCAAAGGGCAGATCAGCAGAGGTAGGCTTCATTTGTGAGACAGCCAGAAAGGCAGGTGTGGTCACAAGAGCTTAACAGGCATCTTAGTGACAACAATCAGACATAACGTCAGGGTGTAGTCAGTATCCAAGCAGAAGGTCAGGGCAGGTGGCAGGCAAGGATGTTGGCAGTACCCAAGCAGAAGGTCAGGTAACAGTAAGAATGTACAGAATAGTCTGCGCCAGGGAATGTCCTGAAAGCTAATGAGCTGGTGCAAAGTCACAGTAACACATTTAGCCTCTGCCCCTTTAACCTCCCTGGCTGTATGAATATTTTGTGTTTTTATATGTCAAATCATTTGCAATGTAAAATTACTTCCAATTTTAAATGACAATTTTAACATGACAATATTGTAGAACTGAAAGGTAGAAAAGTACCCTGTAGAGAACAAATATAACTTTTTGACCAACTGTTCCTGATGTCTAATTTTCCCAGACAATCTTTTGTTGTCCCACAAACTGCAGTTTCTTGCACCAGTCTATATGACACTGCAGAGCACAAGACATTGATCAAAAGAGAGTAGTTTCAAAATAAAGGTAAAACTAAAATGTAACAGCAACCATCAGATTAAGAATAGTGGGGAAATATCCCAGTTGGAACAGCGAAAACCAGAAAGGGGTCCCAAGAAGCCCCTACTCAATACAAAAAGAAAGTTTTAGCTTAAAATATACTTTACCTGGTGATAATGTTTTGGACATAGCGGTGAAGGGTATAACTTTTTCTTTTTGCGATATGAAGCAGTATTGAGGAGTTTGGACTGGAGATACAGATACGAAACAAAGAATTTAACCAACTTAATTCAAGTTGAATCTTTTAGCTGAAAGCTTTTTATAATGCTGCAGCTGTCAGCAACAGTTAGATAATGGAAAAATAACTGTGAACTATCTGGCTTTAATGCTTTATGAAGACAATACATTTTTTTTTTGTACCTTCAACTAACAAATTTAAGTTCAAAACCCTAGGTTCACATGAAGTTCAGAAATCATTTAACTAGCAATGATGGATATCCTTCACCACTAGACCAAATGCCTTTATACGGCCTGCATTTTTATCAACCTCTAGCTAAATAAGACAGGTCTTTTATTTAGATCAACCTACAGGTAAACAAACCAGGTAATACCTGTATATATATATATATATATATATATAAGTTTTGCCTACAGTTACCCTTTATTGTGTGTAACAAAACAGATGCATAGAGCCATGATGTATTTAACCTGAATAACAGCCACAGACTTGATGATCAAATTGGAACATAAAATGGAACTGAACTCTCCTCAATTCATTAGGAATGCCTACATCTTCATTCAGTCTTCTTTTGGGTTCCGGGCTTTGATGGTCTTGATTGGTTAAACTAAAAATATGTAACTCATTTGCCTGCAAGAGTACATTAATTTCCAGCACATAGGTATGCTGACTAATTGGCTGAGCTGCCCATGCATACAGGTGGCTTCTCTCAGCTGCAGCCCCACAAAGTACTTCTCACTGCTGGCAGCTGTCAATGTGCAGATGTTGATTCTTTAAAGACCAGCACTACAGAGTGACCATGCACATTGCCAGCTGCATAGAGCCACAGAAGATCGATCGATCCTGAAGCAGGCCTGAACCTGCCCATAGTTCCAAATAAGAAGATCCCTTTTAACTATTAAAAAATAAATATTATTGTTTATTATGCAAAATAAAACAAAAAAAAATATAATAAAATTTTTTATGCAAATCAGCACTATTAGCAAAGCAAAAATTCATTTCAGAATCAGAAACTGCTACCTGTTAAAAATAGCACACTTTTAGAGATGCTAAAAAAAAATCTGTGTACTAAATCAGAACCTTACTTAGCTATTATATACAAAGAAGGTCAAACAGCGTTTAGAAAAGATCCTTCGTTCACCCACAAAGAGTGACCCCTACAAGATAATCAAAATGCACTTTTCTAGCAAATTATTCTTTTACTCCTGGGTTTTTCATGACATTTTATTTCAACAGCTGAAAACCAAAGTTGGGAAAGGATACCAAATTTTCCAAATAGTGTAGTAATTTTATTGAAAACCACATAAAAAAGGCATCTAAAATACCTACAAAAAACAAGCAACAAACTATTTAATCAGGTGACTGCAAAAATGTTATGGGACTGAAATTCTACTCTATCCTGATTGGCTGAAACATATAGGGTGGAGTAGGGTGGACCACTGTGATTTAAAAAAATCCCTTTGTATCAACGGTTCAGTTCAGCACAAGGTTTATTTTTATATCCTACCTCATTTGTGTACTGTCTCAATTAACCATGCAAGAGAAAAATTATTAGAGCATTTACTGGCAGTTGGCTTCTCAATCCGCTTATCATGCACTAATCACTGCACACAAGTAAATCATGTAAAGGGTCAGAATCACCCATAAAGTACAATCTTTCATGTCAATATATGAATAATTAAAAAAAAATCCTAATGGATTTTAGTTCATTGTAATTGCTTTTTATTTTTATGTTGTAAAACGTCTGACTTACATAAATGTTAAAGCAGGCTGCATCCATGAAACTGGATTCACAGAATTATGAATATTCTAAAGAGAGGAATATTAGTCTCTCTCCCTCTCTTCTCTTTGTAGGAAATTGTCTTATTTAAGAAAGATTAAAGGAAAAGAAGAAACCATTGCTCTGTCCCACATATTCAGTTGAATAAAGAAATTCCAACTTGCACTAATGAGTCCTATAAACAATATCCTTCTGCAGTAATTAAGAAAAGGATTAAGGATACATAAAGGATGGAGAAATATTCATGAAATAGATAAAATGTAACTAACTGCAGAATGTTTAAACATTTCATTATATAAAAATATTATAAAATTATAAATTAAATAAATAATTATTATACAAAACTATCAAACATTCATCTTAAGCATTTGTGTTCACCAGGTGTCAGCAAACTTTTTAGACTACTAGGCCATTTCAGGAGGTCAAGAAGGCACACTAGGCCAGAAGGAACAAGTTGTCCAAGGAAAATTTTTTTTATTTAAAAATACAGTACGATCAATGGGAAACATGATGTTGCATGTTCTTAGAGACAGATACAATATCGGGTTCTAATGATGAGTAGCTCAGCAAAAGAATGTCATTAAGGTGATTGTCAGCGGGCACAGGCTAACAACATTGGAAACTGAGCATGTGGCATGCTGACGGTAAAAGTCAATGAAAGTCTCTGTATGTGTGTGTGTGCTTGGCATCGAAATGCCCCTTGAGATTCGACCGCTTGAAAGTGTTGTTGGTGTCGTTGCACACTAAACACAAGGCTTTGTTGCTGTGTTGGGCAAAGAATAATTTGTCAGTCCATTCGGGGTTGACGACACTGCATTCGAGGTCAACCTTCTGGAGACTGATAGATGCGCATTGCTTCCACTCTTTAGGCATAGTAATTGGGGTTACTGTGCAGGACCTCGATGGTATTGATGAGGCCAGAGTTTGCCTACCTCTGGTGTACACAGATGGCTGTGATCGAGGTTACAGCTTGATCTAGTGGTAAGCGCTTCTCCAACCACAGTATTTACCCACTGAATAAATGAGAGCTAGAGTAGGGTATGCTGCTAGGGTTAAAGTGGAACTAATGAGCCCCTATTAAGTCTGCATGACTTGGCAGGAAGTGACAATGTGACAATGACTTGGCCATTATTGCAGAAAGGGACAGGCCATGTACCTTCTTCAATAATGCACCTTACCTTCCTTGATCGCTCAGGGTTCCTGAAAACAAAGATGAGCTGCACATGAAAGACATCAGCTTCGATTGCCAGCATTCCCGGCTTCCCTTGCGTGTGTTAGGATGAATGAACTCCTGCGTAACTGAACGAAAGGTATGTCATAGCCAATAAAGACGGCAGAAGATCGTCCGAAAAAAAGGAAGATGGCTGCACCTGGTGCTGGAATACAGACAGTGAGTCAACTGGGTTTAGTTCCGTTTTAAGGCAAATGACCAGCCATCCTGTAACTACTATTGCAGCTATCCATTTAATTGGGGTCTGCTACAACCAAGCATAACTAAACCATTTTCAGAAAGAGCTGTATTATCACAACCATTTCTTCAATTACAAAATTCCTAACTTCGGGCACATAAAAAAATAATTACCTAACCTTATGATGTGATCACTCGTTCAGTTCTAAATACAATGCA
Organism: Pyxicephalus adspersus; assembly: GCF_032062135.1. NCBI lineage: Eukaryota > Metazoa > Chordata > Amphibia > Anura > Pyxicephalidae > Pyxicephalus > Pyxicephalus adspersus. Next base: position 108,762,727 of record NC_092862.1, on the reverse strand, counting down.
GGTGTCTGTACTTTGGAAAATGAGGGAGGTGGCAACAAAACCGGTGTTACTTTATGCTAGTCCACTTTCCCAATAAAAAAAAAAGAAGCAACAGATGCTTCTGTTCTGTAAGAACATGTTTAATACGCTGTTATTGATCACCAGCATAATAAACCTTATATGATTTGATTGCTCATCAAAGTGCCTATATTTCATCCAACTAAAAAGAAGTAAGTAGCATAAACATACTGTAGAAGCTGTTCAATTTCGGTTGCTTGTTTTGCATATGATTAATTAGGGTGTTTGTTTTGTTTTAGGCTGTGCTAGTTTTTTTTTTTACTATCAAATAATTTAGACATGTTAGGGAGGTTATTACTGTGACTTCCTTGCATTGAAGATTATTTTCACACTTAAATACAATTTCCTGACTAGCTTTCCAAACACAGGATTTAGAAGGCAAGTCCTACAAAAACTGAATACTTTATTATAAGTATAATTATACACACTGGTAATGTATCTAAGTGCCCATTTACACACTTTTTTCTATTTTGAATGGGCCATTGACATACCTTGCTTTGGCATCCCAATGGAAATAATGATGTGTATGTATATATATATATATATATATATATATATATATATATATATATACATACATACAACACACATACCCATACAAACACACAGTATTTACATGTTATATGTGTGTGTTTTGGAGCCGAATCCTTGAAATAATAAAAAAAAATACTCTTGAGGCTGCCTCTTGCACAGGGTTTAAACAATACTTGTTTTTTTTTCTATGGTGAAAATAACAATAGTACTTACCTGGTCCCTAGCTCACGTGGTAGCCAACAAACTTTTTTTTGGATGGTCTGGTTTGTGGGCAGAGCCTTGACATCCACATTTAGAATGCAGGGCTATTGGCCCAGCATTGTAGTAAGTTATGTCAGAGCCTGTGGCCACAGCAAAGAAGGCTAGAGAGAATAGGCTATTGGAACCATCCAGACAAGGAGAGGAGTCAATCAGAGTGAAAAACAAGGTCAATAAAAAGAGCTTTTTTTAAACCTCTACACAAAAATTGCAGCAAAGATAGTTTTCCTGGAGTTTCCGCATGTAAGAGTTGACTCATGAGTTGTGACAATGCATGGTAACATTCTCCCTCTCTCAGGTGATGAAGAGAGATGGGTGAAGATCTTACAATGAATAACAAGCAGTGAAACATCTCATCTAGTGGCTTGCCCATTGCTGGGACCCCCTAATTTTTCAGATCAATGTATTTTGCACACAGTAAATAATTGCTTCGAGTTTACATGTTAGGTGGGGCTTATGCTCATTCCATGATAACAGATTGGTACCTGAAAGTGTGGGTAAGTCTCAGGAACTACGCATTTTTGAGCCACTAGAAATATACGAATATATAATATGATGATTATATGTTCATCAACTTAGGAAATTGCAGGTGAAAACACAGAAACGGGAAATATTTTAAATGCTTACTTCAAGTATTTTTCCTTTGCATTAAAAATATTTAGTGTCTACGATGGCTGATTCCTCTGCATCTGTTACTTTTTTTTATGTATCAGCCAGGGGAAGGAGGAAAGGTAATACAATCTCACAAGTACAAGTCTGAGACTTCTGGGGCTGTTGACATCACACGTTGACATCACCCAGCAACATATGGATGTATACACAAAGAAATGCTTTTACAGGTAAATGCTAGGCATGAATACATTAAACATACTTATATTCTTTAGGAAAATTGTTGCTGAAAAGTTTGGTACACTTCTCCTATTGTATACTACTCTCCTCTACCTCTTAGATTGTAAGTTTTGTTGGGCATGGTACTCTTCTCCTCCTGTATCATCCTTTCTACTTGTCTAAGTATGTAGGTTGCACAAAAAAAGAAATCCCCTTTAAAGGCAATGTATATATTAAACAATGCCATACCCCTGAACAAAGGAAAATATTAGTCCTTCTTCCCATTAGTGGACCCAAGCAGGAAATTACTGGCATACCCATATCAAAAGAATAAAAATTCCACTTTATTTCAAACATGTACCTATAAAAACATAATGTCAACATATACAACATACAAAAAAAAAAAACACACGGCTTTACATTACAATTTGTGCAGATATACAATAAAAAACAACACAAATTTATTTTCTCTGCATTCTGACACGTTTCGCGGCAGCAGCCTCTTCCTTCTTCAGGGGATTTGATAGCGGAACAACAAAGCAAACAAACAGATATCCAAAAGCACCAAGGTATTGTTAAAATCCAGGTAACTACTACACTGCATGCAAGGCAGGTATTATGGGGAGCACTGGATTAGTGTCATTGGTATCAGGTGAAGGTCTCCAAAATTTCACCAGGGTCAGTGAATCAAAAGTTGTTTGATATGCACACTTCAGCCTGGTTCCACCATCCACCCAGCAAACAAGCAAGCATGCCATAAATGCATGTTGGTCACCTGCAGCCCCTATTTATTGTACAGTGCTGCATATTATGTTAGCACATTATAAAATAAAAATTACAGTAACAGTGTGGCAACAATGTAAAACAAGCCTAATGAGTATCCAGCCCTCATATGTAAGAATCCTTATTTTATTACTTTGTATAACCGGAAGGCATCTTCCCAGAAATCACATTTATAGGGAGTTATTCTATCTATGAGCAATAAACACCCTGTGTTCTATATATTCTTTCAGTGCTCGAGTTTTATAAACACGTTTCCTGGCTTCTGTTTTTGTTTACACTGTTGGTTAGAGGCAAAATGAAGCAATGTGTATGTGAATTGTGACAGAGATTATGGCCCTGATTCATCAAGCCAAATCGTATTATCGATCGCGCAGTCGTATTACCCGGACCGCGGTAATCCGCGATCGCTGGTCGCGCGTATTATCGCGCTTCCCGCGATCGCGGATTTCAATGATGAATCAGGGCCTATGTGCCAAGGCAGAAAGTAAACTGATGAGTGAAATGAATGAAGACAGAGGCGTGTCATACAAGTCTGTTACCGGTAGAACAAGCTTATTGCACCCTCAAGAAACGTGAAAAAAGTTAGTGATACTTTATATGTTATTCTCACTACAGCATGCCAGCAAAATGTTTTCTATTTTAAATGCACTTACTGAAAAGAAAATCCAAGTCAGAAATAAATATTTTGGTTGTGTTCAGTTACAGGACAGTGTTCTGGTTTCCACTTACAGTGCGGATATAGTGGATGGGTCTGAAATGAAAATTGAGCTGCATTGTTTGTAAAGGTTGCAAAGCATCTTTCTATTGAAATCTAAACTTTATTTTCCTTTTTTATTAAGACGTTGTTCCAATATTGTCTGTATTAATGAAGATAAAACATTGTCATCCTAGGTTGGGAAGTATGCTAGATCTAAATAACAACTCCACCTCTTCTTCTCCATAACATGAGGGGAGGTGTTTTAGTACTCAGAAATGAAGTTTGCATTTGATAGATTGTATTTCTGGCAAAACAAACAGGTGTTATTTATACTCTACTGGAACCTTTTTTAAGAGACAAAACATGGTGACATATGCACATGAATAGAGGTTTATCACTACACAGATAGCACAAATAGCTTCGTCTGATCCAGCCACTTACTATTTATTTGCCAACATCCCACCCAGGTCCCTTAGCCTATTGAGATGTATTATTCCCCTCCATCACTTGCTCATCAACTGTATTAGGCATGTAGCATGAAAAACAATGTACAGGCTCTCATAAGCTCTCCTCTACCTCTGATATGTTTCCCAAACCAAAGCAGTTTTGATCCATGCCTGACCCCTAACCTAGTTAAAAACAATACGGTTTATCATAATCTGATCAACAAATCAGGTAACTCGTGCCAACCCGACCCAATGCAGCACTCTAAACAAACATCATTGAAAACACTTGGATCATTGTGATTTTTTAAAGGTCATTCGGAGTACCAAAATCATAAATAATTATTAATAAAAATAGTATTAGATCGTTAAACAACTTGAATAAGTGGCTCCCTAGTCTTTAGCAGCAAGTAAGATCACTATGTCATCAATATTAAAGGTTTCTCATGTTTCAAAAATATTCAATATACCAGATTTTCTTTTCCCCTCAAAATGCTATTGGAAAAATGATCTTGGTTTATACTCAGGTCACATCAGAAGATGGCGATGTATCCTTTTGTAAAGTGTATAACAAATTCTTGCTCTTAGAGTCATGAGTTTGTTGCACACTATGGCATCACAGCACCATCTATTGGTGGCCAAAAATAATGCACAAAAGAATATTAGCAAGTAGCCCATCATAACCAACCCAACTCTAAGTACTAAATATATTTTAACCTGTAAAAAGGGGGTAAAAGAAGCACAGACTGAGCCCTTGTGTTTTTTTTTTACTTTTAAATGAATATTTAATCATAATACACCATGGATGGATGTATTCCCATTTATTTGATTTGGCACTTTTATTGCTTACTGTTCTCAATGTTAGCAGTGGCTGACATATTTTGTGCCCTAGGTTTATACTATAGTCCGCTTCCTGTACTTTCAGGTAAAACAAAGTGCCTTGGTTTATATTTGGATTAGTTTATATTTGAGTATTTGTAGTATGTTTTATGTTATGAACAAACCAATAATTTTATGTTATCTTTGTCACATAAATATTGTAAATCAGTTATAAATTGTAAAAAAGTTGTTCTACTATGGATATCAACATTAGTTTTTGCATTGTCTTAGTCAAAAACACTGTGTGGTTTATTTTTAAATGGCAGAAGCTGAGACTGAAAGTAAATACAGGAGAATGAAGCAAAAAGGATGATATTTAGTATTGGACAAAATGGTTTCATGGCAAAAACAATGTTACTGAATAACTCTCTGTTACTCTGAGCTGACATTTGCCAAATCTTACTAGGGTAAGATGGGTTCAGGTAAAACTTTAACATTTACATTTACTGCTATACCACGATTTCAGAAAGATTAAGCTGCAACAGATAACAAAAGAGTATGGTATATCCACAGGTGTGGTGGCATGGTCTGAGGGCCAGCACATATTAACAGATATCAGATATTAAACACAAAAACTTAGAATGGAAGGGAGCAGTCCCAATAAGTCATTCTATATTTTAAAGTTGTTCCATACTTTTAACAATTTCAAATGAATATAATTTTCTATCATTGCTAAAATTCAGCTGTGTTTTAAAAAGTAAAACTTCTGCTTATGTGTGGAAATGAAAATAGGCAAGATAATACACGCCACAAAAAGCTGGAACAGCTAAGGTGTTTCAATTCTAAAAAATGAGGATGGTAGAAAAATCTTGCCCTAAATAGGTTACCTAGGTTTATAAACTACCAGCAAGCTAGCTCATGGCTTTCTAATGGCTTAACTTATACCTGCAGTATGTTAAATTGTTGTGTCGACCTTAATATATAATTATTCTTGGAAAGATTTATGTAAGATGTCACCACACTCTTAAATCAACATCGACAGAACATTAATCAAGCTTCTTCTAATTCACTATGGTGAATTAGACAGCAGATTTAGGATTGAAACCACTGGACTATTATGTTACTTTCAGCTGGGAAAAGTTTTACTTCTAATGACACATTTTCTTGCCAAATGCACAATGGCGGAAAACTCCTTCATGACAAAGTAAGATGTACATGATATAGCCCTCTTGTAAATAACAGTAAATTTAGGTTGGACATTTCATGGAAGTTAGCCTAATAATTATTTCCTAAATTACAACACTGTCAGACAAACCAAAGTTGAATGTATGGAAGCTAGATCTACATCAAATGAACTTACTAGACAGAAATACAATATGTTTGTCTTTGTGGCTTTACATTGATTACACTGATGTTTTGTACTGATTTCGGATGGACTAGTGCCTAACAAAATATTGGGCCCTGGCTGTAAGCATGTGACACATAAAAAAAACTCTTTCAACTCAGTGTAGATTGTTATGTATTCATGGTATGTATGTGTGTATGTATATGTTATATATTTTTTTAAGAAATTACATAAAGGCCAAAAATATTCTGCTGAGTTAACCTAAATGTTGGGAGCCATATTTAAATTTCCATTATTTTCAAATATACAATTAAATTTAAATAAATTTACATTTTTTTCTGTACATATACATTTTTTCAGTAAGCAAATTGCAATTTGCAAGGGGAGTCAAAGTCCCACAGTGCAATATACAAATATTCAGTGCATATATTATCTCCTGTATTACGAACATTAAAAAAGTTATATTATAACTTGGGCGATTCAAGTTTATACAAACTGCCTTCTATCAGGTATATGCCTGCTGTTGACCATAAACGGGCACCTTTATGACTTTAATAATCACTAGTTTCATCTAGACTGACCACATAAATCAAGTCCAGTTTCTCAAAAACAGTAATGATTTATGTGTTAAAAAACATGTTTTTGGTGCCTCGAAGACTAATGATCTTTGGGAAAACAACAGCTTTATAGGTAATTTGCTTATCTCTAAACTTAAAACAGTGCAAATAAAGTGGTGTAATCAGAAAAGTAATGAAAGGCAGAGATTTAAAGGATAATTGTACTAGTAAAATATAGTTATGCTTTACCCCCCCCCCCCCGACCCCACCCCACATACACACACACACACACTTGTTGTAAAGGAATGTCTGCTATTTAGATCATATATATATATTTACTGAAATATTTAAGCACTTGCAAATCTACATTTGAGCCGTTTACTTTCCTAAAGAATCAGAGTATCAGAAATATACCATTAACATTACCATCCTAAAAACAAGTACCTACTTTTCTTCTGTTATCCTTTGCTGTTCACACATCAGTGCTTCAAGTCTTTTGCAACTCTTTTTCTATTTCTTGTCTACATGCAAAGGATACAAGGATACAAAGGATATACTTTCATCAGTGAAGCTGGGTGATAAAGCAAAACTGGAATGGATTCCTTAAAAGAAATTTGCTAATTGTTAGCAAATGTCTTTAATCCTGTACCAGATCCATTTCAGGTTAGCTGCATCACCCAGCTTTACTGATGAAAGTGTATCCACTCCAGCCTTGGAGAGATTTCATAAGGCCCAGAGACAGTGACCCTGATTTATGAAAGCTCACCAAGGCTGGAGAGAATACACTTTCATCAGTGAAGCTGGGTGAACCAGCAAACCTGGAATGGATCTGGTCCAGGATTGAAAACAATTGCTAGCAAATAGCAAATATTTTTAAAAATCCATTTCATGTTTTCTGGATCACCCAGTTCACTTCTGAAAGTGTATTCTCTCCAGCCTTGGAGAGCTTTCATAAATCAGGGCCAGTGTCTAAACAAGAAAGTTTGTGACAGTGTCATCACAGCAGATTTATTTTTTACCAGTGGTGGAAACATTGATTCCCAGGTGACTCCTGGCACCTTTCTAGCTGTTTAGTCGCCCCAACTGCTGCACTTATTCCTAATGAACCAGCATTTGAACATTTTACATGGCAGTGGCAGGTACTACCCCTTTTCTTTCCTTATGGGTGGCTGCAGACACTTTATGTAGCTTCTAACCCGTAGTGACAATTTACACGTGTGAGAAAGTGGTAGCTGCATCTCACCAAATGTCTCAACTAACCCTGAATTAATGTGTTAAAACTGTGTTAAAAAATATTAGTAATTAAGTTTAAATATTCCACTTTAGGTCCCTATTTCAGCAGGTCCCTATTTACCCCTCCGCCTGTGCAGGAGTTATGTCATTCAGCCCCAGCCAATAAAGATGGGAGAAGATATGAATGCAGAAGAAAAGAAGATATCGGCCCCCCTGCAATGGAACGGGGACAAATAAATATCTCAAAGGTTTAATTCCACTTTAGGAAGTCTTTTTTTAAAGTAGTAAGTAGAAGGTACAAAAAAGGTTATGCATTTTCTTGAATTCATTTAAAGTTTTATTAATCCTGCCAGTAGATTTATTATTTTGCCACTAAATGTAACAGACCAAGTTTTCAAACAAAAAGAGGGCAGTTACATTTATAGAAAGTCTGTCTAAGCTAATAAATGGCCAGGAGAGAAAGCTGTCAATCAACCAGCAGGTGCTTTGATTGGGTGAAAATATAGGAAAACCATCATCCAACAGAATTGAGAGCTGGTAGCCTCTAAAAAAGCTACTAAAAAGGATCCAAGAAACAAAGCAGAATTGGTATGATCTATATACAAATGTATTACAATATAGCTTACAATATAACAACTAAAATAACAGTACATATAATATTTGGGCTTACATAGATTTTATTAGGCATGAATTCAATAAAAGATGAACTCTCACTAGTGTTTGAAATGATTACACTTTTGAAGGAAGCTTGTCTCACATTCAGTAATAGATTTTGTTTATGGATGAGAGAAAGGCCAAACACATGAAGGTTAATAGAGTGACTGCATTAAACTCACTGAAGATCTACACCACTAGAAACTTTGGGAGACTATTGAAATGCAGTATACCAACAAAGCACATACAATTACATTACATAATAATGCTGAACAGGGGATAGTGAAGATGTCATCATTGTTTTTACAATGTAGTATTGCTCTAGTAAACAAACCACTGATAAGAAAACTTGGCAACATATAACAATAATTCATTCTTCAAACAAACCAAAAGTAGAAAATCAGATAACAAAGCCATATCAATAATTACAAAAATAAACAGTTTTTCTTCCCTTGTAAAGTATAACACAAACTGACATTTGTAGAGGCTAAATTGGCATGTATGCTATACCACTCATGCACCACATTGATTAGTATAAACTTGTTGCTATTTACCCAATGACACCCAATGCATATACAGTATAGAAAAACACACTTGACATTTAGTGCACGACAATACCAAAATCAAAAAAATTTGGTGCATTTTCTCTGCATTAAGACTTGATAAGGACCCATTCAAAGTAAAATGGGGGGTACAACAAAACATAAAAATGCACTTCATAGTGGGAACATAGGTGTGAAAGGTAGGGATTTATTTTTTCCTTTTATCCCACTTTCATTTTTCACTACAGCTATTTAACTTGCTAAGGTTCCATTTCAGACATACAATTTCATGGCTGCATACATGTAGGTTGTTTTTTGAAGTGCGGTAAGGCAGCCTATTAATTTCCAATCCATAGGGTCTAGAAGTATAGTGTCCACTAATGTGTTGATTAACGGTTCAACCAGATGGCAATAGCATTTTCTGTACTACTGACATCATCAGTAGAAGGTGTCATCTTGCCAAGACCAAGGAGTTTTCTTAGGCCCTCAGAAAGACATTTGTGAATATTATGACTAATAGTCTAGCAAGGGAAAACCCTAATTATTTGAACTCTATCATTCCACTGTAAGGTTAAGAATCTACTAGATTTAAATGCATAATGCTCCAAAAAAAATCTCAACGATCATCAATGAGCATCTATAATATAAAACAAATTCTACCAATTAGATATTTATAGTGGGTGTATCTTTTCTTTCCATAAAATTAGAGCAAAACTATAGGGCCATAAAACATATATTTGGTATAAACAGGAAAAGATCCCCATACTAACTGTAAAGCATTTTATGGAAATGTGATGTTTTGGGGGTTCTTTGCTGCTTTAATGTCTGAGGAGCTTTCAATCACAACTCAACTATGAATCCTTTGTTAAATCATCATGTTTTGAATAGGACCATCTTTTCAAAAGTTGAAGTTTAACAAAATAATGATCCAAAGCACAGTAGCAAATCCAGGGCAGCCTTCCCAAAGCCCTAATTTGAATCCTACTGAAATATAGAGAATTTGAAACAGACACAGAAGGAACCCCACACACATATTGTAACTAAAATAGTTTTACATGGTGGGGTGGTCAAAAATGTAACCAAGTCAATGTCAGTCACTGATGGGAAGTTATGCAAAATAACTACAAATAGTAATTTCCTCTGGGGTGGAGGTAAATACCAGCTTACCAACTGTAGTTCCGGGTAAGCACAGAACGACCCTTGATGAAGTAAGGACTTGGCAAAAACTGTTGCTAAGCATGTTAAGAAATTAACTGTCTCCATAGCTGAAAATCATTTGTGAAATGGAAATCAGCTATAACTGCCATTATGAACACACAAAAAAGATTTTAAATTGTAAATTCTAATGAATAAGATTATCCTGAGGGGTATACTGATATATAATGAGATGCATTTTCAGGTATAAATTATTCACAGAATAGAATTATTACAAAGTGTGTGATTATAGTAGATAAATATTTATTGCAATTTCTGTATTTAGATACTATGGCAGGAGTATTAGGTTGCAGTACTGGGATGCCATCCAGCTCTACATGGAATAGTTAGTAAGATCACATTTAGCTACAGGCAACTGCAGTATAGCTGCAGTAAAAATGGTGCTGCCAGATCTGTTGTACTTAATCTTCTTGTGCATAAACCCCATGCCACAAATTCAAGATGACACATTGAGTGCTGAAGAGTCATACAAGTGAAATATTACTAGTGTCAGTTTCCTACTAGTCCCTATTACCCCACTGGGTAGACAGCAAACCTTAACTAAGCCAGATGATAAACCAGAAATATGTGAACTTCTCCAACCCAGTTCAGAAGACTGTAGCTGACAGATATCAACAGCAATGTTAGCAGAACCACTGGGCTGATTTGAGTTTTTAACTGAAGAAAAGACACAGTGAAATATGTATTCATTCCAATATTGGAATCAGATGTGGATGTAAAAATAAGGTCTGTATCAAAACAGCAGCAAAGCACAAAAGGAGGTGCAAGTAAACGGGGGAGATCATTTGCTAATGTTACTTACTTCCCAAGTGAACCTCCTATTTATCTAGAGGGCATGTGTAAATACTGCTACACATTTAGAATTTAAAGCAAATGGTTTAATTTGTTCAAGTGTAGGAGTACCCTGAATAAAGCTAGCTTTTAAAGCCTACACCCTACACAAAGTCACATACCTAAATACTTACCTTGGGACATTCCCCAAGATCTTCACTGTGCAGCCCTTTGCACACAAAACACACACACTTAGCTTAAATTGTTAATGCACACCACTGAAATCATTAATCCCTATGTTTTTGTTCTTGCATGTGCTGGGGAAGCTAGATATGGCCAGGTTGGGCATAGATTTGAGGTGTAGGGCCGGAGATAAGTATTTAGCTTTGTGGCTTCAGCTTAGAGCATAGGGGGCATTTAAAGCATGACTGGAAGAAAAATAAAATTGTCCTTCAAGTGACACGTGATCTTAACATTTTGTAAAAGCCTAAGACTTTATTGAAACAGCATTTTGACAAACATGGAGCTTTCCAAATAAAGTTTAGAAACATTTTTAAAAAGTCCCAAACTTCTAACATCCCCAGCAGAAAGTTTTGTTCAATTATTATAAAAACTGTTAAGGAAGTTGGCAAAATCAGAAATCTATCAGAAGAAGTCTTCTAGCCAAAACATTTATATTTGATTTAGTAAGAAGGCCGTTATTTACATGTGGCTATAAGGATGATAGCTCTAACCAACCAGAGATCCACAGAGATGGTTTAAATTAACCACAATTCTAAAATCTAGATGTTTTCCAAAACAATGATTTAAGGTAGGTGTCAAGAAGAGAAAGTCTATTTCATATTCTGTTTGTAGTTTACAAGCAAATGTGGAAAAATGATCTGGTCTGATAAAATTGATCCTTTTTGACCCCAGAACAAAACTATATGTGTGATAACATGAACTCAAGCACAATTGGAATAATATTGTAGGGATGTCTTTAATCATAAGTCACAGGGGAACAGAGCAGGTTTAAGTGCAATATCATGGGAGTCAGATAAAGGGAAAAACTATAGTAAAATAAGTTCAAGTTGACAAAAGGTATGTGAGTTGGGTGACGAGCTCAACTTCCAGCAGGACAATCATTTAAACCCACAACCATAGCTATGCTGGAATGCTTTAAAGAACCTGGACAAATTGTCCTGTTACAGACCAGATCATAATCCAGAGACACAGACAGAGCAATTTTATCAATAAAAGTGAACAAAAATTGAAGTATCTAGATGTGAAAACATAATTGTAAAGAATGTAGAAAGACTAGATAGAAAGACAATACAAAATTGTAGTTATAGCTAAAACTAGAACCACCATCTTATCTTGCATATAAAAAAAATACATCTAGGCATATTGTGATTGGAACATAAAAGATAAATAATTAGTCAGACCTCATTTATGCTTAGTGCTGACACAAGAACTGTCTCTGTTAGAATGGCATGTTAGCATGTGATAGTTTGAAAATAAGTATTTAGCAAACACTTATAAAGGTGAAGTCTAGATTCTGTATTATAGATGCCATTTAGAACATTCAGGACTGGGACAGATCAGCTGAGAATCTCCGCACAGCTGTTTTCCCTTATGCAAAAAGAAAAGATTCACACTGAGCTGATGCATGCAGTTATTTAACCATTTCTGTTCTGCAGTCTTACCTGTAATATCTCTGTTTTGAGATCCCATAATGATAGGATTTCCTGGTGCAGAGACGGAGAAAACAGCCTTGTGTTTTGTTAAAACACATACTGGCTAGACCTGCTATTTAATTTGGCTTATATGTTTTCTGTGCGCATAGGTTATTAGCATGGCAGCCTCAACGTGTTGATTTTGTGGCATGAAGCTTGGTCAGTCAGCCTTTGATTCCTGTGATACTTTATCTATTTATAAAAGTAGCTTGTTTAAGTTTCCATAAAATGAAAGGCAATACCCTTACCACAAAGTACTGAATGAATGTACAGGAGTTCTCCAGTATTGTGGTCAGTTTGTGGTTTGCTGCCAGTGCAACAGGCCTGCCTGTATAACAAATGAAGGTAAAAAATTATGAATATGAGAGACTTGCTTCTGAAAACAGAAACTGCAATGTCTTGAAACAAGGAATTTGTTATGGTATACTGGCAGCCTTCAATCATAGCCAAGCAATCTGGAACTTGATCCAATCCAGAGCAGATCAGGTGCCTGGAGAGTATGTGCATACCTTTGTGGACATGTTTTTGGTTAGTGGTTAAATCTGCAAAATAGATTAAACATGTCTATTTTGCTACCAATGGACTGCTGCTCTAAAATTACTGTATTACCACTGGAATATCTAAAAGTTTTTTTCTGTGTACCTAATTTAATGAAGGAAATGTAAAACTCTGACCGCGTGCTTACGACTATGACCTATCCTGCAGAGTATTCCATTTATATTATGTCCATTAGGGTCTTCTAAGGAGTCTTTAAAGCAAAAATAAATAGCTTGGAATCCCTTCTGGTACCCAAAGCTCCAGGGTTCATGGTTTGCTAACTATATTTATAATATTGCTATATTTACTACATTTATTTATACTATAAAATATGGCACTCTGGTAACTGTAAGTGGTTAACTAGAATGAAAATATTACGATAATAATTCTATTTGATTTCATATATATTTTTTTCTATATTTACATGCAGATCAATTTGTCCAGAAAATTTAACATTAACAGAGGATTGGTCAAACCATAAGGGTTCTTTTTACAATGGTCAATTTTCCTTCACACGATTTAAACCCTTTTCCTAAAGAAAAAAATGTAAGCTGTAACTGCCTAAAAGTGTTAGAAGTTGGACAATAATTGGTTTGTTGCTTACTTAAGGGAACCTGTGCTCATACTATGCACACTGAAGAATTTACTAATTCCATGCAAGCAGTTTAAAACATATTAATCTCTGTAGCTATATGCAATGTGGAAAATTAATCTTCAAACTTTACAGCAGAAATACTAAAACCTTTGTTTGTTTCTCTTCAGAATTGTGCCTGCTCCCCAATGCAACCACACACTTTCTAAACTTATGCAAACTGACCTAAAATATAGCAACAAGAGGCTTTGTTGTGATTTATGAGAATTAGTTCACAGTACAGGTAGTTAAAAAGGAAATGTAGACTTTTTAAAAATCTTTTTTACTTTTGAGCTAAAGTACATTTTGGATTCCATTTAAAAGTACATGTTATTGTAAGAAAATCCTGTTCACACCGACAACACTGCTGTGAGATCAGTGAGAATCGAAGATTGTCTTCCCTGTGTGCCATTTTTTTGCCAACTGTACCACTTATATATATACACATATATATATATATTTATATATATGGAGAGAGAGTGAGAGAGAGCAAGTCTTTTTGCTGCAGATGTTCATGTTGTCCCTCCTATAAAAAATTATGCTAGTAGTGCCATTGTTGTAGAGACATTTCCATCTCATATAAACACCTTTTTAAATATTAGAAGGGCTGGTGTATTGTCAAGTCAGGATATGAACTTTGCCCAAAAACAGACATGAACTTTGAAACCAATAATTATTTATAGAATGAAAGTCCCAAAAATCTGAGACTCCACATACAACTAGAAAACAGATTCATAAACATTTGCTGCTGTTACATGTACTTTATGTATTTATATACGGCACATTTAACAATATACTGCATTGCCTCTGAAAAGATCATTACAAGTACCCCTGTGAGATAAGATTTTAGATTTGTGGGTGCTCAGGGTAAAACTGGGTTAAAAAAATGAACCCCAGGAGAATAGATATCATAGGGTTACAGGTAGAAATTAACAAAGTTTTCTTACAAAGGTTTTCACTTCAAAAAGAACAATTCTATATACAATACTAACGATAACTGGCCAAGTCTCCTTACCTATATCCTCTGAATCTCCTCACAAAATTCCAACTGATACAGTTTCCTAGGTATTGCTGGCAAGTATTTGCAACACTATGACTTTACTTAGGGCAGGTTGAGACCTGCGGTGGGAATAGGTGTCCCTGCACAGCTTCCAGCTGCTGGTAAAGTTTGGCCACCTGCACCACAGTGCCTGTTCCTAAAGAACCAGCATTTGCAGATTTGACAGTGGAGGTATTGAGCGGTACTGAACTGCTGACTGCTGCCCCATTCATTTTCTATTGTCCTGCGTGGTAAGACGTTACTTATAGCGTTTTTGTGTGAGGGTAACCATACCTCATCCTCAACGTCAGTCTGAACATGGCCTTAAACTTCAGCATGGGGTCATCTGAAGATGGGTTTCATTGTTTTTTTGTTGTCGGAATCACATCTTTTTTGTTTAGAGGTACATTTAACTAGACTACACAAAGAATCCCCCCTTGTCAAAATATTCACATATTCAGCCAGTCATGAAGACACAAACACAAAATTATTTTTCCAGCCGTATTTACTCAATGCCACTTATAACATCCAAGTGAAAGATATTGCAATAGTTCAGAAAAGAAAAAAAAATATTCAGATGGAAAAAAGATTATCTCCATGACAGCACATTTTAGAACCACCTAATCACAACCTTGAGTCTGCTGGGATACTTCTCAACCAACTTTGCACATCTAAACTGTAAAGTCATTCAACAGATTTTTAATAGGGTTTAAGTCTGGGCTCGGGGTAGGGCCACACAAGTACATTTACTTTTTTTTTCTTCAGCCACTGTTTGGTCCATGTTGCTCACTGTCATGTTGGAAGGTGAACCCCCGTCTTTCTGGTGGAGGGCAGCAGTTTTTTTTTAAAGTGCCTATGTTGAGGCAAAATAATTGCATTTTGGTCTCATCTGACTGTAATATATTTTTCCATTTGGCCCCAGACTCTTCAAGGTACATTTTGGAAAAACTCAAATATGACCTTTTAAGGAGTGTTTTTTTTTTGTTTTTTTTTGCAACCCTCCCATACAGGCCACATTAGTAGAACACTAAAGCTGCTGTCACATGCAAACAGTAATCAATCTTAAACATAAATTACTGTAACTGCTTAAAAAGTTACAGTAGGCCTTTTATTAGACCGGTTTCCTCCTTCTTCGTCCCTAAAATTTTAGAATCTTATTTCTGAACTGTGCTTGTCCATCACTTTATCCCTGAGATCTTTCTACAGTGCCCTGTCACCTGTTGTTATTTGCTTGCTTTCAGATGTACTACCAAGCACTGGAATGCTACAGGAATAGCTGTTTTATGCTGAACTAATCAATAATGATTACAACTGATTACAGTTGAAAACTTTTATTTTGCCAATATATGTTTCACCTGTAAGGCTATGTACACACATCAGATGTCTCTCATCCGATAATCGCCTCAGGGCTAGTATCCGACAAGAATCTGGCGCTCTTACAGTGCTCGTCCGACGCCATTCATGGATCCGTCCTGGCGTATCCGGGAAGGACAAACGATTCAGGTTTGTCGACAAACAACCCAGGTTTTGCTGATGTTTGGCATTCAGAAACGTTTTATGAGCAGACCTGCCTAATCTCGTTTTCTTTTTCTACTCGTTTTTTGCTTTTAGCAATTATGGTGGGTAAGCTAGGGGCAACTATTGTGAACTGCTAAGGAAGTCCACCCAAGGAAACACATTACTTATCTTGTCAAAAATCTCTAAACTGTGCACTTCATGCTACCTAGGCCACTAATTAAAGAATGATTCTATAGGAAAACATAATAGGCACAGGAGATTACAAACAAAACAAAAAAATTTTACCCTAAAACACTTCTTAAAAATGTGACTTTTTACTTAAAGTGAATATATTGATGCAGAATGAAGTTCCCCGGATTTTTTATCTAGCTGCTTACATCTCCATTTACTGATCAATTATACATCACAGATTTCATCTATATGTGTAGCACAGAGAAAAGTTTGTATTTCTAGGAAGTCAGCTTAGTGAATGAAGTCCTTGTAGACATGTATATACTTTTGCAGTGAACACTGTTGCGTCTTTTCTACCACACAGACCTCATAATGCCTGAATTCAATCTTCAGCATGTTCATTAAATGTAAATGTGGTATAGGGATACTTGTTGAATCAGCAATAGCCAAAAACATCAAGTCCTATAACACCCTATCCTCCATCTTGAAAAATTTAGGATGTGTTAGATGACTAGAAAGCTGGACCCAAAGTTTGACTGGAGAAACCACAGAAGCAAAGATCTGAGATTATATATTAACCGCATATAGGCTTCCTACATTAGACAAGAAAATTATTCACAGAAAAGTTTAACACTACACTGATCAGTGTGAACTTAAATATCAAACAGAAAATAACTTTCTTTGTTTTCACAACGCTGCAATAACTTAGCCTTGAAGGTAATATGTTGACAAAGATATTTCCAAAAGTTGTGTCCTTTGTCATTATATTCAACAAGGAAATACAGATTTGTTGGACTTTGCACAGGCAGCTTGCCACAAATATAGCACTGCCAGCACATATTGTAATATGACCTCCATGTAAAATAAATATCAAGCATGTCGTACCATATACCAAAAATTGTTTTACAAATATTAGAAATTATTTTTTATTATCTTTTTTTAAATAGAAGAACTTTTTGTTTTTTTTTATCCCCACTGATACCCATTTCGGGCAAAGCAGCATTATCTTTGTAAAGGCCTCACCACGAAACCTTGCCTGAACTCCCTTACCTCTTGCATCTCCTACAATACTTGCTGCTTTAGCTTATGAGTGAACATGTGATATTCTACCTTGACCAAGCCTACTGTTTTTTGTGTGTCTTATTTTGTATGGTAACTCTCTTCATTGCCCATTTTTGTGACTGAAGTTGTATTACTTTTCACAGTTATGATAAAGGTCTACAGACTTTTACATTATGGACACTGCTCAGGGCTGTGCTGACCTCTCCTTAGCTAATCTACCACTGACCTAATGAAACTAGAGATGGGATATTTCAAGCACTGGCTTCTTAACAATTCCTAATGCAAGCATGGATGAAGACTAGTAGATCTTTTAACCTCAGCAGCCTTGCCACAGCAGAGGAAAGTCAAGTGTCAGAGAATTGACAGCTGTCATACACAGTTCATTGATGTGGTCCTGTTCCTAGACACAGCCACAAAACTGGAAACATGATTCACCACCAGCACATGTACAAACCTCTTCCAACTATTTATATATTTTCTTAGAACCAATGTATGTTTTTATTACAAGCTTTGTAAATGTATAGAAGCAGATTCTAAAAGCAGAGAGCATACAATTGTAAAATCCCAAGCAATGATAATGGCACATAATTTTTTAAACAACTTACTGACCATGAATTTTGCAATGCAAAACAACTAAAAAAGAAAATAAAAAGAAATAAAACTTCCACAAAATGAAGGCAACTCATTTTTGAGGATTTTTAAAGCGGCACTAAACCCCACTATGCAATCTTCTGTCATCTTGATTGGTCAGGATGATGTAACTACTGGGCAGGCAGTCCTGGCAAGTGCAGGTAGAGCTGGGATTGCCAAGTATCCTGACAACAAAAGTTTTTGACAGTACCCTGGAGTGATCAGGGAGGTGAGAGTGCTTACTGCAGACAGGATGTCCCTTAACTTATCTTCATGTATTTAGCAAAAGTATATCACTCGCCCAAAAAAGAGTGCTTGAACATTTAGTATTTCTATGATTAACAAATTCAAATAATCATGAATTATGTACAGCAATGCTACATAATACATATTTATTCTTGGGTCTGCCATGATGATTAATACTTTGTAAGAACGGAGAAAAAACAGTTCAATACAGCTCCCAAACAGCTGGAAATCTGCTCCATTTTAGGGGTCAGGATTTTAAAAAAAGGATGCCAAAAATGTTTTGTCTCACCTTCATGATGGTTGTATGAAAAAAAAGTAAACATCATTTCTGCCCTCAGCTCATGCATACAGTAAGGATTTGCTTTAAGTAAATAACTAGGTCAAATAAACCACCTTAACATGCAACTGGCAAGCATACAAATAATGAAGGCAGCAATCTTACATAATACTACAGTAATTGAATTCTGTCAAAACAAAAAGGTACTGTCTAAGTCAGTATTTCCCATCCAGGGTTCAAAAGAACCCTAGTCCTTCTTCAGAGCTTGCTAGGTGTCAGTTTACCTGACACCAATCATCTTAAGAATGGTATTCTTCCCACTGGCCCGTAATGTAAGAGGCATTCTTCCCACTGATAACCACACTAATGTACTGGGAGTTGTGGACCTAAATAGGAAGCCAACTGTAGCATATTGCAACTTTTTAGTAAAGCACACACTACTATAGTGAGAATGAACTCTTAAAGCAGAATTAAACTCAAAACTTACATTTTATTGCAGAAAGGACAGGTGACATCCTTTCTGCAATAAAATACTCTTACCTGTCTTATTGCAAATTTTTTAATTGCCCTCACCTGTTCCTGCTTCAGCATAGGTGCCACTATCTTCACCCGATCTTTTTCCTGGAGTCGGGTTGTCAGCCATTTTAATTGGCTGGGCTGAGATGATGTAATTCCTGTGCAGGAACTCATTCAGTCTTGGCATCCCACTGGGTATCCCAGCATCCTACGCTGGACAGCAACTGGGCAAATCATTTTATTGATGAAGGGACATTGCCTGTCCCTTTCTCCACTCAAGACCAGCCTGATACTAGTTTTTTGAAGAGAAGCTTTGGTTTTTCATTAAAGAAGAATTTCAGGCAGCTAATGAAACCCACTGGTCAACCAGCGCTGCGTAATATGTTGGTGCTATATAAATCCGTTTTTTTAATAATATTATTAATAATTTTTTTTTTCATTTATATTTTCTGTTCCTAGGTGACAACCCTAATCCGCTGCCTTGTAATGCAGTGGTGACGTTGTCCCCTCACTATACACCCGACAGATATAAGACCTTAGGATTCTAAATTGAAGAATGTAGAGAAAGCTGGGGTTTTTCGGCAAAAGTAACTTGTATTTCATATGTCCAGATAATATAAGAACAAACAAAAGGCACATTCAAGCATATTACATTCGATATAGGTAATACATCCCCATTTAAATCAAAACAGAGGTGGTGTCTGTTATCTTTTCAAAAGAAACCTAAATTCTTTCCATTAGGGGAAATGTCTCCATCCAGAAGGGTTTTGCTGATAGGCTTCCTCAGGGGATATATTGAGAACGCTGGAAAAAAGTATAGGACCTTAGGATGCTAAGTTGATGCACTGTGGCTCTGCTAGTATCTAAAGCTGTGTTTCACAACCTTTATAACATAGGGAAACTTCTTAAAACTAATTTTCAGGTCTTTAGGGAACCCTGACACTATATCCACGGATAACAGCACAGTACCTAGACAGGTAGATGTGAGAATGTAGTGTATACCAATTGATACTAATAGGGAAGAAAAAGAGCCCAAAAAAAACTATTTTAATAACAAACCTGTCAAGTAAAGAACTATTTACGTGTGACTGTTCTTTTTTAATATTTTCCAGAATAAAAAAAATCTGCACTGCAACTTTGAACTTGTGCCCGGAAATGAAACTTGCCTTTGACAAGACGCAGCCTCTGTGTGGCTTTGACACAAACTAGCTGTTGCATACAAATGAGTTTCATACAACAGTAAAACCTTCCCCACATCTTGAGATATACTAATCGCTATGTGTAGGAACAAGCAGTCAGTTTCTAAAACCCATAAACTTGGGCGCTGCTGCAGCTCACAGGTAGGACATTCCAACTTCAGCTTGAACATATAAGCCTCCAATGACAGCACACATACAACATGCACATACATATATAGTACAACCTAAAGTATGTGTAAAACATGTACAATCTTATTAAACGGGGGATTTCCACTCTTAGACAGTTGTCCTCAAAAAAAGGTGTACAAACTGGAAGATTTCCTCTCACATTTTATTCTAGAGACAAGTCCAAAAATTTGTGATTTCCAAAAACTACGTTTTTCTCCAAACGAGGCCCAGAGTGCAAAAAGAACTTGTCAGAGAATTCATTGCTTCCTTGGATCTAAAGATAAATTTAAATGTTTGACATCCCCTTCAAAAGCAGACTGAATGAAGAAAACGATTTAGCAGTGCGATTACCCAAATATGAAATCATGTTAGTGACTAGATGAGAAAGATTGATGCAGTATAGAATTAACTGTCAAAATTCTTCTAAACAACATAAAATAGATATCAAAGAGTATATTAAATTTAAAAAGATGTGTTGATTGACTGACAACTTTAGATAAAAGTCATGACTGAGAGATGCTTGCACTACCTTCACTACCACCCCCACTCATTTTCATGTGTGATAACTGTATTGCATTGCATTTCTATGTGAGACATTTACTGTCTGATTTCTGTCTAGATTATGATGCTTTTTAAATTACTATTACTACTAATACTATTACAGCAATCACATATATTTTGTTAATTTTTACATAGAAATGTGATTGGGCAACTTGGTTTCTCATGCCCTAGTCTTTCTTAACATGGGGGACCCGTAAAATAACTGTGCAGGCACTCATTTAGTCTCATTCAGTGCTTTGTAATGCAGTTGGTCCAGTTGTCATCCCATCACACATGCAACAGATGTAGGAACCAAGGATGCTAAGCTGATGCACTGTGTGCCTGCTAGTATTTAAAGTTGTGTCTCTCGATCTTCTTAACATAGAAGAACCCGTAAACTAACTTTCAGGTAACTTCAGGAAACCTCTGCTAATAACTACTATATCCACAGCGCACAGTATATTAGTGTGGTGGTCAGTTACATTACTGGCCAATGGGAATAATGTCTCCCTTACAAAAAAACAAAAGGATCATTGGTGCCAGGTAAACCGCCCTGAGAGTCACAAATTGCTCAATGAACCCCCAGCAAACCTCTGGAGGAACCCTGGTTGGGAAACACAGCCCTGGACACTGTAGCTAACTGTGTGAAGTAACACTTTATAAGATTTAGGTAAAAAATGACCAAATATGAACAGCTTCAAAAACACATTCAATGAGCACAACAGTTTTTATTCTACATATTGGTAATAGGACTCCAAAACTCTATCTGACCGTCTGGGGCTTCTAACTTGTCCCTGCTCAGATGGTACATTGAAGTGAACTCCTAAATATTACAGGAAGTTTTTCAAAATATTAGCAAATAACACTTGTATTTAAAATGTCTTACACAAAGTTGGTTCTACTATAGTGTGATTCCTACCATACACACTATAGTGTTCTACTTTAGTGTGATTCCTACTATAGTGTGTCTATAGTGAATGGTACCATTCAGCTCTCCTCTCCTAGTGACAGATACCATTTCGGAGCAGACTTCCCGACAGTAATTGAAGCAGTCACAGTATTTGTGGATCTACCAGTAAGCTTTGGAACTTCTTCCATTGGCATTCGGATGCTCCAGAGGTAAATTAGCTCTAAACTTTCCCAGAGCTTCAAATTACAGTGGAGTCTTCCATTCAAATAAGTATATTGGAAGAACTCGTTCCCCTTTCTTAATGATTGAACGGACTGGCAACCCTTTCTTTTGCACCTCCATAATGGCACAATATGTCCACCAACCTTCTTGTTCGTCAACAGCCCTGGGCCATCGCACTTGCGGTAAGAACTTTCCTCAACCAGGAGACCATGTTGAAGGAGATATCGTGACAACATTTCTTCACTTTGCACCACTCCAGTATAAAACTCTCGTAAACAATATTTTTTGTAAGGGTATGCTTGTTTCCACTGGTTTCAACGGCTAATCTTAATGGGAATTTAAATGAAATAGAAGGTGGGTCATTTTTTTTAAAATGGGAATCTTCATGAAATAGAAGGTAGGGTAGTTTTGTTTTTGTTTAAGGGCTGTTGTTATGATGCTATAATGGTTACTAAAGTAAACAAATAAGTTTCTGGAGTAGTAGGCTATAAATAAAATGTGAGGTAGGAACAAAAAATGACGGTAGGAATCACACTATAGTAGCACCCCAAAGTGTTTTAAAAATCATGTCGTATTTAAACATTGCCTATTACAGCAACTACAAACCATCATTAACCTCCCTGGCGGTTCATTTCTCTCCGTTTTTTTTATGTCTAAAAGCGGTACATTGTTTTTCATGAAAGTTTATTTTACAGTATAATATAATAGTACGAGTATAATAAAGTTTGACACACAAAATCATGTAAAAACAATAAATTGAATAAATTAAAAAATCTATATAATTGAAAAAAAAATTTTTTTTTTAATTTTTTTAAATTAAAAAAAAAAAATACACATTATACCCATACTATTATATATATACTGTAAAATAAATGTTCTTGCATTTTGTAAAACAATGTACTGCTTTTACACATAAAAATCCAATGTATTGCATTCAATACAGTTATTTTGTATTGAATGCAATACAAATGGATTTTGAATTTCCCGCCCCGCCGGCAACGTACATACGCACCGACGTCACCGGGATCTCCCCGAGACTCATGGGATGCAGAAGCAGGAAGATGAAAGATGAGAAAAGACAAGGCGGCGCTGGAAGCCGGTGGATCAGGTAAGGCTCTATTTACTATTACCTTCCCATAGGTTTACATACCCTGAGTGTGACTCCGGGTTACCACGTTTAGCAACTTTTTTCTACCCTGAGTCACACTCAGGGTTACCTCTAGGGAGATTAAAGTAGAACTGAGGTCAGAACCTCCCCTCTGTTTCTATAGCTTTGCCATACCCCTATTACTTTTATTTGCCAAGCATAGTAGTAGAACACTGTGGCCAAAAGTACACCCCTACCACTTGAATAGAAATTAGGTAGAGGCAAGTGCTGTTAATTAAGGCACTTGTTTACCTGATCATCAGCAAGTGGGTCACTTCTAAAAAATCAGAAGTTTTGTCAGTTTGCTGGTGCGGAGTATTCAGGTGTTTGTTATCACAATGTTGAGGCGGAAACACATCTGCAATAGTTTTACAGAGGCTACTCTTCTTGCCCATTATTCTGGGAAGCATTATAAGGCCATTTCAAAACAATTTGAACTTCATCATTTTAAAGTGAGAACAATTATTTAGAAGTGGAAAACATTCAAGACTTGCTTGCTCAGAAGTGGATATCCTAGCAAACTCACCCCAAGGTCAAACTGTGCAATTCTCGGAGAAATTGCAAAAGCCCAGGAGCAGCATTTCAGACTGTACAGGTGTCAGCATGTTATATGGTAAAGTTCATATTAGTACAATTGGAAAAAGACTGAAGCATGGCTTGAAAAAGTAAGTATGGCCTGTTTGAAAGGGAAGCCTTTGTAATTTGCAATTTGCAAAGTTGCATCTGCACAAACCCCAAAACTTCTGGAAAATCGTCTTTTGAACTGATGAGACCAAAGTGGAGATGCCACGTTTGGTAAAGAACAAACACAACACATTAACACAAACACCTTAAATGTCAAGCACAATGGTGGAGGGGTAAGGAACCTGTGCACCCTGCAATCATTGGAGAGGATACACTTTAACCAATGGAGCTGGGTGATCCAGTAAACCTGGAATATATCTGGTTCAGGATCCAAAACCTATGCTAGCAAATAGAAAATGACTTTGAGGAATTCTATTCCAGGTTTGCTGGATTACCAAGCTTCACTGATGAAAATGTATCCTCTTCAGCCTTAGAGAGCTTTAATAAATCAGACCCATTGAGTCGACCTGAATTATGAGTCAAATGGGAGGCCATCTGTATGAGAGAAAAAGCTTTTTAGAATTTACAACAATCACTCATCTCTATTAGTGTTAATGACTGCAGACAAAACAATATGGGTGATGTTTGTCAATCAGCTACACCCTCAAAAGAGAAAACCTATTAAATCTTCCAATTATTCATCTTAACTCCAATCGTCAGTCACTAAAATACCATCTGAGTGACCTTGCCTAACTTTTTCCCTTGTTATAAATAGACAACAAACCTCTGCCTAATTTGTACAATTTTAGCACACAAAATATGTTAAACTTTTTTTTTGTTTTGGATAGAGCTGGAAAGTGTCAAAAGTGAGAAGATTCACCATCTCTTCTTGCCCTGATGACCACTGTCCAACTCTTCCCAAAGATTTCCACTCCACAACTTACAGTATGTCACCCGACAGGGGATTTAGCCATTCACTTTACCATCCAAAACATAAAAAATTTATTTTAAATGCATTCTGCAGCTGTGATAAATTATAATGATGACGACATTACAGTTGTAGGAGCAGTCCCTCAGTGTAATGTCACAGTAACTATAACTGACAATGGTACTATGCAACACTAGTGTGGAAATAAAAGCAAAGCACAAGGAAAGATGGGAGAGCCTTTAAAGAAGCAAAGGGTAACCAACTAATCCTTTACTGTGAAGGATGTTTAAAGTGGAACAAAACCCAATTTAAACTCACCTGTCCCCATTCCATCGCAGGCACTGCTATGTTCTTCCTTCTATTTTTCCTCTTTCTGATCTTGATTGGCTGGGCTGTGATGACGCAACTCCTGTGCAGGTGTGCAGGAGTTCATTCAGTTCTGGCAACCGCAAGGGCAGGCAGATTGCATGCACAGCTCAACAATTTTGACAGATGAAGAGAGGGATCAGACAGATAATAATGCTTATGGTAGAAGGGATATTGCCTGGTCACAAATTTTAAAATTTAGTACAGGTTGTCAGGCCCCTATAAACCACCCATTAATGGGAACACTAACTACATTAGCAATTTGGCTGGTTATCAACCATATTGCAGGTGGGATTAAAAAGATGTAGTAGAACCGTTATCAAACCCATAGGTAACCAAACAGGGTCAGGTTTCCCCACCGTGATCCCTGTTATCATTCTTGCCCTTCCCTACTATATTTGAAATAGGATTATATTAGCTGCTATAATATTGTTGCCACAAAGCCCTTGCTTGTGGTGCAATGGGAGGGAAAACGGCACACTACAATAAGCCTGAGTTAGAGAACGACTCCCTATTCAACATTGGAGTAGACCATCTCATACTACCACATATGTAACATAATATAGGTCATATTTGTTCAGGGTCTTTAAACTTAAAATACTTTAAGGCAACCAGTAGTTTGGCAATACACTTTTTCTGCTATCCAGATATTTCTTTGAGGTAAATGTTATTGCCAGTGCACATTTTTGACATCACCTTTCTTTTGTGCACCCATTTTTCAGCACTAACTTCAGATCTGGCCATTGTCAGACTAATCATACTAGAGACTTTCATTCCCATCCTACGCAATCTTTTATTACAATATTAGTTTGGATCTTGGATTAATTCCACACTATTCTCATTGCTGTGTCATTTCTTTGTGGCTTTTATGTGATCTGTGTGGGTTGCACTTCCTCACAATTCTCTTTTTAACACATGCAGTATATTGTCCTAAGGATCATCACTGGAAGCATTGTAAAGCCTAACACAACATTTTAATTACTTATGCACAATCTATTCTTCTTCGTCCTCTCTCTTCTTTCTCTTTGAGCAGCTGGAGTCACTCAAACTCCTGCTACCAGTCCAAGTCCTTCCCTACCACTCATTCCAGCACGCCATCATACACACTTTCAGCTGGGTTTATAAACTGCCTGTAATTGAGTTATATAACTGCATAACACATAAAGTGACACTGAATTTAGTTCGGCAATACTCCCAAATGACTCCTCCTATACTACAAGCAGACTAACTAAGATCGTAAAAGTACAAATTAAAATATGTAGACAGAATCTTCCTTGCACGTACCTGTCTAGTGCTCTGTCAGCGTTCTTATGCACATTTGGCACCCGTCCTTGTAGCTCAGTATCAGCCCAGTAGTATATGAGAGTTTTTCTCCAGGCTCTGCCCAGTTCTCTCTGTCTTACATTCAGCAATAATCAGGTCTCACTGCAGTCTATACTTATGCTGCAATTACTTTTCTTTTACAGTACACTTTTTCTGTTTTTAAAGAAACAGTTGCTATTGCGTTAAACAACTTAATGTTAAGGTAATACAGAATATGCATAGTCCCCTTTAATTTTAAAGAACAAAAAAATCATTAAAGCATATAATTTACTCATGAAAGCGTATATGCCATAAGCAGGCCTAGATTTGTGAAGGTGCTGCATAGGTCGGGGCAACATTTAAAAAAAGGGGGGTGTACATGCCTTTTGTTACAGGTTTCTCTTATTTATTTCACATGTTTTTCTTTAAAGAAAAACATGGAGCAATTAGAATTTTGTAATGGCACATACTACAAAAACCTTATGAGAATTTATATATGAAAAAAACAAATTGTGGTTTTGATATACCTTGTGATGTGGCTTTGTTGAACTTACAAACCATTGGGATACGGTTAAACTTAAAATACAATTAGCATTTTGTCAAATGTAGAAAAATTTGGCTGTATTTCATGTATATGCTATTTAAAAAATTGACAGCCTACATTAAATAAAACAAATAGATAATGTGGGTTAGAGTAAATAATATATATATATATATATATATATATATTATATTAGAGGGGAAGAAGGCACTGCCCAATCAAGCTTACAATCTTGAAATTATTCTGACAAATACAGGCTTAAGTGTATTCACATAATGCAAACGTTTTGCTGTGTCTGCAAATCTTTGAAAAACAAACAGTGTCACATCACATTTTGGATATGCTGTGCCTTGTGGTAGACATTTTATGTTTATGGACCTTCCTGGGAAGCACCAAACAGTCTTGGACAAAGCAACAGACTAACAGACCCCCTTGACCAAAGTGATGGCCTGAGTGGTTTGTGGGTATGGCTTCCAACTATACAAGGGAGTGTGTTGTCAGAAATTTACACATATTCTCTGTGTTCTGCACTTTCCTTTATTTACATCAGGACCTGTTGAACAGCTTTACTTTATCCCTCAGGAAACAAAGAACATGGTTTTGCTTTGTATGGTTGACCACACAAATGAATGTTTCTTTCCAATGGCTCTAAGTACCACAACACAACCACATGCTCATTTGGATTCCAACTGCTTAGGAAGCCAAATGTAATATTCTCATGTGCAAAAGAAGTTATGTACTCTCCCTAAATACCTTATTTACTTGTTAATTAAATAAGTAATGAGGTTTGCATTATTCTACAGTAATGAGTTTGAGCCACCAGGTCCCCCTACCACACAAATTCACATGGCCACATTTTCTATATTTATCTAAAATAAAAAAAATAGAAACAAACACCATTTAGAAAAAAATAGCCTATTTTAGGGTTAACATAATGTGGCAGTTCCTGAATGCAATAAATTACCAGTGCACAAACAAAAACCCTTCTACAGTAAGTAAAAAAAATGTAATTCATATTCACAACTATATTAGTTCTAAATAGGGACTGTGGGCAGAGTAGAACAATTGTGATAAACTTCAATTTCATTTTTTTTCTAATCACAAACTGCCAAAAATAAGCCAAGCAACTTCATTTCCTTCAGATTAGAAAACATTAGGCTTTCTTCACTGCTGTGGAAGATGCCAACATCTTTTTTTCAAAGTGCCAAACCATCCTGTTTACTTATCCAAATCTTTGACCATAGGGAACTTCCTAAACAATTTTTACTTTTACAGTTGTCTGAGATGTTGTCTGTGTAGGTAAAACTAGGGAAGGGGAAGAAAGTGTAGATGACAGAAAGGTAGCAGCTAGTGCGCAATCATTTTGAATTAAACAAAAAAAGGTAAAACTGGTCTTGTGGCCATGTTAAGCAGACTACTCAAGTTTGACTAAAAATACTAATTGTCACATCATTCCATATAATATGTTTTGCACCAAGATACGGTAAGAGATATGGACAGAAAAAAGGGCTAAACATCATTGAATTATATTTGAATTGTAAAAAAAAGTCATATCTAGGAGAATTAGCAGCAATGCATTTGCAGGTCACACTGACTCACAGCTTTAAACTATTCAATCTTCATCAAATACATTTTAAGGTTCTCATCAGGGATTACAAAATGTGGGGCACAGCATTTTACACTCCTCTTCACACAATAGTGGTATTGAATAGGAAATGACTACACTGACTTTACTTTGTGGCCTTTGTTTGACTGCATGTATGAGATCCAACAGTACAGTGAAAGTAGCTTCTAGATGGAAGACCTGGATAGCGGGTGATATTGGTGAAATGAGGAGTAAAACATGAGCAGTGGTAGAAGAAAGTAACCTTATGGCTGCAAGGCAATCTTGACAATCAGTGTTAGGATCTCCACAGGCAGGTAGTGAAGGATTACCTGAGGAGCAGAGTCTAAGTGACACCAGTGTCCCAACCAGGGCATCCCGCAAGGGGTGATGGGCCAAGAGCCTGGAGGACACTGATGGTTGTCAACAGGTTGCAACCCACCGGGTCACCCTATTTGAGGAGGAAAGCTGGAGCTTCCTCGGTGTAGAGACAGGCGGCAGGTGAATGCAGTCTGGGTTAAAGTAAAGGGTCAGGGCAGGCAGTAGACAAGCATAGTGGAGGGTTGGGGTGGGTGGCAGACAAGAGTAATCAGGATTCAGGCACAGGTTAGGGCAGGCGGCAGACAAGTGTAGTTAGGATCTAGGCAAAGGTCACGTCGGAAATAGCAATGAAACAAGTAGCAAGGTAACCGGTGCAAAGTAACAGCTCCAGCCATCATTACTGCTGAGGCTAAAATAGCCTCTGTCCCTTTATTGAGCTCCTCCTGGACTGTGTCAGTGTGAGGAAGACTGCCCACAGACATGCGAGACAAGGAAGAGCTGCATGCTAACTCAGGCGGAGGCAGCTCCATGAGGCAGACAGGCGCAGGACACCGTAGGACCATTCAGCACGGAGCGCCATAGGAACTGACAGGTATTATGACAGTCAGATACTTAACCTCACACCCAGTGGTAGTAGGCACTGAAAGTGGAAGGCAGGGAGGCTGAATCAGAGCATCCATTCACCATTGGAATGGGGAAACATCAATCAGATTAGAGAGAACATGAACTTTAAAAGTTTTCAGGAATGGTGCTTTTGTGCAACTTTGCCAAAGGAAATCTTTTTTTTAAAAGAAATAAATTAAGACAACATGATTTTAACAAAGATAGAAAGAGTGTTTTGGGCAGCATTTTGTGACTTTGATTCCAACAGCATGTCACTTTTACATACACCACTAGAGAAGGGGTCTGTATCAGAAAAAAAGTTTGCACTCTCAATTACTTTAGACCAATGTCTGCCATTGCCATGTATCTTCTTCTGGTCTTATCCTGCCACTTCCCAAACTACTAGTGCTAAAATGTATTCTGTGGTGCTAGATGCCAAATGCTTGGCCTCCATCTATAATGCCTTAGGATTCAACACCTAAAAGTGCAAAGGAAAGAAAAGCCAATTTTAGTCTAAAGGCCACTAGTTGGTGTTTCAGCCAAGATGTTCACAATGTAACAATGTAGATATAAATCATTGGGAAAGTTTAAGGAAAGGCAATTCTTTTCCATATTAAAATGATGTTAAAAAATCACCATGTTTGAGGAATGATCTTACTTTACCAAGGTTTTTATTTTTAAACTTTTATAAGATGTAAATATTTGTACTGTAGAGAGCTGGAGAAAGTTTTTTTTAACAAAGGTTTAGGAGAGTGATTGTGGCAGCACCTGGTTTTGTCAATAACTGTCCTTTTCTTTCACCTTACTGTTAGTCTGACACTCAATTTGTTCTATACTTCATTACTATAAAACCTTGGCCAGTTCTTTCCCTAATTTTTTGTGGATTAGGCATAAGAAAGTGTTGTGCAATTAGGGCAGCTAAATGATAGTTACAGGCCAGTCCAACCCACATTTGGAAAGGTGATTTACTACCTCTCAAACCAGTGTTCATCCATGTATTCAGGCAATTGTAGCTTATGTCAGAAGATAATCACAAAGATATGTTACTCAATGACAGGTTCCCTTTAAATAAAAAAGTAATGTAGCGGTAATTGGTATTTCCTGTCTAAGATATTCAAGAAAACAATAGCGTAAAAACGAAGAGTATGTCATGTATTTGTCATACGTCTGGAAAACAAGATGTTTTTCTGGAAAAATGTGGGTCTGCTAGATTCATTTTACCAGTTTTTTAACATGCACTGACTTTGTCATAAACTGTTAGTAATTGGTAAAGGAGTATTAAATTCATATGAGACAAGATAGACAAACTGAGAAAGAAACTCCTAAAGTCATAATTGAGGCATGTTTAGCCATTTAAACTTGGGTGAATAAATGAAAGTATATATCGTGCATACAAAGTGGTAAAAAATGTGTAATTCTTCCCAGTTGGTCTTGTGATGCAGGCAATACCACCAGACACTACTATCTCTTGGATTACATAA
This sequence comes from Pyxicephalus adspersus, assembly GCF_032062135.1. Classification (NCBI taxonomy): domain Eukaryota; kingdom Metazoa; phylum Chordata; class Amphibia; order Anura; family Pyxicephalidae; genus Pyxicephalus; species Pyxicephalus adspersus. Next base: position 108,731,754 of record NC_092862.1, on the reverse strand, counting down.
AACCTTTCTGCATCTAATAAAACCTGGTATAGAACAAACTCTGATTTCCGATTGGTCAAAAAGGAAGCTTTCAGTTAAACTTTGAAAACTTAGAAAAGTCTGCTGCATTTTATTTGATTCACTATGCTTACTTCAAGAATAAATGAACTTTTCAAAGGCCAGCAATGCCTCCACACCCAGATTCTACATATACATATGTACACATGCCTCTCTCAGATCATGTTAAAAGGAGCTCACTCTGTGGTCTGTCTGAGGCCGCACCTTTACTGTCTTTGTGCTGAATTTTCTACATACTGCTTGGCAAATGCACCAAGACGGAAACAGTTTTTTTTTATTATTTTGGCTCTTCCCCATGGTATGAGTAAAGGCTGCATCTGGTAAAGGTATATAGCAGTGTTTCTCAACCAGGGTCCCTCCAGAGGTTGTTAGGGGTTCCTTGAGCAATAAACAGTTTTTGCTTCTCAGGTCAGTTCAAGTGACACCAATGAACAGAATGGCCACTCTGTAGTCATAAAGTTTATTTTAAAATTATATGGGATATAATGTTGCTGTATATCCCACAAGGTTAGAAAACTTTACATTTTGGATCAATTAGGGCTTAGACAGGCTGAAACATGAACAAGAAGTATAAAAGTTACATATAACTGTTGGTTGGTAAAAATTGATGGGATGTATTGTACTTTCACCTTTTTAAGAAAGGATGAGTGACAAGCATTTAAAAGAAGGAAGAAATGTGTGCTTTACTTCTCTTATGATGGTTTGTGTGGGTATCACAGCATGCACCGAACATGCACAGACATTGCTACAATGTGTCTAAAAGCCCAAAGTACCTGGAGCATATGTTATGGGATAAACCCCTATATCATTAACTGACAGAACATCAAAAGATTATAGCTGAAAAAAACACACTGCGCCCAATATGGGTGTGTCACTTTTTTTACATTAACTTATAATAGGGTTCTTCATTTAGCCAGATGTTCACAGGGTTAGACATCATTCAAAGACTCATCATGATCCAAAGCACACACACACATAAAATAAAATATTGATATTTTTTTATATTTTATATATATATATATATATATATATATATATATATATATATATATATTATTTATTTACAATACACTGTATATATATATATATATATATATATATATATATATACACACATACTATATTAATTTTACGGCTATAGAAACAAGAGCTTTGACTCTCCTTGCAATCCTTTGGTTACACCACACACTATGAGCCAAAGCAACCAAATACATTTGGTGTTTACTAGGCTGCCTGATTCAGACAGTGGTTTCTTTATCCTTAATTCCGTAGTCTATGTTAGACAAAGTTTCTATTTATAGTTTTTTTGTTGCAGCCTTTCATTTTCTGTCTCAGAAATGCAACAACAGTTCTGCATTTAGACAATTTTCACTGCACCCTGTCCCTAGTGAATGATTTTACATCTGGTGACAATTATTTAATGCTGTATTTCCTAACAATAGTCACTAAAACAGATAAATCAAGGGTAAATCAACATGGTGGGAACACAGACATAAAAAAAGCCTGACAGGGATTACAGAGGAACAATTCTATTCTGAGTTCAGCGAACATTTCAAGTTGCACAAACCTGTGGGTTTTTTTGACAGATGGGTTCTTAAGGTACACAGAAGGTACATACCCATTGGTGGGTGGTTGTCATTTGTGACAGAGAATTCCAGTCTTCCCTCCCTTACAATAAAATTTGGGGTATACATACTAATGTTCTCCATTTGTTTTTCACAGGCTACATATCATTAAGTATGTATTGTCTGCTCCTCCTTGATGAAACATCCAGTGGGTACAAAGTCACACTGGAAGTATGAGCTGAGTACAAAACAACATTTTGTAAAATTAGGGAGTAAAAGCTATGTTAGGCTCAGATAATCTTAAAAGCAAATAGGAAACACTGCATGCTTTTTCATTTCCAAGGCTAATAGGATACTTGTCCACAATACCAATGTTACTAGATTCTGAATACCTTTCATAATTAGGAATGTTACAATTTTTCAGTGAAGGGGGAACCTTACTATTTGTCCTAATTTCCCAGACTTTGCCTACATTTCCTGCTTGGCTACATGCTTTAATCAGTTCTTTGATGTTTACACATTAGGAACTGAATAAATACTGCAGCTTCTTTGGATTGAATGCATAATAACAAAAAAAAAACAATAAATGGGTACTGTATGCTCTCATGAGGGACATTTTAAACGGCTTTAATCCTGAGTCAACAGCATCAATTTGATTTAAGTTTAAAATGCTTCTGAGATAATCCAAAATTTATGACAGGTGAATATGACCTGCAGTTGACCTACTTCTAAACTGCATATTTGCTGCTTTTAGCAGGTTTTGCATTTCCATAGACGTGTAAAATACAAAAACTCATTTGAAGTGAACTAAAACTCACTGACACAAAGGACGCATTTTTTTTCTTAACATGCCCGTACACAATGGGCCTGATATATCTTGGTATGGAATAAAAACATTTGCTACTAAATGGGAAATTACTTTTAAGAAATCCATTCCAGGTTTGCTGGATCACCCGGGTTCACTGATGAAAGTGTATCCTCTCCAGCCTTGGAGAGCTTTAAACAATCAGGCCCATAGTCTCTGCAGAAAGGCTGTGTACCTTGAAAATACTTTGGGTTTCTTTTGAACCAAAACTAACTTACCAAAACTTCAAACTCTCTCAAAATCTTCTAAAATAGCATTTTACATTTGGATGAAAATACAAGATAGTACAGCATCGCTTTCAGTATTATTCCAGCACATATATAGTGTCTGAAAGATACACTTACTAGATCGTCATGCCTAGATTTCTTTGACTGGCTTCCTGTACAATGTGACGATTACCAAACGCCTTTAGTTTCTTCACGTGTGAAATCAGATAATGGAATTCTAGAGAAAATTGAAGAAAATGATAAATTTGATGAATATAAATGGATAGTAATACTAATATAAATAAACATTTTTAACAAAACACTTTTCTACAGTCGCTTAATGTGGAGCAGTGGGGGAAAATTAGAATATTGGTCATGTTTTATTTGTGTGCCTGTTGGGTAGATTTACCCCCTGGAATTGTCCTCCTGACCAATGGCAAACCTCAAATGATTTTTATTTTACTTTTTTATGTAAAACAGAATAAACATGTTGGCTTTAGAAAATCGTTAGTGTCTATTGACGAATGAGAAAAAAAAAATTAAAGGCTTGTTTCCACTATTGGTATACTGTTCACTTCATTGCCATGTGCATTACAGTGTGATTCATTGCCCATTGCATTAAAACCTATATTACAATGCACTGCACTGCAGCACACTGCACACAGATAGGGCCTAATTTATTAAAGCTTTCCAAGACTGGAGAAGATAGACTATCATGGGAGAACCTGGGTGATCCAGAAAACCTAGAATGGATTTCAAAAAAATAATTTTCTGTTATTTGGCAGATGTTTTTAATCCTGTACTAGATACACTCCAGGTTTGTTTCACACAGGTTTTCCCATAATAGTTTAATCTTCTCAAGTCGCGGAGAGCTTTAAAAAATCAGGCCCATGCTGCATTTTTTAACTGCACCACAAGGCCATGAGCTGCCATGAATTGTGCTGCAAATTGTCAGTAAAATAAGTATGGGGGGGCAATTAAAAATAAATGGCAACCCAGTTGTGTACTAATGCACTAGTGGAAACAAGTCATGTCTTTTTCACACCTTTGTGATTTAAATGCATACAATGCATTGCACATCAATGTTTTTTTTTTATACACGTGTCAATGTGTCATTGTAACCAAGTCTACCTTACACTAACCTCAATTTTACCAAACATTTCTTTGGCTGGCAGAACACATGAAAAAGCACACATTAAAAAACATGCCTTTGAAAAATGCAAAATAAAACAAAAAAATATAGCAACGCCCAAAAAAGCTGTGAACTCCAATGAAAATAAAATAATATATGATAATGTATTAAAATGTATTAAAAATGTGTTTCTAAGTACAGTTTGACAATCGAAAATCCGTCCATCAATAATCCGGATCCTTCAGTTTCCCAGCATGAATTTCAGATTGCATTTTCAATACAGGGACTGTATTACATTGTTTGGCCACTAATGTTTGCATAGCGCTGTTCTGCAGAAACAGCTGTTAGGTCTTGCTTGCTACACTAAATAGATGTTGAGACGTCCCTGCTGCCTGCTCCCTGGAACTGTGCCAGATGTCCGCGGGTGCTGCGAGAGGAAGACTGGTCTGTGTGTGGAGGTAAGTATAACTTTTAAAAATTCAGATTTTTCAAGAATCCGGCGCACCTCAGGTTAAGAGGATTTTTAATAGTCAACCTGTATACTTTAAACATGGGGGAGTGGCCATATTTATGCATTATTTATAAAAGCTCCGACCTTGTTTTCTTGCAACTCTGTCAGACTGAGTATTTTTGGCTAGTCAATGGATTCTGCACTGGCTCACTTTGACTGATACTTCAGGAGAAGGAATCTTGCTATGAGCTACTTACTTTTCCTAATTTACCGTGTGGGGTCATTTCCGCACGAACCGCTTAGGTCTGTAAACAGGGCTTAAGAAGACCAAGAAAAGCATGTGAAGAGGAGGCTACAGGTAGCCAGTAGACTGAATATTACTAAACTTCATTAACTGACTGAACAAAAAAAAAAAGTTTATCCCTTACCCAAATAATTTGGAAAACACATGCAATCTTACATACATTTACCTAAAATACATTTAGCCAAAGGAATAATTTCCTTGGCTACTGCATGTACATCCAAGTTGCCCCCAAAGCACAATAGTACAATTACTGACCAGACTGATTGTAATTAATTTATGTGAGACTTCGCAGTCAGGGCAATTTTGATTCAAGTCCCTCTCCAAATCTACCTTGCTACCTCCACTCCCCCCCCCTCCCATCTGTGTCCCTACAGCCTTTTATCACATATTCTTCTGCAATCCCCGACTATATGTCTATATTATGTGAAAAGATGCAGCGACAGGATCATGCTGTGGGTTCTTTTGGGATGTGGGATTGCTATAAAGCAGAAAGCAGAGCTCTACCAAAGGAATCTAACATGGTGACATCATGGTAACATGGCAATGAGGAAATCACAGAGAAGAACGTTGGTGTTGTGCAACGCTATCCTCAGGGAAAATACGTATTGTTATTTACACTGACTCAGTACTTGGTCCAGGAACAGGTTGTATTTAATCAGACGCATCTGCCATATCCCTCCTTCTCTAAGAATTTTCTTCCATTTGGTAAAGCTCAACTAGGATCCACCATCATCACTACCATCACATTTACCTAACTATAGCTTCATTCTGTTTGACTGAAATTTTATAGTTTTTGCTGAGCTAGACTTGGTCCTTAAAGACATCTTACCACCGTAATTTACTAAAAGTACATAATTTGAGTATTGTAACTTCAAACAACCAATCTTGAACAGAAAAAAATCTAAAGTGGAACTTAAGTACCACTTTGAATGTCTGAGATTCAGGTAGGTGGTTGTTAAAGAATGGGACAGGTAATGTCTCTTTTGCAATAACTGTTCTTACCTGCCAGTCTGGTGCTGACCTGTGCATGTGCAGCTCAAGGTTGGTTTGCCAGGGAAACCCGACAATAAGGGCTTCCCTTGAGCATGCCAAGAATGGATCAGAGAAGGGAAGATGGGATGTCCTGTGATGGAACAGAGATCGATGAGGCTTGCCTTTTTTAATTGATCCCCCTATTGGTACATCATGTTTAGTTCAGCTAACAATGGCAAATTGGAAGCCATTCTGTGTTAGCGCAAAAAGCTTCCAAGGCAATGATGGAGTAAGTTACAAATAGAAATGCCACCTTCAGTTAGGTGACAGATAAGATCAGATGATTCTCGTCTGATTCTTGCCTCTGGGCTAGTATTTGCCAAAAAATCTGATATGTGTACAGCGGCCCTCCGATTTCCTTCATGATTCTGTCCTTGCAATGCAAGTGAAGGGGAGAGAGCGCAGTGGGGTGCCGCTCGCTCGTTCTTCCCCCTCCCCTCTCCATAGAGCAGAATGGCGCTGTATGTACAGCACTCATTCATGCATCTTTCAGTCTTTTGACATAAATCTAACGTGTGTACATATTTTACACACACACGTTAAAGAAAGATTGAAATTAAAAGATAAAGAAAATAAAACAGCAAAAATATAACTAGTAAAACTTTTTGCTTAGACTTAATTCGCAGCTGACACAGTACCACCTCTCTTTGTGACAATACTTTAATCTCCTTAAATTTCTTTTCAACAAAAATACTAAATGACAGCCAGCTCAATCAGTCTAACCACAGAAAATAAATGGCTGCATGAATCAACAATGTTTATAGACAGCCTGGCCTTGACACCTTGTCCCTGAATGTTCAGCAACTCAATTCCTCTTTTATAAGCAACTTTCCTTTGGTACTGAATGACAATTAAAATTAGTCATTGCTAAACTCATTTGCCCTTCTAGGTATTATTATTCTTTTCATGTATATGCCGTTGCAGGCAGTTTCGGTACAAGCACATAATACAACCATTCATATATGAAAAATACACATTAGCCAGGCAATATATTAGTCTTTTTCTTTTAGATAAAAGAAGTCATAGAAGGCAGTCAAGGGAAGGTAATGTATGTCTGGCCAAGAAATGTCTCTTGTAAACTCAGTATTGCACATTACTTAGATGAAAGACTTGTTTGCGCTTAGTGTATGTATTGCCATTTGTCTTACACCCATGGCTGTAAATTGTGTTTTGCTGTTTTGTATTTGTAATGTGTTGGTGTGTTTTTTCCTGGGTATTTTGTTACTTTTACCATGTAATGTAATATGTTACAGTTGCAAAAATGTTTTCAAAATGTAAAGTCCTTCATTTTGAAGTGGAACATCTGGCCTACTTCACTGGATATATAATTATTTATCATTTTAAATCAGATCATTGTATTTCCTAAGTTACTACAATGTAAAATGAATCCACATCCAAATACAAATTATTGTCTAGACCCCATGCATCCAGAACCACAGACACACCATACCTTTTAACCCTCCAAGTACCTATTTAAAAACTATTTAATATTCATATTTAACTGTAGCTGTTTTTTGGCTGGTCACATGACTGACAGGGTTTGTCTCCAGCATTGGTGGTCCCTTGGACCTTCTCCTATAAGCTAAAGCTTGGTGATGATACACCGCTAATAATGGCCTGGGTGCATATAAATTGGGATGAATGATGCTAAATGAGGAACCAAGATTTTAAAGGAAGATAGACGGCAGTGCAGGAGTTTGAAAGTGGCATATGGAGAGCAAACATCTCATCAAAACACAATCATAATGGAGGATGCTAACAACTTGATGAGTTATGATGAGGTAAGGTAGAACATGCTGCCAGTTCTGTACTTGGGATACTTTTTCTATGATCAAGAGAATTCTAAAAAAATTCTAAAGTAAAAAAAAAAAACCTGTAATTATAATTTTTATTTTAAAGGAAAGATAAGAGAAGAGAAAGAGAAGCCTTTAAATAGATTTGTTCAAGTTTTCCAGCTCTGTCTCTCAAGGATGGCTGTTCTCCAGTCTGTTAGACATTACAAATGATATTCTCACAATCACTGCTCTGTACACACAAACACAACACTGTCTAAATTCTATTGGACTGACAGATAACTTAATTGATTTACAGTAATGAAAATGTAATTAGTCTTCTGATGCCAAGCTTTCTGATATAACTAAGACTTTTACAGGCAAAAGGAGTGATTGGTGCAGGGTTTCTATCAATAATCAAGTGCCAACCAAACACATGGCTTGAACTGGAGCATTCTGAGATGAATGTCTTGGTACCAGCAACTAAGTTAAGAATTTGTTCAGCTTTTCCCTGTACTCCAAAATATTTTTATGTATATGCTGTGTACCTGTTAGGAAAGCATGCTTCAACACCTTAGAGACTTAGGCTACATACACATGTCAGGTGATCCTCGTCCTATTATTGTTTCAGGGCAAGTATTGGACGAGAATCTGACATATGTACAGTGGCCATCCGATGTCGTTCATGGATCCCTCCTGGCATATTGCAAGTGAGAGGGAGAGAGCTCAGCAGGGTGCCACTCACTTGTTCTCCCCCTCCCCTCTCCACAGAGCAAAACAGCGCTGTATGTATAGAACTTAAAGCATGAGTCTTTTGTAGTTGGAAAGGATCATGAAAGATTCTTTCCAATGACAAAAGTCTAACGTGTGTACGTAGCCTAAAAGAAACAGCACTGTTCCAAATTATAAGCTCAAACCATGACCTCCAAAGGCAAACAAGAAATTGTCAAGAGTTAACGTAAACCTTAGTTTTTGGTTAGAGCAACTAGAGTTCCTACTTGATCAATCCCTGATTCATCCCTGATCATGGGTTTTTCATAAAAAACCTAAAGGAATTTAAAGTGAAGCTATCATTTAGAATTGCATTTCACATAAATTAATATAGCACATTATGGTCAGCATCACCACATAAAACATTTGAAGTAAAACAGTTCCCTTGTCTTGCAATCTTCTTAAATACGCAGATATAATTCAAATAATAAACTCATGGTAATACCGTCAGAACATCTCATGGAAAATCCCATACATGACACATATTCTTTTCAGTACTGTTCAATTAGTGCATATACATTTACAAAAGAATCAACATTGTGTATTTATTCTCATATTCTTAACAAAAATTTGGATTTTCTTGTGGAAAACGTATTTTCTTTCATTTACCACAATTTTAAAACCATGTAATTAAAATCAGATGTTTGAAATTAGGTGACAACGATTAGAAACTTTTTAGAGGTATGCAAAAGAAATTCGTCCTATTTAAACCTAGGATATTGGGGGTCTGGGGCTCATTTTGCTATTGATTTGCAAAGTGTCATGTCAAAATCGAAAGAGCTCTCTAGGGCTCACAAAAAGAAAGTTGTTGGTGCCTATGATTCTGGTAAGGAATTTTAAAAAGTCACCAAACTATTTTAAACTAATCATTCTACTTATGAGAAAAATAAAAGTAGTGAATATCCTAAATAACCACCTATTAGTCCGGAAATGGCAAGTTCATCAAATTGAACCGAAGAGTCCACAATTGGATAACTAAAAGAAGTCTCCAAGAACCCCAAAATGTTATGTGGTCTACAGGTAGCTCTTGCAATGGTTGGTCACAAAGTACATTCATCTACAATCAGAAACAGATATAGCAATTTAATTTGGATGGGAGGTGGGTTAGAAAAGGCACTTTAGACAAAATTATAGTTCTCCATTGAACATATAGGTAAAGTTCAGGACTCCTGGAACAATATTCTGCGGACTGATGAATCAAACATAGAGTGGTTTGGCCACAGTAAAATTTTATCAAATTTAAAATAGACATTTTTGACAGCAATAAACATGCATTTTAGGAGAAAAACATATCAACTGAGAAACATGGTGGTGGAAATGTTATATTTTGGAGATACTTTGATGCTTCATGGCCTGGGTAGCTTGCAGCCATTTTTTACCTTACCTAAAAAAATAGGTCAAGCCCCTTCCCTTCTTTTTTATCGCTGCAGAATGGGAGAGCAGATCAATGATGTATGTATGCCAGGAGGCTTTTGTCTGCTCCTTCCTGAGATTGGGCATGTGCAGAAGTAGCTTTTTCTTTAATGGGAAAAAAAAAATGTGGATCTCACACCACTCTTTTTTCCTATCTATGGCACCCGATCTCACACCTGCATAGTGTGAGATCGGGTGACATAAGAAGAGGGGCAAAGGGCAAAAAAGATGGCGGAGCCTGGCGCTTCCACTGCATCGGGACGAAGGAGGATACCGGGACAATGCGGGACCCGTTCCAGGAAAGCCCTGGAGGGAACAACAGGTCTTTGAAGGTAAAGGTAAGTTTTGTTCTCAGTTTACCTACCTTTTAAAGTTGAAGGGAAAGTTGATCTTTCAACATGACAATGATCTAAATTATACTTTGAAATGCTGAGGATGGCTAATTAAACCTAGTAAAGGTTGGCTAAGACAAAGCACTAAAATTCAATTAACATTTCGTATGGTGAAGTGGTCAAAAATTTCAAAAAGCTGTTGTCAAAGACTGATGGGAAGTCATGCAAAGCACCTACAAAAAAGTAATTTCTGCTAAAAAGGAAAATGGCACCTTTTACAGTCATTGTTCTTGCTTTTCCACAGTACTCACTTGTCAAATATGATAAAATCCAAAAATTTGACATGTGCCCCTAATTGGGACTATGAGTGGTTGTGAAATGCTGTGAAGGCAATGTGGACCGAAGGCTGAAGGAGATCTCCAGCAATTTTTTAATGATACTCATTGCTTTAGCACAGTAAAAGTTAGAGCTTAGCTATACTTTTAATTTTTAAGTTGTATTTCAGATCTGGTCTTTTTTTCTAAATACAGTTTATTTAAGCTAGTGTATTTTCCCTTTACTGTGAACAAAAATTAGGCAATAAAACCATTGACCATATGTGATGGCACAAGCCATCATGAATTATAACAAGCATCTAAAAAATCCATGTCATAGCAAATCTGACCAACATTTACACGTTACAGTAACACGTATGAACATGTAAAGTAGGACAAAAACGTCTTTTTGTAAGGAAGTAAACCTACACTTCTAAAATATTACTTTTTTGCTGTTGAAGTATGATTTCAGAAAATACTGTGTTGATGATACCTTTAATCTTGGCTTACAACAATAACATTTTTTTAGCAACACCTTCCAGGCTTTAGCAGTATAAGGTCAGCTGGATTCAATGTATTCATAGGATGGGCCTATGGAAATTATGATATCATAGGATTGACATTATACAGGCTCTGTAGGAGGCTAGGGAGCTGAGAAACCATTGGAGCACTGCCAGTTGGCAAGCCCTGAACGGGACTAACTTAAACGGTCGTCATGTAAATAAAACAAATTATCAAAAAATATCTAATCCTTAAAGCAACACTTTAATTTCTGTGAAAAAAAAAACATTGCAGCTTTTTTAACATCAAACACTATGGGTAGTAAATGAGGCTGTACAATGGAAGCATCTGCTTGTGTATGCAATCTTAATTACCTCTACTGTACTTGTGTATGTTTAGGGAAAAAATCTGTTAAAATCCTAATTGTTAATAGGCACAATCTTTCCAGGAGTGGATTTACCAAAAAATTCACCCCAGGATCAGAGAAATCACAAAAAACTCAAGAACTACATTTGTTAGCATGTTAAATGTTAAATGCATGACAGTAAAAATAGAAAAAAAGACAAGTATGGCTTGTTTGGAGGGGTTTAGGAGGGCTGCAGGGAAAAAGCCTCTTCTCTCTAAAAACAACATGGCAGCACAGCTTAGGTTTGCAAAGTTGCATCTGAAAAAAACCCCAAAACTTACAAAACAATGTCCTTTTCACAGGCAAGGCTAAAGTGTAGATGTGCGGCCATAATGGACAGGGCCACATGTGTTGAATCAAACTCACCATATAAGAAGAAAACAAATCATGTTATGTTACGTTATTTGGAGTTATTTGTCAGTCACAGAATTTGGACACCTTGCAGTCATTGACCATGAACTCCTCTGTATACCAAAGTAATTTAGAGTCAAAAAGGCTCTAGAATGCAACAGAAAAGCTTGGCTGAAACCGGGTCATACAACAGGACAATGATTTCATCCAAATCCACAGTATAGTGCTCGAAAAAGAAAATGCAATAGCCCAATCAATGTCGAGACCACCACGTGATTGCAATGCTGTGGCAGGACCTTTAGAGAGATGTTCCTTATCAAATGACTCAATGAACTAAAACAATGTAAAAAAAAAAAAAAGCCAAAAGTTCCTCACAACAATGGGCTAAAATTCCTCCAAAAATGCAGTAAAGTACCCTGGAATCTTTTATCTCTTGCTACAGACCCAAAACATGCAACCAAAATAACAACTATACTGAAAACTAGCATTTGTATATGGCTGCCCCAGGTGGCAATGCTTGGAGCTGATGTTGTACAAGGAGTGCTTTATGGTGGGATGGAAGAGGATGTATGGATATTTTTGTGATGACTGGCAAATGTATTAAAATGGTCACACTAAAGGCACCACAAAAACCACAATTGTTTGGACTAAAATTAAGCCTTGAAATTAATAATTATACATCATATATACATTATACATCAAACATCAGCAACTAAATTTTCACACTCTTTCCGAGATATTTTTATTCTTTTATCCATACCATCACCTTCTCAAGGACTGCAACCAATGGCTCTTATTCTAATAAGATTCAACAAGGAAACATCTTGTAGTACATTAAACAGTGTACTGTTTAATGTACTACAAGATGTTTCCTTGTTGAATATTGTTTATTCAAAATTGAGAAAATAAAAAATAAAGAATGATTAAAAAAACAAAAGCATTTCAGTAACAGACAAGATAGACTTTTTACATTTTCTGTAAATACGCATCGCATGTGAAATATATGTACCAAAGATAATAATTAATATTGTCGAAATAGACCTATGGCTTAAAAACATAGTTTTTAATAAATATACTGAATGATTGGGAAGACATTTAACATTTCTATAAAGGTCAGATGTAAAGATCTTGCAGCAGGCCAAAAGTACTAGGGAATGGGAGACAATTTAAGTACGTATTAAACATTTTTTTAGCACAGTTATTTTGTAAGGAAAGAGTTGCTCATACCACTGTATACTACAATAAAAACATTCTGTCCTGCAGATGGTATATTCATTGTTGACATAACAATGTTAATTGTGACAATGTCTTGATTGTGCAATCATTTTCAAATTTTACCCAAAACACAAATGTTTATATAATACAGTGTGTAATTTTTCTGCATGGATTTTTTTTTCCTGTACCATTAATAAACAATTTTCCACTAAGTTACAAAAGGTAAAGCAATTCCCTCACCCAAAAAAGGTTTTCTATAACATAAACATCAAGCAGGATTAGCACTAGCAATTAAAGGGTTTTACAACTTTAGCTACTGAGAAAAGAAAAAAATCAACAAATATTTAGAGAAAATTACTTTAATTATTTTTAAGCTGTGGCCATTGATACCTTTATTAAGAAAAAAAGGTACTCGATGTATTCAGAAAGCTTTTAGTTACCATTTAAGATTGAACCTATAAATACACATGAAACATATGTACCACAGATAATGAAGAAATCTTCTCAAAATAGCTTTATAGCCTAAAAACTTAGTTTTTAAATAAATATACTGAGTGGGCAATTATATTTGTTTACCGTATATGTAGGCCTTGTTTCTTAGTTTTTACAGCTTCACTGTGGTTTTAAATTACTGCTTCTCTTAACCTACTGCAAGTCCACCAGCTTGCGTTACAAAACCAAAAATAGCAGATTCTCTGCAGTGTATGATGTTGTGAAACACTCACAATGCCCATGATAGGAAAATATAGATAAGTAATACACTAAAAATAAATGATTGAAATGTGAATGTACCCACTATACAATCAGCTATACACAGCACTGGGAAAGAGGCAGCAATGGAACTCATAAAGGGGTGCTGCATGAAAATGAAGTCTGGTGCTGCCCTTTAAATGTTGGGTCAGAAGGTGGGAGGAGGAGACAGAACACCGTAAATAGAGTCACCCACCTGGCCGCGCTATGCAAGTGGGCTGACTAGACAGAAAAAAAAAATGCTTTGGCAGGTGAAACAGCTAGCTTATATGTAATTCACTGTAGCAAAGCTAATTCTTGTGCATTAAAGTTAGGCTAAGTGAATAGATGGTTTTATTTATGTAATTGCACCCTTCAATGAAAAAAGAAAGTGTCAGTAGTTCTTGATAAATATATGCAAACATGTTTGAAGAGCTTAGTTTCCTATTACACTTACCAATCCAAACAGAAAGTAATATAAAACTAGTAAGGCACAATAAAATGTTTAAAGATACAACTTAGACTTGGAAAGGAAACAAGCTAAGGTTCAAATGGCAGCAGACCAGAGCAATCCAATACCTTTTAAATGAGTGGGATTATTTTTACAATTACTCTACTTTGTTTTTTGCCTTACTGAGTAAATCTGCCTGTTTACTAGTATTTGAAACTGTGGTGATGCTGATCCGTGCTCTCTTCCTGGCCAATGCAATATTCTGGCTCTCTTTTACATCTTCTCTGTTTACTCCCTGAAACCTCCTTGTACTTTCTGTGGCACCCACCCTTGTTTACGACCCCCACAACTGTTATTTAGATCAGGGCCATTTCTGGGCACGAGAACCAAAAGCATACTGCTATTGTGAGCTGGAGGGAACCTAGCCATAGCCAGGATTGTCGGAGTGTTAAAAAAATGCCGTTGCATGATTGCAGTGCTCTTTGCAGCCTTCCATACATACCTCCTTTTTTTTGTAAATGTAAATGTTTTTGAGAAAATACATTTTTATATAACAAACAAAAAACAGTAGTAAAGTAAAGAAGTATACATTGACCAACTGTATACAGTGATTTCAAATATATAACGAGATGAGAACAGAAAAAAAAACAGTGAATATATGCATTGCTAGTACATCTTTTTTTTTTACAGTATTTAGAACAATAACAGTGTCAAGCAGAGGCACCTGTTATACAAATATACCAGATACTTCCTTCTGTGACAGTACAGAAGCCAACGAGATATGTGGTCAAGGTAAGAAAGTAAGTTAGAATGATAAGACAATAGAAAAAGGGATGGAGGAGGGGTAGAGTTAGAGGCAAGGAGCGAGGTAAAGAGCGTATGTGTCTAGTCTTTCCCAGATAATAACAACAATATTATAATCACATTCCTGTGGGCAAAGGTTCGAAGGCCCTCGGTCCAGCCTGGGCCCTGCTAGAATATGTTGGTCTCATGGGAAGCTAAGCGGTTATAAAGCCTTGCAGATAGATGTTCCATCCTCTGTTCATCTTTATTAGATACATGAAGGTCTGAGATAGTGTAGATTTCCATTTGGCTAAAAGAGACATCTGGCTGCTGTCAACACATGAGTAAGCAGAGCTGTAATAGGTTTAGGAGGTTTTTAGAGGTTCACCTCTGACTGGCAAGTTGAGTAAGTGAGTCACTGGGTCCAAAGTAATAATGGATCCTGCTAGTAGAGCCATGAGAACATTAACCTCTGCCCAGTACTGTGCAATGCCAGGGCATGCTTATATAATAGGGTATAGTGTATCTGCATGGAAGCCACAACACCAGCAAAGGTTACTACTTGCAGGGAAAATTGTATGCAGTCTTTGTTTTGTAGTATTTTCTTTTTATCGGCGGTGTCAAACTCAAATAAATACACAGTGGGCCAACATTAAAAACTTAGACAAAGTCACAGGCTAAACTTTAAGTTTATTAAAAAATTGAGGATTTTTTTTCCTTCTCATTAGATATAAAACCTTTTCATATGGAAACAAAGAGGTTTTGTGGTAGCGGCACTATTTCAATGCAGCAGAGGGCCAGCTGCAGTTCATATTTAGGATTACTTTGGGGGCCAAAAAAAAGGACATTGGGGGTTAGATTTGGCCCCCGGGCCAGTGTTTGGCACCCCTGCTCTGGAGGTTGCATTAAGCAGTATGGACCCCTTTGGTCAGTTTAGCTAAAACCCTGGACTTTTTAGGCTGTAGGGAGGACATTTTTTCCACTAACCACCATGCCAATAAACTGTAATCTGTGGCTATAGTAATTATAGCGGGGGTTCCTTAAGACCTAAAATGTACTTATTTATTGAAAGGATTCCCCCATAAAGGCTGGGCAATGTCCATATAGGCTGGGCAATGCCTACATTACTGCCATACTTGGTGGTAGATGCTGAAAGTGTCAGCCATACTCAGCACAGTAATTAGTATGAACCTGTCCATATTTTACAGCATTCATTAATATTTCTGAAAACATATTTATTTATTGTTTTTAACATTTTCAGTAGAAATAACCTTTATTAAATCTCAGTACTGTGAATATTGCCAGTCGTTTGTTATTTGTTCAGCCCATTACTGTTTGTACTGGAGGAATTTTTCATCCTCATTCTACACCTAATGAATTGTTTTCTTTAATTTGTAAACAAAAGTTTTACATAACACAAAGACTTCTTTTTTTGCAGTTTTCTTCTTTTGTTCTTTGATATTTTTTTGCATGATTCAACTGTTCTAGTTTTGTAGTAGTCTTGAATATAACAGTTATTTTGTACTGAATGTACCTTAAAGAACACATCACCTTTATATAGTACTTTATAATATAATACATCATTGGCCTTATTCCCAAACCTACCAACAGTTGTTGTAAACTAAAAGTGACCTCCTAACAAATAATATCAGTTAAGCCTCTATAAAAAAAAAACATAAATACTGTCAACGTGAATTGCGTGAAATTTCCTTGCTTTAATATGTTCCCGACTATGAAATACTTAGTCCTAATAAACTCTAAACCCTACCTAGATGACATTTAGTGTGCTGAAGCAGTGTATTATAAACAAATGTCATATGTTTGTTTTAATAAAATACTGTTTTGCACTCTAGGGTTGGCTGCAAATTTTGCAAATATAGACCGCTGGTCTATAGACGCGAGTGATGCTGGGAATTCTAGTAGCGGCGCTATTTTAATGTAGCGGTGGCCCTCTGCAATTCATATTTAGGAGCCAAGAAAAAGGACCCTTTGGGGGCCAAAAAGAAGGACGTTGCGGACCAGATTTGGCCCCTAGGCCAGAGTTTGATGTCCCTGCTTTATATGCTCTATTGCAGATAATCCATAATTTCATAATTCTATCAGTAGTTCTCATCCTAGAATAGTCTCCTACTTACACATGTGGGAGTGGGACCTCTCCGAGAGCGGCCACCCGCACATACCCATTCAAAAAACCATACCTCCTTCTAATGGTATATCCCCTATGTGCAGAGAAGTCAGCTTACTACATGGTGCAGTAGAGAGGTTTAGGAAGCTGCAGGGAGCTCAGAACCATTGTGACTACAATAGTAGGTAAATAAAACTTAACCTCTCCCCATCCTTCACTGGCTGGTCTCACTATCCAATGATATTTCCTGGGGTATGTGGTCTTGTTTGGAACACCAAACTGAAGCTTTAAACTGCCGTGGTTCAGAAGAAAACAATAAAATTCTGGCCAAATGTCACTAGAAGCTGCAATATGAGGTTTGCTATTAAAAGAAACCTAAAAATGAGGCACTTTGTGATAGTGCCAAATTCTTTTTTCAAAACAGATAGCTGTAGATGTCGGGAATTAAAATAGCATGCAGATGACAAACAGCAACAAACTACCATACCCAAACATTTTGGGAATTCCTAATGTGTGACACAACCATCATTTTCATCCTCGTGCTAAGGGGTTTAATCTTTTTATTTAGTTATTCTTTTTTTTTTTTTATAAATGCATCCCATGGACCCATAATGCCCCCTCTGCAGTCCCCCAAACAGAGCTGTATTTTATCCATGGTTTCTTGGCCACAGTGGCTGGGATTTGACATCCTTGATTACAAAAGTACTCCAGATTCACAACTCCAACAGAGATAAAGAAGTTTTCATAAATCCCTCAGCTCTCCACACCTAGTTGGCAGTCCAAAGCCAGCTAAAAAAATTGTAAACAAACCAGTGGCTGCTAGTGCAATGCCATAGCAGGAAAGGGGCAGCAAAGGGATTGATTGGAATTCCAGCCCTACCTTTCATCCTGCATAGATGTACAGGATCATCTCATACACTAAAATTGAATATTCTGCGGGTGTTTTACAAAGTGCACTAAAAGATGCAGTAAATCAGACAGAGCCTGCCTCATTTCCTGGTTGGATAAAATTCAGTGTTCTCCAACCAGTGTTCCTCCAAAGGTTGCTAGGGGTTCCTTAGCTGTTGGCAGTTTGTGCCTCCCAGAGCAGTGTACATAACACCAATGATCTTGTTGGCTATCTGTATTGGTGACATTTTTCCCACTGGCCAGCAATATGGAGGCAATCTTCTTACTAACCACCACGCTAATATACCGTGAGCTGTGGATATAGTAACTATAGTAAGGGTTCCCTGAAGATCAGAAAGTAATTTCAGGGGTTCCCTTATGTTAAAAAGATGGACCTTTCCTCTACAGCAGGTTTTGGCAAACTTTTATGATCACTAGACAATTTCAGGGATGGGCAGGAGCACACTAGGATAGAGTCTGAGTCCTGCCCTAATGGCTCCACCCACCACCAGGGAACGCCCCCTGAAGTGAAATCCCTCTCCTCCGGATGCATTGCGGAGGAGAGGAATTTTCCTTCAGGGAGCGTTCCCTATTTACTGCAGTGGCAGAAGTATCAACGCCGGCCGCGATAAATAGGGGAGCCACAGCAATGAGGCGGCACCAGAGCTCTGGCTGCTCCGGTACTTCCTAACACCCCCTGGCCAATCCACCCGCAACCCGTAGCTCCGGAGCCGCGGGTTGCCGGCTGGCAATCGGATGGAACGAACTACCGGCTAGACCGTATCTGGCCTAAAGGCCAGAGTTTGCTGACCCCTGCTCTACAGCTTCTTTGTCTATGACCTGCTTTTTTTTATTGATTTGGTTTTAGTTCTTTCTATTGTGGATACACAGCATATATCAAAACAGCAATATCAAAACTTGCTATTTTCAAGAAAGCTATGTACAGCAGCCAACCAACACCTTCTACCATAAACAACATGTGTTGTACAGATGAGTACAGAGATGGTGCTGATGTCACTATCTCTGAAACAAGGTATGAAAGGTTTGATTTAACAATTTCATCAGCAAGTTGATGATGGAAGGAAGGAGAAACCAGGGAAAGCAAGTTATAAGCAGATTAAAGTGAAGGTGCTGACTTTAGAATATATGTATGTGTTTGTGGAAAACATTAACATAACACTTAAAGATTTTACTTGATGCCTGAAGCTGCTCTTTAACCTGATTCAGGTGAAGATAATGCTTGCAAAACAGGTCTAGCTAATAAGGGATTAATTTACAATAAAAGATAAGATTAAAAGAGGTTATTTTTAATACATGAACTAAAAGTTTCTTTATTGCATTCTCTCAAGCAACCAATCAGATTACACTGTAAAGGCTGAAGGGTAACTTTAAGCTAAACAGCTAATTACACAAATATAGTTGAATTAGTAATCACTCAGGTATCTAAATGCCTGCTGTACACATTGATCTTCAGGGTAGCTGGTAAAAGTGGAAGCACAGTAATAAGCTTGTCTCTCTGTCACTCTGCTTTATCTTACTATCAGCATTCTCCCTGAACTGATTGACTCCTTGTACTACTTCTTCCTAGAACATTCCAACCCTGATAAAAAAAAGGTGTTCACAAGGGCTGTTACCAGGTCATATTCAGGTATTTACACTGCATTTAAAGTTAATTGATTACAAAGCCACATTTATTTGTGTCTGTTCAAAACTTTAAAAACCATAGCTACCCAAGTAAACTCTTTTCCACATACTACATGACGGTATACAGGATGTATATGTGATACTACCCCTCTCCGGGCCACTACCAGGCTCTTCCATCACAAGATTATCAATCTCATGATGATGATCATATAGATAGATAGATAGATAGATAGATAGATAGATAGATAGATAGATAGATAGATAGATAGATAGATAGATAGATATACACACTGCCTGGTAGCATTGTTTCGATCTTGGATTGCTTCAGTTGGATAACTACCTGAAAATACTGAATGACAACGTTTTTCCATCAACAGAAAGAGTGGTTTACGGAGACTTCATTTTCCCCAAAGACCAGACCTTAAGCCCACTAAGAATCTTTGGGATGTGGTCAAGAGGACTTTCCCAATGATGTCACTCTTCAATCATCAATATAATATTTTGGTGAAAATGAATGCAACTCTGGATTGAAACATTGTTCTGACATTGTTCTGCATAAGCTTATTGAAATAATACCATGGCAAGTGTGTGCTGTAATTAAAGCTAAAAGCGGTAAAACAAAAGATTAGTGTGTGTGAATATATATACACATACCAATAATTAAGTAAACACGGTGTACACACATTTCGCTTTTTGTTTCCTTATTTAATCAGCCCCAACATGTTTATTTCCTGGATTATAATGAACTAGATCATGATAGAGCTAAATCTACTACTGAAAACAGGGTTATAATTGAGGCCACAGAGAATCCATTTTACTGAATAACATGGTTGTATTTTCCTTGAATAGCAAAGCTTAAACTAAAGGGAATTGGAGGTATTTTAATATGCTACCTCCAGTGTCCTATTAGGAGGCACATTTTACAAATTACAGGACCATGGCTCCTGTGTGTCATCAACGCTTTATTAACACCATATATCTTGTTGTCAAAAAAAAAGGCCTTGTTTGTAATGTTGGTATCATATCACAGGTTTTTTTCGGCTAAGGATTGTGCAAGTTGTGACCTGACAGTTTCATCCACATAGCAAATGTGAAAAACAGATGTATTTTATAACATATGATAAGGAATGTAAACCTGTTGCTGCACTCAGAGTTGCGGTGTCCTAAGAAGGAGTTCAAGCTATGTGGTAATACTGGCGCTCCCTGCCTTCAGACGTATATACAAAAGCACAGCCACCCCAGTCTGATATTCTGATTATTTGTAATACAGGGAGGGGTGTAGAGACTGTATGAGATGCAAAAATCCTAAAAAGGAATGGCAGCCAAGAAAAAGAAGTTTTACATAGCTGTAATGGTTGCTGTATACCTTTATATCTATTATGTATACGTACAGTTAAATCTTTAATTATGTCACTGATCTTGGCCAGCATATGTGCACCAATCTCTGTACCCATCTTAATTGTACACTAATGTTCAATGAATATGGTATGGTTCTAATTTTCCATAAACATGGAACATCCAAAAAATGCTGCTTCTCTGCATTCTGTTTTTCTAAGAGTTACTACAGTGCGTGCATGTCAAAAAAAATAAACCTTTGCTTTACCACATGAAACATCTAGAAATAAATATTAAAATATACACTTTGTCTGAAATTCCTGCTAGAAAAAAAACAGTAGTGACTAGGTATTCCTGTGCCTACATCCATATCTCTATATCTGGAGAGTGTGATCATCTAAGGCAGCCTGTCTCACCTTGTTACTCCACGGGAATCATTGGAAATCATTTTCAGGTCATGGTAACTATGCTATAATTATTTCATTGGGGGCTGGTGTGCAAAATGCCCCAAATTACAGTGTGATCAGGGATGAATACTTTTTGCATGGGTGATCAGCATGCCACCCTTACAGACAGCTAAGATTGTTTGTGGTATCCTGCTGGAGTTGGAACAAGAACTACAGTTGATAATCGAAAATCGGACCATCAATAATCCATTTCCTTCTTTTTTCAGGCATAAATTTCAGATTGCATTTTCAATACAGGGACTGTAGTACACCGTTTGGTCACTGATGTTTTGATGGTGCTGTTCTGCAGAAACCGCTGTTAGGTCTGCTTGCTAAACAAAATACACGTTCAGACGTCCCTGCTGCCTGCTCCCTGAAACTGTGCCAGATGTCCGTGGTGCTGCGAGAGAAAGGCTGGCCTGTGTGTGGAGGTAAGTATAACTTTTAAAAATCTGGTTTTGAAAATCAGGCACTCCTCGGGTCCGGAGGTTGCCGGATTTTTGAATGTCAACTGGATGCAGGCAGATTTAAGGTCAAATTATCCAAAGCTTCAGGAACCCATACCAATCAATGAATAAACCCAAAGCTGATCTAAGGCACTCAAACAATAAAGATACTAAGCTAAGGAGTGTGTTAAATTTGAAAATGGTAAACCCCATCATGAAAAAATTGTGACCAGGCAGGTCCTCATTCAAAGAAGGGACAAGAGATTCCTGATACAATAAAATAACATTACCTGCCTGATTTCAATTTTTGAATACACTCACCTGTTCCAGTTCCATCGCAGACGCCACCATCTTCCACCCAGTTCCCTTCTGGGCTCCTGATCTTCAGTCCTCTTGATTGGCCAGGCCGTCATGATGTAACATGTGTACAGGAAATCATTTAGTCCCAGCAGCTCCTTTTTATTTCAAAAGTAGCAAATAGACAGGTTGATATGTATTACTGCAGAAGATTTGTTATATCCAAAAGAGGTATTCAATTACTTTTAGACATACACCATTAATCTGGCCTGCGCTTCAATGCTAGAATGTATAATAAAGAACAGCAACTAACCAAATGTGTTAGAAGATTCCACGTTTTTCTAGCCTGTGTGCCCACATTAACAAGCATATTAAATTTCACAGCATATGATTTGGTTGTTCATGCACAATCCTTTAAAAGAAAATAAGCCCGCTGTGTACCAGATTTTACTTGATTCTGCAAGAGGCTATTCCCTGTGTACGGTTATATCTGTGTTCAGTTTTATCTGTTTGTTTGATATGAGAAAGCAATGCTTTTAGGCATTTATTATGGGTGAATATCTATACATTGGTAAAGGTAGAAACACAGATATGTAACTATCATTTTTAATAGGATCTATGTTTAGTAGGTCAATGACGTGACCTTTTCAGAATATATTTTAAATATTTTATTACCAGCGAAGCATTCCAGTACTTGTCATAAAGATGGGATTTCCTGTAATTTTCTTGGGGTGTAATAGCGCTAAAAGCACTGTCTAGACATTCATTAATTTCAGTAATATCATGTCAGTAATTAGCTTAAAATGTACCCTGTGGGAATTTCTACTTGTTTTTGAATTATGCTCCAAAGTTATTAAGAAGGATTATATAAAATATACTCATACAAAGATGTGAGCAAACAAATATCTCCCTTACCGCCTATATTATAATTTATAGCATGTAATCTTCCATTAGTGCTGTGTGTGTATTACAACTTCATGGTAATCTAACTGTGGATCTTCTACAATCTTTTTTTTATATATAAAAATCTTTTATAGCTCAAACATATCCTAACTGCTTTTTTGCTGATACTGCTACGTTTATCTAAATACACTTGGCATGAATTGACCGCCACAGAGGAATAAAATGTATTTTTGTAACTGCATGGATGTAATGCTTAAAACGGATCTAAACTCAACATTTTCAATTTACATAAAAGGCTAGACAAAAAAAAAAGGTGCAGCACCTTCCCTTTTAGTCTTAATCGCTGCAGCGATCAAGACTAAATAGGCGCGCAGAGCCTCCCAGGATACCTACGTCACGCATCCCGGGAGGCTCTGGGTGCTTCTTCTGCGCATGCCCTAATGTCAGACATGTGCAGACGGGGCATTTTTTCTATTATGCGAAAGAGAAACTGATCTCAGGCAAGCGCAGTGAGATTGGCTCCAATTTTTTTCTTCTTTACGGAGGCTATGTCACTTGATATCACACCTGCAAAGTGCGAAAACGGGTGAAGGGCCAAGAAGACAAGAAAAATACGGAAGAGCAGACTGAAGATGGAGGACAAAGAGGAATTCCAAGCCGATGTGGGACAGGATCGCTGGAAGGACCAGCACCATCGAGGGACTTGCAGGATTAAAGGTAAGTGTGATTTTTATTGTTTTCAGTTTAGTTCTGCTTTAAGTAGAACTATGTCTACCCTTTTATGTAAAGTGAAAATTCTGAGTTTAGGTACGCTTTAAGAACATCTGACATAGGGATGACTGCTAGATACGAACAGGCTTCTCTGAAGGGGGCAGATTGCATGACTTGCAGAAAAAATCTTTTGGTAAACACAGCTGAGGTTGTGGGTGATCTTAGGGGGTGAGCTCTTTCTGCAGTTGTTTCTTTTTGCATATCAAAGCACAGCTTGCTCCAGAAGGTACCGTATTTTTCGCCGTATAAGACGCTCCGGAATATAAGACGCACCCAATTTTAAAGGAGGAAAATCTAGAAAAAAAAGATTCTGAAAGATTATTCCCCTTCTGATCACTCATGTGCCATTCATACCAGTATTCCCCTTCTGATCACTCATGTGCCATTCAAATTCCCTTTCTGATCACTCTATGCCTTTCAAATTCCCTTTCTGATCACTCTGTGTCATTCAAAATTCCTTTCTGATCACTCTGTCATTCAAATTCCCCTTCTGATCACTCTGTGCTTTTTTCCACTGTACGGCAGTTAGGACAGGGAACAGCAGGTGGCGCTGTGCCGGCTTCTTTCGCTCTGCTTTACAGACAGGAGAAGACACGATGCTGCCAGGGAGAAGAGGAGACAGACGCTGCTGCAGCCAGAGACACACGCACACACATATTATTTTATCACACCTTTGTCGTATAGGACGCACTAACTTTTCCCCCCCAGTTTTGGGGAAGAAAAAGTGCGTCTTATACGGCAAAAAATACGGTAATGAATGTCTTAATAAAGTTTTGTTGTTTTTTGTTTTTTTTTGCTGTTTGTGATTAGCTCACAGTGGGGATTTTATACAGTAACTTATACCATGCTGCCTAAAAATATGTTGAGACAAGCATATGTCCTAATTTTTTAATAAAATAATGTACCTGTTCTGACTTACATACAAATTCAGTTTAAGAATAAACCTACTGTCCCTATCTTGTATGTAACCGGGGGACTACCCGTTCGCACATACACACACAAAGTGTTAGCTAGTGTTGAGTTTAATCTAAACTGGGGCAGTTTGGTTGATGTGTTTATCCATAAGAAAACTTATCAAAACACTTGGGAAAATTGAACAATTTATCTACTCCTCATATAAACTTGAACAAGATCCAATCTACATAAGGCCTTGAAGCTCCCACAAGCTCATTCAGGTGAGCTTTTTCTTGGCTTGGAATCATCACCCATCTTGTTTGGCCTAGCCAGGATGTATAAGGAGAAAGGTGAAAAATGTTTGCAAACATTTTTAATACACCTCACTTATATTATACTAAATTGTTTATACCAAAGTTCTGCAATTATTGAGAACCTGATAGCAAGCTAAAAAGTTTTGTGATGGAGCTAGCCATCATTTGAGTCACATGCCATTCACTAAACATGTGACAGTAGAAAATGTCAAGAGAGGTGAATGTCTTGGAACCAGTATGCAGACTTCTAGGTAAGGTGTGCATATAAAAAGTATTTAGCTAGATGATAGATACCCATTTTAAACTATATGAAAGTGGAAACAGGACAACAGATGTGCGATCTAAAGTGATCTAAGCAGCGTATACTCATGATGTTTTACAGATCCTGCATTTTGTTATGACAGCTTTACTTAAACTCCCACTCTCCCCTTTGCCACATTCTGAGCCTTTTGGCAACTTTGTATTATAAATGGTCTGCCAGCTTCCATCTCCTCTCCTACCACATAGTCACACCAGATCAAGGGATTGTTGTTAGATCCTTCTAAATAATCATCTGTGTTTTTCTTGCAGTTGTGACCAACCAGAATGCTAATATCAATGATTTTTTTAAGCATTACTGAGGAATTTCATATACACAATTTAAAAATTCCAGATGTTGCAAAGTATTTTCTTTGCCACAGGAGTGAGCTTTTGATTGCAATGTAACACTAAATTCCAAGTGGTTACCAGATAATGTTTTTTTTCTTATAATAAAGTGCTTTCCTAAAAACCACAACCAGTTACATGCAAATGTGTCTTTTCTTAGAAACAAGGTAACAGAAAGAAACAAGGACAACATAGAATGACAGAGCCAGCATACCAGACAAGCATTTCAATTCAATGTGAAGCTACTAAAGCCCAATCAAGCCATGGTTTAATGAACATGTATGCAGGATGAGCTAAAATAAATGGCAGCAAAACTAAAAAAATGGCTATGAATATACAATTATTTGTACACATTTTAGAAGTCAACTGATTCTAAAATTGTTTGTTGTTGGACAAAACTCATTTTCCACCAAATACAGATGTTAACATTCTTAATATACCAACTCAATACTTCAAGTACAGAGATTTCAAACACCCCAGGGCATGTATGGGTCTAGACTGCAAAAATACAGAGACTTATATAGAATGAGGTTGGAATAGTCATGGACATGAAGACATGTCCATCCATGAACACTAACAAGCATGTGTGGCAGCATGGTGGCTCAGTGGTTAGCACTCCCTGGGTCCCGGGTTCGAATCTCAGCCAGGATGCTATCTGCATGGAGTTTGTAGGTTCTCCCCGTGTTTGCGTTGGTTTTCCTAGTTAGGTTTAATTGGTTTCTCCCCAAAATTAACCTGTAATTATGACATATGACTATGGTAGGGAGATTAGATTGTGAGCCCCTTTGAGGTACAGCTAGTGACATGACTATGGACTTTGTAAAGGGCTGGGTAATATGTTGGCACTTTATAAATACTGTGTAATAATAATAATGTGTTTAAGGATAGGAACAATCTTACGTTCAAAGTGTTGCTTTAGATCAGCCTTTCTTAACATGGGGAAACCCTTAAAAACCTATCAGGTCGTATAGACCCCCTTCTAATATATTTATAACTCACAGTACATTAACATGGTGCTCTTACACTCCTAGCCATTGGAAAACATTTCACCATTGCAGATAGCCAAAAAAGATAATTGTTCACTTGATCTGAGAGGCAGAAATTGCTCATTTCTCAGGGAACCCCTAGCAACCTCTGGAGAAACCCTAGGATTGCTCAGAACCCTGGTTGAGAAATACTGCTGTAGACTGTGGCAGCCATGTTGAGTAGACAGTAAGAACAAGGAATTCTCTTCACAAAACTGTTCCAATTCCATCATATTTATAGAATAACTTGTAAAAAATGCACTGTTCACGTTATGCCAAATCATCTCGCTCTCAGTTTAGGGGCTACTTTGAAAAAAAAGGAGGAAATAGACGGTACAAATCATACTCCCTGCTTGAAAATTAAGTATGAAGTCTGAGTGATCATCATGGACAACATCTCACTTTTTCCTGTTAGTTGAAGGTCTGGCCACAGTTTAGCAGCTGTTCATCCAGATTGCAAGGTTAATCCAATGGGTTCACAAACATTGTCTTGCAACTGTATTTCCTCTGTTACATCGATTTGGTTTAGGAATATGAAAATAATAGTTATGTCAAAGACAACAGCGGCAGAAAAACACAAACCTAAACTTCAGACATTACATCACTGGCAATTCTTCCAGCTATTCTGTGCCAAGAAGCATAGTTTAAAATAAGTCCCAAGATAGATGTCAGGACAACAGACAATGTGCAGCTCAGGATCATTTGTGAGTCTTTGTCATTCTGCACTTATTACACTAGCTAAGTATTTCCACATCATTATTAAAATCCTAATAAACAGATAATAGTTGTTAAATATCTTGATTCTACAGAATCCATTAAAAGCAAATCATGCAGCAAGGCTGTGAAGAAAAAATAAATGCTTCACATTTGTCTACAGAAAGACCATTCCATTTGGGCTTTTGATCTTTGTTTAAAGCAATATTTTTTTACTACATTGTGAAATGAAAACCTGTGAGATACATGGTGTAAGATTCACACATAAGCCATCACCTGAGAGATGTACTGAACTGTAGAAACAAATACTTTTAATTGAATATTATATTCAAATTTGCTAAACTTATGTCAGGAGCCAAAGCCGATAGAGCAAAAATGCAAACCCAAAGATATATACTTCATACCATAAATACAAATAGTCATTTATTTCAATTAAGTGCATACCAAGCCACGTGGTTTTTTTATTTATTGGATTAGGGACCATATTATTAGTTTGAACATTGTTAATATCAAATTTACCACATACAGCCAGTTGGCAAGATCCGTATAGCCCAGCAGCCTTTGGGCATATGGGGCTGATACACCCCTTCAATCTCCAACAAAATATAGTCAGATAGAACAGGATTAGTAAAATAAATGGTGCTTTCAGACATGAAGGTAGTTCTGGGGTTTCCTATTAGAATGATTGGGAAATACCTTTTTTTTTGCCCTATAAGACGCTCCGGAATATAAGACGCACCCAATTTTAAAGGAGGAAAATCTAGAAAAAAAAAGATTCTGAAAGATTATTCCCCTTCTGATCACTCATGTGCCATTCATACCGGTATTCCCTTTCTGATCACTCACGTGCCATTCAAATTCCCTTTCTGATCACTCTATGCCTTTCAAATTCCCTTTCTGATCACTCTGTGTCATTCAAAATTCCTTTCTGATCACTCTGTCATTCAAATTCCCCTTCTGATCACTCTGTGCTTTTTTTCCACTGTACGGCAGTTAGGACAGGGAACAGCAGGTGGCGCTGTGCCGGCTTCTTTCGCTCTGCTTTACAGACAGGAGAAGACACGTGCTGCTGCCAGAGAGAAGAGGAGACAGACGCTGCTGCAGCCAGAGACACACGCACGCACATATTATTTTAGTTATTTTATCACACCTTTGTAGTATAGGACGCACTAACTTTTCCCCCCCAGTTTTGGGGAAGAAAAAGTGCGTCTTATACTGCAAAAAATACGGTAAATGATGCATGTATGCACCTGTATTAAAGGGTACTCTGATTACAGAATTCACTATAATGAATCTTATATCATTACAAAGTCTCTCTTGCTCTCTGATTTATAAATATATGTACAATATAATGTCCTTGCAAATCCCCACATAGTTGCTGTGGGTTACTATATATAAATATATATATATATATATATATATATATATATATATATATAAGAACATAAATGTTAATGTTTCTAAAGAGTTTACTAAGAGTTTAGGGTCCAAATAGATCTGGAAAGAGAGTCAGAACTTTGAAAAGCTAACAGCATGTTCTCATCTTCTTTCAAATACGCAGTGTCTTCCCTATTGAGACCAGCTTTCCCATTTACTAAGCCAGCAAGATAACGCCAACTGACACATTTATAAATCATAGGTCAGCTATTCATAGTCAAGATCATAACTAACTCATGGGGTTTGCACAATTCACATCTAGCAAAATATTTTCAAGATGAATACTAAAAAACTAAACATGATTTCCCCCAAAATCAGAACCTAGCCCACCAAAGACAAGTGGCATCTTAGTTTCAAATTGTCAAGGATATCATATTTACAATGCATTTACAAGATGGTCTAAAACATTGGTCCCCAATTATTCTGACAGCACAGCTTGGTAACCTATATTAAAGATTTGCCACGACACCTGAAAGGGGGGGGGGGCAGATGTCACAACAACTACACTGCTTTGCTATTCTCAAGGTAAGGTAAGTGTTTTTTTTTTCAGTTGTAATCGGATTGTCATATAATGTTGTATGACAATCAGATTGCACTGTAACTTTTGTTTCTATTTTTAGCTACCCCGAACCAGGTACAGGGTAAATGCTTTTAGCAAGTTTTCTAACCCCGAACCAGGTTCGGGCTAACCCCCCAGGTGGTTAATGATAATATACTACTCTGCAGCTTTCGTTATTGGAGCAGAGAAAAGGCCCCTAGCTGATTAAAATGAACCAGACAGTCTCGTTCAGGAATCATTTGGAAAAGGTCATGGTAGAGCCAACAGTTTTTCCTTCAGAATAGAGAAAGGTATGCATCTGCAACAAAGTTTGGTATTATTGTACACAGATACACCAGAAGGGGTTATATCATTCTCAGCAAAAGTGGGGTAACACTTTAAAATAGTGTTACCCCACTTTTGTTGAATTTTAGGCTGGATCTTTTAGCTAGCAGCTTTTGTTCTGATCTATAGTCTAAATACAGCTTTCTAACTTATATTAGTCATAAAACTTTGTAATATAACGAGATTTTAATTTTCTTGTGCCTTTTCTATTGTTTCTTTATGTATTACAAATGTTTAAAAATTGCATGCAAGTTGATAATAAAGTCATTATTTTCCTGTTTCAGCAAAACAAGAAAGATGGATTCTAAGCTTTAGGTTAGTTCACAGGGCCCCTGCCAACAATTATTTCCATTGTCTCTTCTCATCATGCTTTGTACATCCCACAAGTAAACTGAGAAAACAGCTAAGAAATATACTGTCTAGACTGGCCATAATGTATGCAGCAGTGACTCGACAACAAACAAGTGTTGTCCAGATAAAAGTATTTGTCAGTCTAGAAATAAAGATACCACTGTAAAACAGGTTCATGTCAGGACGGGTGAGTAATGAGCCCTTTCAGTGAAGCACATTTACACAGTTAATTGCTCTCTAAACATTATTTAAAGAATTAAACTGCTTTAATGTGAACTCATTCTCCTGAGCCCCTTTATGGTCTGTTACCGAGAACACAATTTAAAAAATAACCCTGTGTGGCATTGCCTTTCCCTCAGTTCCCCTTGCATAGTTTGGCTATTTATACCCAATTTCTTGGACAAAGCAACCTAATTTGTGTTAAGGAGAAAGCACTTGAATTATAAAAGGATTATTTATACACAGATACGTACACCATTACATACAGTCCACATAAGTATTCCAAAAGTGTAACTAAATGTATTGTAAATGTAATGCATATGTATTGTTTGTTACCTACATTAGGCCAGGTTTTGTTTTGGACCTAAATTTAATTTAAACCTACCTGTGCTTTTACAATAAGAAATGTTTGAAACTCCTGCAAATGTTTATTCTTGGAAGTAAAAAGAAAAGTCAGAGAGGTGCTTGGAATAAAAATGGTCACTAATACACATCTTAGTTGGTCTATCCAATTCCTCGGGGCACGATGGTTGTGGTGAGGCTGCTCCAGTCCAACAAGTTAGCCTTAGTTGGGGTTAACTCAAAGAGCACTTAAAACTCATCTTTTCAAACATCTTCTTCTGTCTTCAAAAACCCTCACTAATTCCCACCATTCCATATCTCCCCTCAAATTGTGTGATACTTCTCCCACCTCCTAGATTGTAAGCTCTTCGGGGCAGAGTCCTCTCCTCCTCCTGTGTCACTGTCCATTTCTGTCTGTCATTTGCTACCCCATTTTAATGTACAGCGCTGAGTAATATGTTGTTGCTATAAAAATCCTGTTTATTCATAATATTATTAATAATGATACTAATAATAATAATAACCTAGAAGAACTAAGGCTTAGTCTACACGGATGTTTTCCCCTGAGTTTAACCTGAGGTTTTAAATGCCCATGTTTGAAATTCCCATGTATTACCAATGGGCTAATCTACACCAAGGCGTTTCTTTGAGACATTTTTTGAGCATTAAAGATAACGCTTCTTGCAACATTATTTAACAAATTAAAACGCAGGGTTAACGCTGGCAAATGTGTGAAATCGCAGCATAGACGTTTTCCAGTGGTTTAAAGACAGGCTTTTAAAGTGCATAAAAATGCATATAAACGCAGTTGGAATGTTTACATGCGTTTTTAAAACCGTCCCTGTAGACCCAACTTAATAAATGAAGAAATTGCATAAAGGGCTCCAGAACAAAATGAATCTAAGATTACAAATGATTGAATATAACAGCAAATGGGTTTTAGGGTTTTTAACAATTCCCCTTCGCCAATAGACAAAAATACAAATAAAATAAATATGTGTGTAAAAAATGATAACATTTTTTATTTTTATGTCCTCATTAGAGATATGTGTTATCTCTATTTTGTCACCTGTCACCATGATGGTGGTTAAACTATAAGTGAATATAATATTGATTTTTTGATCAAAAGAACAAAATTTTGTGTTGATAAAGTTTGGATGTCACAACTGTACAGAATGATTTACAATTAGGATGGTGCTGCATATGTATATATACTTACAAGCTGTTTGTATTATCCTATTGTGTGATTGCCTCCTTTACCTAAAGAATTGCTGCAACAAATCCCACAAAATATGTTTACACAGGACAAGAATGAGAGGAAATCTTCCTAAGGGGGACAAAAAGAATTTGATGGGGTTTTATAATTGATAAGAAGAGATGGAGAACTGTCTCTAGTTAGTCAAATGGCAGAAATATATTGTAAATCATATCCATACAAATCCTGAATTTAAATCCTATGTAAAAGTTTATATTTTTCAGCAGTAATATCCCAGTCATTGTATAGTAATAAGTCCTGAACCAATGTCCTTTTGTTCCTATGCTCTTATAGAAAAGCAATTCTGTAAAGCTGAAGTTTAACCTGCCTGTATTTGATCTTCCCTAATTCCTCACTACTTATCCCTTCAAAATGTTAATAATATTTAATTGGCAATAAAAAATGTTTTCAATAAAAAAAGCTGCTTTCATTGCATACCTGATTTCTGCCTCGGGTATAGCATCACCAATTTCATATGGTTCTCTATTTACTGCAGAGAGATCGTGGCTTTTTGGGAGGGACCTGCAGGGTACAGTACATAGATTTCTGAGCCTCCATGTCTGAAAGAGCTGAAATTCAATGATTGAAAAGGGCGAGCCAGGGACAGTCTGGGTGGTGAGGAAAAGGCTGGATGATGCCGGATGGTATGGTATTCTCTCACCACCTGCTGTTGTCGGTAGTAAGGTGCCTGTCTACTGAAAGACCAATAGTCTGGAAATTCACCACCTTTAATAAAATCTGTTGTCCTGAATTTGGGTAATTGCAGCATTTGATATCACTTATAGCAAACTTCTGATGATAGTACGACACTCCCAATTGACACAGGCTAACCTAGGGCTTTCATGCCAAGGGGCAAATAGAAAGGCAGACCACTGAACTATATAAGGTCATACATTCGACACAACCACGCTAAAAATATAGGCAATAGATGAACCAAGTGTAATATTTATTTTCCCCTTTCTAGCTTTGAAGCATTTTGTTTATTACTAAAGTACAGATGGCTTTTGAGTTTTGATTGAGAAAAGGAGTATCATTAGGAAAACAAGCATAAATAAGCATGCCAGCAGAGGATTTTAATCCAGGGTTTAATGTACATGTCGGATAAATGAGACATTAACCACAATTATGTGACTCTCATTTATATAAATGGTCCTCATTTATTCTAATAATAAGCTTACTGTAACTGATTGAAAAAATACCCAGTTTGCATAGCTGTAAAATAAATGAGCCATTACATTTTGGCAACAGTCCTTTATTTATTGCCTTTGTTTTGATATCACATTTTGCCTTTTTCTAGAGTCCGTTTTCAGTACCTAACTGCAGATTTACAGGGCCTTCGATTTATGGGGATTCCACATAGCCAAGGCAAGAAGATACGCTAGAATGGTTACTTGAAGATAACTCTTTATTGTCAACTTTATAAAGTTGGAGTGGCTTTCAGCATAACTTTTTCAACACACAAAATTGTTTCAGCTACTGTCAAAGTGAAAAATTATAACACTCTTCTTCACTACTGATTCACTTTATTTGCTTCAAGAAGTCAATCCGAATCCACAAGTCCATTATTTTCTTTTAGTTGGTCTACATACTCGACATATCATGCATATAAGCTAATGTGATAGTGATAATGTGGGCAGACCCAAACATTCAGGGACCATGAAGAAATTGAGGAAGAACCTGATCATCATGTTCACCTATTATACAGAACTGAACCCTCTCCAGGGTAGTCAAAGTAACACATGAGCAATTTAGTATATAAATAAGGAAGTGACACTTTTCCAGAAAAGATCACAAAATGAGTCATAAAGTAGCAAGCCAGAAATCAAAGCCAAATGTAGGTAAGCCTTCTTTACAAAAGCCACAACAAAGTAACAAAGTTAGGTGACATTCCAAGGCATACAATGACGTGCCTACATTTTATAATAAACAATGCTGTTTATGTTTTGCACATAACAAAATTGCATAAAAATTGCCTCAAATTCCTTTTTGTCTGGTGTCACAGGGACAATAGGTTGACAAACAGTTTACTCTTCAACAATATTTTCAAGAAAAAACAAAAAAACAAAATTGGCATTCAGTTTAGTGATGTACATATTTCTACCTTCATGATTCTCTTACTACATTCCACTAGTGGAAGTCTACCAGACAGGGTCTGCTTTATTGAAAACAAGACACTTTAATCCAGTTTTTCTCCACCAGGGTTTTGTGGAACCCTAGACTACCTTCAGGGTTTGCTATGAGTTCCTTGAGCAATGAAATATTTGTATCTCTCAGGTCAGTTTACCTGTCACATCAATAAGGGTGACATTCTTCTCACTGGTCAGCAATGTAAGAGGCATTCTTCCTGCTGATCATCACACCAATGAACTGTGAGCTTTTTCAAGGGTTCCCTAATGTTAAAAAACACTGCTTTAATCTCTAAAGGATCAAACAGTCACATTGCTTCTGGAGACCATATGATCAAAGGTATTTATTCTTTTAAGAATACCTTTCTTCAGAAATGTTTAATTCCAGTCCAAACAGGCAATATATAGGCCAGGACAAAAATGTACACAATAATTTTACCACTCCTGTAAACTATTCCTTATTCCTGCCTGTACTAAATAATACTAAGTCATGGATGGGAGATAGACACCCCTACTTTAAGTAGGAGCAGCATTGGATAATATATATATGTACATATATATATTCACTTATAATAATGATGTGATTTGTAAATGACGATTCTTATGATTTCATGAGTTGTAAATATTAATGATAGTTCCACTTTAAAACACTATTTTGGCATTGTTTAAAGTTTAGAGTGATGACGGTGGCATAGATAATAAAGTAATCCTGCACTGTTCCAAAAACTGCAACTCAATGAACTGTTCATGAGTGAAAACATTAGCTATAAGTAAGAGCTATAGAAGAGTAATGCCTATTTACCCAACGTTCTGTTTAAATTGTGTTTCTAAATAATTAAACTGACTACTTTTTGGACATATTTCAACTTAATTAATTTTATCAACTATGAAAACCCATTATAATTTATTATAGTTTTATAAATTGGATTAATTAAAAGGAAACTCAAAGTCTTGTAAAACATTGTGATACAGCATAATGACAAAAAAGTTAGGTGGCAGCTCAGTGACACATCTCTGTTTCAAGCTGACAGGACATCAGAGAAAAGGATTAAAAGCTCTCTCTGTGTTCGAAATGCATAGCCAGCAAACCACGCCAGAGACAGTTGTTTTGATCTCGATAAATACTGTGCTGATTCACTCACTATGTTGTGGACATGGCTAAACCCCATGCACGCTACACCACTCACATTTAACTAGAAAACAGTGAAATGAAAAAAAGAAAAATGATGCAGGAGCAATGACACTTTAAAGAAACAATTTGATCTGCACTGCTGTTTTGTTTTCATATAAACCCTAGGTATATTTCATGTAAAGACCAATAGGTAACTGGGAATGCACACCTGTGCACAATTCTAGTTCTCAGACCCCCCTATCCAACTGACAAATCAATCATACAGTTCTAATTGAGTTAAATGACATATGACACTGCTAAATTTGTTCTGGGCTGCTATTCTTCACAGACACTGATTTAATTATAACTGAACTAACAGACAACAATAAAGAAATATAACAGAAATATAATAACAATTAACAACCTTAACAACCATTCACAGATCAAATAGCAATAGCCAATGTGAAATACTCTATGCTCTATTAATTTTTTGCTTCCTGCATGTCAATGCTCCTTTAGCAATAAGTTTCCTTACGTCCTCAGTAGTTGAACTTGATAGACTTATGTCATTTTTCAACCTGACTTACTCATATGTAACTATGTAATAATGTGTAATATATTTATCCTCTAATGAAGTATATTTCTTTAAGAAGGTATTAATGTTCACACTTTACATGCATTCTGTTTTCTATAACATGTCTGAGGTTACATGGGTGGGAATGTATTGGTTAAAATGGCGAATGGGCTTCCTTCCTTAGAAGTAGATTCTGTTTTCATTCTCCAGCTATTATTTCTACACTGCACTAGATAAGTAGTGCAGTGTAGAAATAATATTTTATGGTTTCTCACTATAACATTGAAAGAAAAAGGATATGTGGTATGGATGTCTTTTCTTTGAGGATGTTTTTCCTTAGACCTTGTATGCAGTTTTAGTGCAAACTGTACACAGACTCCATGCTACTGTTATACTTGTGCAGTTTCATGATATCCCTGAATACATTAAAAGATATTTTCTGATATATACAAGAGAGGTAGATACTCACCATTACACTACAGACAGGTGTAATTGTTTAAACATTGTGTTAAAAAATTCCACCCAATGCATCATAAAAAAGAATGGTCTGTCAGTTAATAAAGTCACTTATTAAAATGACAGCTGTTTATGTGAAGCTTTTCAGAATGCACAAGGACATAAAGCCATAGCTTGAATCTGATGCCAAGCCAGATTCTTAAAGATTGTGAAACATCAAAAGAATTAAATACCTTAACCTCCCTATTTAACCAATGTGGGCGGTAGTAATTAGTCAAGATAATTTGCTGACTGGTACATAAGTTTTTTATATCTCACTACAACAAATGGTCCTGATTAAAGCAATAATTTTAACAGTTCCCAGCTGTATGAGCAACTAAGCTAAGAAAATAAATATTTCAGCTGTAGATTGACATGCAGCATAGCAATCCCTAATTTGGCAGAATACCATAAAAGGGTATAAAGTGCAAAGAATCCGCAATGTTTTCTAAAACGCTATTGTTGGCACAAATTTAACAGTGGCAATCAGACCAAGACTGGCAACAGATATCAAACATCAGAATAAGGCAGTTGAAGCAATGGCTAGGAACATGATTCTTAGAGATTAATCAAGTCATAAGCCAGTATAATCAACATAGGGGTTATCCCACGGTTAGAAAGATGAAATGACTTTCTATGAACAGTAGAATGAACAGAAAAATGTTCAGTTTGAACCAGTAAAATATATTCCAGGTATATCAACGCAAAATGTGTTTAAAGTCTTACAGTTCGTGTTCCTTAGAAATAAGCCACAGCCACAGTATAAAAGAAAATACTTTCCCCTTCAACATACTGCAGAGAAGGTCTGTTGCTCTCCTTGTAAAAGCAGAGGTCTGTCTGCAGAGCTCTGACTTGTCCCTTGTTAGCTCAATAAGCAAAGTATGTGAGCTTTAACCTCTGCAGATAGGACACCGAGGAAGGAAGGAAGGAAGGAAGAAAGGGAGGGAGGGAGGAAGGAAAGAAGGAAGGAAGGAGGGAGGGAGGAAAACAACCATACCACAGGATGTGTGTTGCGAACAAGTTCAATACCTATAGGTGTTCTCTATGCACTACTTAGCATGAATGAACTCAACATGAACAAACTGATGTTAAGTTTACAATAAGGCATAACTGCAGCAAGTAAGATATACAATTAACAGCTATTATAATACATGACCAATAAAAACACTTTTGCTGCAATATTCCCCTTCAATCCAAAAATTTCCACAAAAGTATGTTTATCGGCCACTAAGAGCTTTATAAAAAGGCCCCTAAATGTCCGGTGGTCAGCATTAAACAATCCACTAACAAATAATGTTTACAGAGCATTAGTTTTTGTCTTCTTAGAGTTCAGCTTTAATACATGTCTGATATTCATTTTAGATTGAGCTCTGGTTAAACATAGTTTCAAACATATATCTGTAAATAGTTAAAAAAAGCAGTAAAACTTACAAAATAAAATAATTTGAAATTAATTGGAAACAGCTGGTTTCCAGCATCTGATCACTGCCTTTGTAAGCTATGACCCATACAACCTATTAAAATTATAAATAGGTATCTGTGTTCTTCATATTTTGAAAATACAGTGAACTATGTCTCAGACTATAGGATGCATGGGGAGACATGATAGAAACTATTATCTAACAGCAGCAGATAGCATATTTAATACTTCAGATCTGTTTTTACATCCAGAATAAAGTGCCAAGATAAGGATGAAGAACAGCAAACCACTGCATTACCAGTGTAGGGATGGACTCATTACTTATGTAGGGTGCCATATTTCTTGCAAGTAAAAGTGCACCTTCTACCCTGGACACTGCTCTGCAAACACTCCAACACTTGACAGATCTAGTGTACTTATCACTATTCCATTAAACAAAAATGATACAGTACACAGTAATATTTTCTTAGTATACAGATACACTGCATCCATGAGGACAACCAGGCCATTTTTTTTTTTTTTTTTTTACCCATCAGTTGGAGAGGATAACAACTTCCATCAGTCTTTCCGTGCTTTGTACATAGGGAGGTTTCCAGTTGTAGTAATGAGGGATGTGTAGCCAGAAGGGATTTATGTGTATCTGGAGATTCTTAATCAACAAAAATGTATCAACGCTGACTCCACAACCCTGGACTAGTAAGTACTGTTAAATGGGACAGGAAATAAGGGTAACCTCCTGATAAAGTTGTAAAAAGCAATTAAAGCTTGCCACTGGTTCTAAGGCTGCATACAAACATTAGACTTTTGTCATTGGAAAGGATCTTTCATAATCCTTTCGGGTGAAGATGAATGAACGAGTGCTGTACTTACAGGACCATTCTACTCTATGGGGAGGGGGAGGGGGGAGAACAAGCGAGCGGCATCCCCCTGCCCTCTCTACCCTTTACTTCAGGTCTATGAGTGGCGTGGGACCAATCAATTTGACTGCATTTAGCTGGATTTGAGCAGACAGTATAGGGCTGATTTAATAAAGCTCTCCAAGGATGGATAGGATACACTTTCATCAGTGAAGCTGGGTGATCCAGCAAACCTGGAATGGATCTGGTCCATGATTAAAAACATTTGCTAACAAATAGCACTGTGAAGGTATCCATTCTAGGTTTGCTAGGTCACCCAGCTTCACTGAAGAAAGAGTGTCCTCTCTATCCTTGGGGAGCTTTAATAAATCAGGCCCACTATCTCTGAACACCTCAGAATTCATTTGGCTGCTTCTGTCCTGTGTCACATCATGGATAAACACTAGTGTCCCAGTGCCACTGGCAGCCATGCACGCCCAAGCCGTCACACTGCCTCCGCCATGTTTTACAGATGATGTGGTATGCTCATGGATCATGAGCTGTTCCATGCCTTCTCCATACTTTTTTCTTGCCATCATTCTGGTAAAGGTTGATCTGTCCAAAGAATGTTTTTCCAGAACTGTGCTGGTTTTTTTAGATGTTTTTGAGCAAAGTCCTTGCAGTGCACCCTCTGTAGTTACTTTCATGCATTCTTCTCTTTATGGTAGACTTGGATATGGATACGCCTACTTCCTGGAGAGTGTTGTTCACTTGGTTGGCTGTTGTGAAGGTATTTCTCTTCACCATGAAAATAATTCTGCAATCATCCACCACTGTTGTCTTCCGTAGACGTCCAGGTCTTTTAGCGTTGCTGAACTCACCAGTGCTTTGTTTCTTTGCCACTCCTAATATTGTAGCAATTTCTCAGATGGGTTTTTTCTGTTTTTGCAGCTTAAGGATGGCTTGTTTCACCTGCATGGAGAGCTCCTTTGACCACATGTTGTTAAAACCTTACACATACAAGCACCCCCCACCCCCTCAAATCAACTCCAGGCCTTTTATCTGCCTAATTGATAATAACATAAGGAAGGAATTGCCCACACCAGCCCATGAAATAGCCTTTTAATTGTAAAATTACTTTTGAGCTCCTGAAATGAAGTGATTGTGTAAAAAAAAGACTTTAGTTCCTCACATTTTTGCAATCTTTTTGTTCAACCCACTGAATTAAAGCTGAAAGTCTGCAGTTCAACTGCATCTGAGTTGTTTCATTTAAAATTAATTGTGGTAATGTACCAAAATTAGAAAAAAAGTTGTCTCTGTCCAAATATTTATGGACTTAACTGTAAATGCACAAAAAATGCTTTCATTGTACATTTATTGGGTCAAAAAATTCACTGTTAGGTTTTTACACACTACACAGACTGTTGTAATGGGGTACCTTTTATATAGATCACAATCATTGTGGTAATAATTATCCCATACATTGCTGGTTGTGTAATACTAAATACCAACCCTAACTTTCTACTAAACTTTAAACCTATATTTAAATGACGCAAATATCATGCATTTCTAGCAACAGCAAATTAAGTCATTTGTCTTTGCAATTCTAGCGGCAGAATTTCTCTGAACCATACAGCATACAGTTCCTGTTATCACAGGGTAATTTCATGTGTGATATATCATTCATCTCCCAGCTTATCTCAGGGAATCTCAGTAGCTGAGCCTGCTGTTGTAGTATGTGAGAGAAACCTCCTATAATTGGCCTAAAAAATGACATTTGTTCCATCTTGGAACACACTGTGAAAAGTTTTCTTGTGAGAACCAGTTGTGTCTTTATGGTTCCTCAGATAATTGTGTTCTTTCAGCTTAGCCACATACGTTCCCCACATTACCAATGACACGGTGGCTTAACCAGATGGCTGTGCACACACTTTGCTGTGGAAATTGTTGCAAAGTTGCACAACCTCTATACATAAAACTCACTTCCCTGACAGAACACGTCGCCTGCACAAAGACGCATAACATACAGAATGTTCAAGAAGGGCCCTGTAAATGTTCACTTTGTAAAGCAGAAGTTCTTAGGAATTGTAGGTAGGAAAATAGGATTTCAACCAAAAGGGATGTCGACTAGTGACTTTGCTGTACTTGCACTGGTGCCAGTGACTTTAATATATAAAGAACAAGAAAAACGGCTTGCAGCAAACTCTGTAGTCTTGCCTTTGCCAGATCACAAACTGTGATATGAAGAGCAGTCTTACTTCTACAGCAAGAATAACATCCTTCATGGAACAAAAAAAGCCTTTTTTCAAGGTCTGTGCAAACCCCCTTAACCAAATGATGTCTGACCAGGAACAATTCGAATATTTAGTCGTACTATAAAATCAGAAGTTAGGTTTTATTGTAACGGAATTGTAGCGTTTTCTGGTAGTAAATTTAATTGTCTTTTAATAACTTTACCCAGTCTAATTATATTTGGAGATGCCATTGCCAGCATCACATTTTACTACCTTTCAGAGGAACTATAATAGTTTTGTGCCATTTTTATTTATTGTTTTTAAAGTATTTAAATTAATGTTTTATGTCCTTTTTTCTAATTGTACTGTATACAAAAAAATACTAATATTATATACAAAACAAAGAATTCCTAGAATTCCCACAGTATGTAATATAAAGGGATAGCAAGGGGGCTGGCCAAGCATATAGTAGCAAATTTCAGCTTTAGCAGATGAACTCTTTTAACAGCAGATTTTGTACAGCTGTTGGTAAAACATAATATGTAAAAAGAAGCCTGTTGGATGGACAGAACAATATTTACCATAAATAAATCACTGGTCTATGATGCACAGTTGATAACAAATATGTAACTGAATAAAGATTGCTAACCCTTTGCTAACATTCATAACATGCATATGCTGGCTCAGTTGGAATCATTGCAGAGTAGGTAGGTTTTTGTGTATTGTTACTTTTATTGAAAAACTACAACTAAAAAGGTTGAGTACCCACCAGAAGACTAACAAAAGCACATCATAGCCAAAATTAACTTAAATATTTTTGTATTGGACAGAGAGGGGAAAGTTAGAACTACTGCAACTTTGTATCACTGTCTGTGTCTACCTTTGAAAGGTATACACCCATCAAGTATACCTGTATACTTGATGGGCCTCAGAGAAAGGCATAAATAGGAGAAAAGCCTCCAGTTGGGATGTGTTTGACACATCAGCCTCCAAACTATCAACATCTCACAAAACTGGATTGCATGCAAAAATACACCATAGCTCAGCATACATTTCAATTTTGATTTGTGGTTATACTATACACTTCTCATAAAATCCATCCCATATTACCTTCCAAATTAAAAAAAGAGGGGGGGATATTAAAGATTGTGGTAATTAGAGGAGGCAAAAACAAAAATAATAACAGGAGACCTGTTGCAACAAAATTCAAGCAAGCTAAACTATTTGGCAGCATACACATAGGCCCGGATTTATGAAAGCTCTCCAAGGCTGGAGAGAATACACTTTCAGAAGTGAATTGGGTGATCCAGAAAACATAAAATGGATTTTTAAAAATCATCTGCTATTTGTTAGCAAATGTTTTGAATCATGGACCAGATCCATTCCAGGTTTGCTGGATCATTTAGCTTCACTGATGCAAGTGTATTCTCTCCAGCCTTTCATAAATCAGGGTCATAGAACCTACAAGATGCAGTGAAATAGCTTCCGGAAAAGCTGGAGATCACATCAGTGTTAATTCAATAATTGGGATTTTATCATGTAAAACTTACCCAAACTGGACCTGTACAGAATATTGGGTTATCAGTATACCAGCGTCAATCTGACCACTACTTTCAGATACTGTGATCCTCCAAAGAAGCTAAATTAGCTAAAGGAGGACATCATGGTTGGGGGGTTTAATTACCATTTTTTAGTGTTTACTTACGGTATGTCCGACAGCAATGGCTTTCAAGCAAGCATTAGGAGTTCCCCATACATTAGAATCTCCACTAGGTGAAAAATCCAACAATCCAAATTAATACCCATTCTCTAAATGTGCTAAGATGGGAACATTGATACACTTTCAATTATACAAACTAGAAAAATGCAGGCACACAAAAAAAGGTAGGTTAAACAAAATGTCACTTTTTACTATTGATTTTCTAATTTGGAGCTTTGTAAAAGAATAGCCAGAAAATACCTACTATAACTTTAGGATTAAGTGCTGTTTAGGACAATGTGTTATTTCTCCAGATAAATATATTGTGACAAGCTACAACACCTATCAACTTTCTAAATAGTGTGCATTACATTACATTCCTCTGTGTTAGCTGTTAGGTTATTTGTTGCAGCCAACTGGGAACATTCAAAATATGTTTGTTGCCACGTGGTACACGCAGAAGAATAGAATACACAGCAATCAACAGCTACCAGTAGACTAATCACATAGTAATAAGAAAAACTATAACAAGACAGCCAAAGTAAATAAATACTTATATACAAGGTTTGTTATCTCACTTTATTGCTGTACAATCATTAAGTTGGATTAAAAAGCATTTGTAAGTACAAGAGTTCTGTTACAATGTCAATAAAAATGTAATGAAGGAAAAGGCTGTTTTTTAACCTTGCCTTCAGTCTTGCCCCGTTCTCTTAGATTGTCCCCTGTAGTGAAATTGTTAAATGAAATATCAGTATGCATTAGAATCTGCAGCAAGTCAGATGGAGCCTGCCTTATTCCCTGTGCAGAGGACATCATATCATGTCAGCATATCATAATCTAGACCTTTTCACAACACATGTGGACATTAATTACTACTACTAATACTCACCAGCCCCTCCCACCAGCCATAATGACACAAACACACAATGATGATGTCACTGGGCCTAAAATAAGATATGTAAATAAATACAAAGGTCTTTCATTCATTTGCATTAGCATGTTTATGAAAGGGAAAAGGTAGAACGAGTAAATGAAAATTGTAAGCAAATGAAACATACGGCATAACCTTATAGTTTTTAAATCTGTATTGTTTCTAAGGTATCAGTTATCGAGTTTACTTGTGTGCTTTTGTGCAGAACATCACATTGCCTTTATTATATGTTTCTTTTATCTCTTTTAAGTCACTAAACTGGCCAAAGAATATTTCTGGCTATGACTTGCAATTTAAAGCCAAACACAGTCTGTAGATACAGTAACGGACAATAAGGAGTCTATTTGTTATCAAATGTAGGTAAATTGAAAAGTAATATTCTAGCGAGACCAAAATTTATCAGTTAGAATTGTATGTCATGTCCTTTTATGCAACGGAGATAAGAGGTCACATCTACTACTGTAAAACCTGAGACATTACAAAGTTGTTTTCTACATTTAAGCTCAGCTGAAAATCAAAAGAGGTTTTAGAAAAGTCATTTGGAATATAAAGCATCACTAACATCTACTAATACATTTTGTTACTGTGAGAATTCAATTCATTTAAAAGACTTAAAAATTTTATTTTAAAAATATTAAAAATATTTC
Organism: Pyxicephalus adspersus; assembly: GCF_032062135.1. Classification (NCBI taxonomy): domain Eukaryota; kingdom Metazoa; phylum Chordata; class Amphibia; order Anura; family Pyxicephalidae; genus Pyxicephalus; species Pyxicephalus adspersus. The sequence goes on along the minus strand of NC_092862.1, from coordinate 108,688,097 downwards.
TAGCTGTAAATTTTATCATAAACCATCTTAAAACAGCCATACTCGCCCAGGGCTTAGTGAGACCCTCCAGTTCTGTGTGCTGTTGTTGGCTAATTGATGTCGCATATAACGTTTCAGAAACAGTGGCACTGGGTGGAACCAGCTGCATGACAGCTATGATACTTTTTAGCTGTAAATGTAGTATTTTGACCACTATTGTAGAAAGTTTGAAAAAGGTGATCTTATAGTAACCATTGCAGACTGACACCCTCTGCTGCCTTCCCTTTTACCCCCCCAATGTATGGTATAGTATGGCTGTGCAATAAGGTTTTGTCACAAACATTTTCATTACTATAGTACTGATACAAGTGATATGTGAAGGAGACAAGCTGAGTGGGCGATTATGGCTTTATATAATACTGAAAAACAAATATTGTGCTCATATATGGAAAACAGAACAATCAGATATGGAAATAGGACAGAAAAATGGTTATGGTCTTCAAATGGGTTTAAAATATAACCTCTGATTCTAAAAATATGACAATTCTGATGATTGTAATTAGTTAACATCTAATAGTTCTTTGGTCAGTTATAATAACTGGAAACATACTTAGGTGAGAGACCTTCTTTTGACAAGAACTCATGCAAATATGTTTTGTACAACATTATTATACTGGGTAGTAGTTCTCAGAAATTATTATTTATATGTATAATTATTAATTATATAATAATTATAATTATTAAAAAATGCAAACATGAACCAAAATGTGAAATTGAGAGATTCCATAGCATTACCACACAACAAATATTTTGATATTAGGCATCACTGACAACAAACCTTAATAAATTATAGCGTAATCATTACAAATTTCAGTCTTGGGAGCTTTTTACAGCCGCTAATCAGCTATATGACTTCAAATTATACCCTTGCCAATTAGTATAAGAAAACCCCATTGACCCATAAATAATACCCACATACTTTAATTATATTCAACTTGTAGTCACTACTATATATACAACCAACACATATACAACAAAAGTTATATATTGTAAGTGCATAGATATCCGAATACACATGTAGACCTGGCATTAAGATCAAAAGAAAGAGATATGGTGCCAACAATTCAAAATGGCATTAAAGCAAACAGGGCCAGGCAAAAAGAATGCAAGTAATCCATGGGGTAACAAGTGTTTCTGTTATATATATGTAGGTAAAAGTTCCACTTTCTACTACCCTACATTTCTGCATAACTTTTATTTACTTTTCTCTTATCCCTATTTAATGTACAGATGCATAATATGTTGGTGCTCTATAAATACTTTTTAATAATAATAGTAATAATATATACAGCAGCCAAGAGATATCGGTATATGGTAGTCAGAGATTATTACAAATGGCTTGGTAGTCTGCTGTAAAGACAGCAAGGTAATACAATTTTGTTTTTAAAACCCATGTTGCTATATCAATGTTCTGATAAGCAATAACAATCTATGATATGTAAGCTTGATATTTATAATTTTTTCACTTCTAGTTTTAGTTTTCACTTAAAAAATAAGATTTAAACTTACTTGCAGATCTGATATATGATATAAGTATTTATTAGAAACCTAACTATTGGAGCATGAAGACTTGATGTTGGAATACCTGTATTCAGAAAACAATCTGCAATTTTGATTACTTTTTAACATTTTTTTATTGTTTAATATTTGTTTTAGTCTGTTGTGTAAATAATCATTTCAATTAGGTTTTAACCTTTTATTACAAATGAATATTGAGTACCAAATGTACTTCCAAATGTGCTACTTTTCCAGGTACGCCCATTTTTTTTGGTGTTTTTGTTAATGACAGTCACTTTAAAGATGCCCTAGCAAACGTGGAAAAGAGCCCAGAGCCCCTTATGCTGGTTAAAATTTGAAAAAGTGAAATAATATTAACAATAAAAAAATGCCTTAAATTTAATAAATACCTAGGGCTCTATTTACAAATAGGGAATCAGATATTCCCTCAAACATGTCATTGTGGAAATCAGTTACGGCCATTCAAACATATGGACCTGGAAGATTCCTGCAAGGTAATGATTGACTCCCTGGCTTATAAACAGAGCTCATAGAGATCATATATGGTAACATTTATACAATCCCTCAAATTCTAGAAGTAATGGTCTGCAAATGAAATGTTTTAATAGGTTTTAGAAGTTTGCAGAATAGAACAATATTTCAAATTCCTGTTACAGACACTTGCTGTGAGGTAAAGTGATGCATTTGATTCTAAAAACTCCAATGGCTTTAGTTTGGTTCATTTTAATTGATAACCTTGTTCATAGTGAACCGATTTTGTATATATGCTATATCGTATAGCAGCTCTGTTTCTTCTTTGCAACACAGAAAAAAATATGTACAGTATATAATTCGCCAGGAAAAATACTGCCAGGAAGATATTTAAAATATTTATATTACATTGTATTTGCTTACAGCATTGTATTGAACTGCGAAATGCACAGACCATAATTTAAAACAGAATATGTTCAGATTCTTTGGTAGTCATCTTGGAAGTAGATTTTTGCATTTATATTTACTTCTCCCACACTTTATCATACACCCAAAACTACATTGTTTGGAGGTCTAGAAATATCTCTGTTCAAAATGATCATGGAACACTATTGCTTCAGACTAATGGAACCAAAATGTGGCTTCCTTCCCTTATAGTCTAAGACTACTGGTTTTACATTGTGGGGGATGACACCTGTACCCATGTTGGTTAAAAAGTAGTGCATTACAAAATTGCAAGCAGGCAGGATATTTACTGGAGAAGGAACAGGTAAACCTGCATGTTCACAAGTACAGTGTCTTGAACTTGTATCCCTCAGGACTTGTGAGAACTGAAGTAACTGCTGCATGCAAGCGCATTAACCTGGCTTGACTGAGCAGGATGGTCTAAGGCAGGGGCTGGCAAACTCCAGCCTTTAGGCCAGATACGGCCTAGCCGGTAGTTCGTTCCGGCCTAACGCCTTCTGGCCGATCAAGCCTAATGCTGGCCGGCAATCTGCGGCTCCGGAGCCGCGGGTTCCCGGCGGATCGGCCAGGGGGCGTTATGAACTACAGGAGCTGCCGGGGCTCTGGTGTTGCCCCCATGCAGTGGCTCCCCTATTTACCGCGTCCGGCGTTGATACTTCCGCCGCTGCAGTAAATAGGGAAAGCTCCCTGAAGGGAAATCCCTCTCCTTCACAATGCGTATAGAGGAGAGGGATTTCACGTCAGGGGGCGTTCCCTGGTGGTGGGTGGAGTCTGTGGGTGGGTCAGGCCTAGTGTGCTCCCCCCCACCCCATAAATGGCCTTGTGGCCATAAAACTTTGCCGACCCCTGGTCTATGGTCTAACACCCGAAAGAGAAGCAGAGGAAGATGGCGGTAATGAACAACAGTCACAACATTTGACACGGGCAGTACCTATTGGGTTGCGTCTATCCTCATTCACTAAGAGTGTCCACAAGTAGCATCTCAACCAGGGGCATGGTTCAAGGGAGTGTGGAATTAGTAACTGTATCACAACCTCGCCATCCAAATCAAAAGCGAACCTTTAAAAGATAACAACCAAGCATGGCTTTTTTGTAGGAAGTAACAGTGATGTCCCTTCCGTAATAAGCATTATTATCAGCCCGCTCACCATCTTCATCTGTGGCAGCTCAGAGTTGGTTGCAAAGATACAAGACACATCCCTGTTTCCCCTATAGCTGCCTTGACAGAATCCATGTTATCATGGCCCGTCCAATCAAGATGGACAGGCGAGTATAAAACTGGTTTAGTTCCACTTTAAGTTCCTGCATTTTTGTCTAATATGTTTTATCTCCAGGACCATTTATCATTTTTGTTGCCTGTCACTCTCATCTATTGGTAAAATCTCTTATCTGTACATCACATATTCTTATCTATTGGTAAAATATTAAATGCCACTTAACAGATTTCTTTTAGTGATCGATTGACGCGCTGACAGAAATATAAGAGCAACAAACTCTCCCACATAGTTTTTTAGGACACTGCAGATCACATTACTAAACTGTGTAGGAGTAACCCCTGTAAACAAATGTTTTGGACTAGCTAGGGTATATGTTATTACACATGCTGTGATCATTGGAAGGGTTATGTATACCATTTTAAAACAAAACAGTCACCTAAATGACAGTATGTTTACATAAATTAACTTATGTGAGGTCATACAAACTTAAGAGAAAGTTTAAAATGTTAACTACATTTTGTTTTAAGAATAACTTGAAACACAGAGCTTTAGTTCAGCTAAATAAATTGTTAAAGCACACTTGTATATAAAATTAAATTTCAGTATGTAATACATTCCTTCCTCCTTATATATAGTTTTCCTGCAATTTTCTATAACAGTTCTTGACCATTTTAACATGGGGAAACCTTTCAAATATCTTTCAGGTCATGGGGAACCCCTGACAATATCCACAGCTCACATTATATTAGCATGGTGGTCAAAGGTAAGAATGTCACACTTCCAGATAGCCAGAAAAGATCATTGGTATCAGTTATACTGATCTGAGAGACAGTCTGGTGAGTAGTAGGAGCCCATCTCAAATGAGCATGTAAATGACTACACTGGCAGGAAGTGGCAGAATGATGTGACTAATAGAGCTGGAATCTAGGGACAGTACTACATTTTTGGGTATACAAGAAGAATAGAGTGGTGGAGGCAAAAGGCTACTAAAAAAAACTGAAGTTACACTTAATTACTTCAATTGTTCCGTGCTCATTCCTCTTTGCAAATGGTGAAGTAAAGTAAAGTTAAAGATAAGCAGCTGTAGAGTTGTCATAGTGTAAACTTGTAGGTTGATGTTATACTAAGCTTTCCTGATAGTAAACTTTGTGTTCAATATACCAACAGAATTGACAAAAAATCAAACAGTACGATAACCTCACCTGCTACTAAAGTTATGTATACCGTTTGCAGCACGGTGGCTCAGAGGTAAGTGCTCTGTCCTTTGCAGCGCTAGGTCCTATGTTCTAATCTCGACCAGGACACAATCAGCATGGAGTTTGCAGGTTCTCCCCGTGGGTTTCCTCCAGGTACTCCAGTTTTCTCCCAGTTAGGTTAATTGGCTACCCCCCAAAATTGACCTTAGACTGTATTAAAAACATATGACTATGGAAGGGACATTAGATTGTGAGCACCACTGAGAGCCAGCTAATGACCTGACTATGGACTTTGTACAGTGCTGCCTAATATGATGGCGCTATACAAAATTCTCTATAATATAACTGATTCTATTATTCCATGTTCAGTACACAGCTTTGGTACTGTCCCTTTAATAATGCATAGTCTTTGGAATACACACAAAAGAAATCTTATGCCTGGGTACAAGCTTGTTATTAAGTGTTTTCAGCCTGTGAAGACATTCTTTTTTATTTTTAATGTAATGCTTTTATATTAAGTAAAATACTAATTGCTATTTCAGACAGAACACAGAAACTAATAACGGTGCCTGCTGTGTGTTGAAGCAACAATTCTAAATTCCAATTAAATAAAGAGCAAAACAATTCACAGGAAACAATATTTCAATTAATTTGGAAAAAAGAATTACATATGAAATCTTATCTGTACATGGTGTAAAAACAAAAGCTATCAGCCTAATACACGAATGTCACAATGTGAATCAAACACATGCCGTATTAATAAATTAATCTAAACTTGACAAAGAATAAGAGCTTTAAAGCTGGCTTTCACCAATCCAGAAAAGACAGCAACCACAACAGTGGTTTGACTGGCACAACAAGCACATCCACAGATTTATCACCACAAATATAAGATCATTTTTCTGATTCAGTCCACAACTTTGTGCCACAACACACTTAACATACCAGAATAGGCCCCGATGAAGGAGGGATAGTGAGCTCTTCCGTTGTGTTGGGTAATGTGTGATGTCACCAGAATGCAGCTTTATGGTTGTACCCGTACATTTACCTTCAAATCTAGGTTTGGCATTTCAGCAACCTTAGCAATAACTACAATACATTAAGAGTAAAGTTCTAACTCAAATCATTTTTTTATATTTAGTAAGGAGCAAACAATATATAGAAACACTATCAAGCTTTTTGAATGCCTTTGTCTCATTTATTTCCTGTCTTGGTCACATTATTATAGTAATATTACCCAAAGATGGCAATAAAAATGAAATTGAGTGTTTGGCCTTTTCCCACCTTACTAATAAAAATTTAATTTATTGACATTGTGTCCCCCAAAGCTTTCCTCTTCATCCTTTCCTGTTGGCAATGTTGTTACTGGGACAGGAAGTAGAAGAAAGAAAAAACATGAAAGGAGATCTAGCATTCCCTTCTCTAATCAAAACTAAAAAAGAAACAAAAAGCAAGTAGAATTTGGTGGTATTATGTCACCTAGGGCTCTCTTTCATTCCCTCAAACATCCCCTAGAGAGAATAAATTACTGCCATTAAAACACATGGACCTGGAAGATTCCCACAAGAGAATGTTTGAGGGAATGTCTGATTCCCTGGTTTATAAAAAGAGCCTTACGTTTTCTGATTTTTGTTTGCATGCCAAAGAGGCTTCGGTTATCTTTCAGGGCTTTCCCTAAGGTTTCAAGGAATACAAAGGTATGTTAGGTGTTTAAACACTGCAGTGTTTATCAGTAGCTTCTGACTCTTCCAGAAGTGTGTGTCCACAGAGTGTCTACATTATCCTCTTGGCGAGTTGGGCATTCAAAATCCTTCAAGAATGCACTTCAGTCCATTGCAGGAGAATTAGTAGAGGATATTATGCTCCCAGCTATCCCATGAAGTGGTGAGGCATGACAAGGTAATTTATGTCTCTCAGAAGTGTATTTTTCTTTTGTTATTAGCAACAGTTTTATTTGAAAACATCTAAGTAGGAACTTTATTTGGAGTGAGAGCTTCCAGTTTTATTTATTTGAAGATCTGCTTTAACTGCAAAATTTTAAATATAGGTAGTTGTCAGTCAACTACAACATTGGCTGACAAATTCTGAATGTTTATAGACCACAATATTGGTTTATTCAAAATGATGAAAAAAATAAAATTTAAAATTCAGATGCATGTTTAAGTGTCGAAGATAAAAAATGGAAGTCAATGGCTGTATAAATTGTCCTCAAAGTCAGCCAACAGATGTGATCAGAAATGTTTGTATTGGTATATTGGTAACATAATGATGTCAACTAACTGTACATCAATAAACTTAACAGAATTTTAAAGGAATCATACAGACCTGCATTGTATTTTTTTATAATCCTATTAACCAGCAAACGTGTGTTGATATGCTTGTGGTGTAAGGCCACAACCACAACTGGTGAGCTATGGCCAAAATCACATTTTTTTGGGCATCCCTGTAAACGCCTTAATGTTTTCATAGACTACATTTTATACTGTTGATGAATCAGATGATCACTGTCTGAAAAATGGAATGGAAAACTATTTCAATATATCTTAGCATCAACAGATGCAAAATTAGGGGCAAGAAGAGAATAGGCAATTTGGTTATTAAATAGATGTGATGTGTCTAAAATAACTGTACACATGATAACTACATTAGCTCAGCATATATAACATAATATAGTATATGATTGCAGCAGTATTACATCACAGTATCAGCTGTACTACTAATATTGACATTATTTTCTTTTTTTTCAAATTACATTTACTTCAGCTTTTCATGATTGTACCTTCAGATGTCATAATGTGAGCAATAGTAAAATGTCAGTACTGGTACCAATGTCACTTGGCAATAACAAAGGTGAGAGATTAATGATCATCAATAAGTGGGGGACTATACTGAAAACAACTTCTCCAACTCACCACCAATCTAAGGGAGCACTTCTATCACTGATCACACCTAAAACAGTGCACTACTTTATTGACCACAAAAGTAAAGAGGAACTATACCAATGAATGTAAGCTTTTTTGACCACCAATCTAAAGGGCACCTTTATTGATGGTCGCACAAGGAAAGGTTTACTTCTCCACTGACCACCAATTTATGATTGCAGTTTTTCAATACCACCAGCAAACACAGCATATCAGCATATGGTGGTGGAGATGTGATCATCTGTGTTTGTTTTGTAACCACAGGACCTGGGCACCTGTAGATCAAAATATTCTGGAGTCAAATGCCAGGCCATCTGCTAAACAGCTAAAATGATGAACTAAATCAAACTAAGCACATCACACAAGCTGAAACAAACTCTCCCCTAAAAATGAAAGACCTGGATAATGACTGGTTACTGTAGATAACACAGATGATAAATTATAGAATTTGAAATTGTAATGATTTGCAATATAGACATATACAGCCTATAACTCCCCATAGCTGAATGAAAACACATTTACCAGTATTACAAGTTCAGATACTTTGTCTTCAGCAGCTATTACTAAGTACTCAATTTACTAAATTATAATAACCATTATTTGTCCTAATAATAAGATATATGTTTATTAATAAAGACCAACGATAAGTAAAAACACCAGTCATATGGATGAAAGTAACAATTGGAAAATAACATATGTGTCAAAGTTTAGGGAGCTTCATGCTTGCTATTTTTAGTCAAGTTTAAATTGTACCTTTCTGTATGCTATACTAAGACTACTAAGACTTCTTCCCTGGCACCAAGGAAGCTGTATCAAACAAAAGCCACTATTCAAAACTCTTTGAACAAGTGGCTTGGAAAATAATTTTATTGCTTGTTAATTAACTAAATGGTGGATGATAATAAAAGGTTAAACATAACGGATGGGATGATTACACTGCTCCCAGTCTGGCACACATGTATATTATATCATATACTAGTGATTACATAAAAATTGGTAGCTAGCTTCATAGTTTGGCATCTAGTTAAAGCAGTCTTGTTTGCAGTGCTTATTGACCAGATACTGCCAACTACAATATGCGGTGGTTTTATTTCAGTTGTTTCAATTAATGCCATGCCCGAGAGAAAAAATTATTTAAGCATTGCTAATATCGAAAATGTATTGCAAATGTCTAGAATTATCAGAAGATGTACGAACAATTAAATCTACAGATTTTTGTTAACCTATTTATGCTACTTGTTAATGTGTGGGCAAGCAAGATGTTTTGGCTTCAGCATTTCCAGCATAATGACATTAACAAAACTTTTTGCCAGTTAGTCTGCAGAAAAAGCAAACTTAGCATATGACCTACACAGCAGAACCTTCTGTTCTGCTTCTTTCCCTAGGAACACGTAAACTAATTTACTGTTGGGATCTATGGCAGATCTTCATGGCCAGAAGCTGTGTGCTGCGAAGGTGTTAATTATGATATATGTAGTGATACTTCTAGAATTTCAATCCAGACATTGGCAACGCTAATAGATGTACAGATATGTATTGGTCCTTTGCGTGCTTTAGAATATTTCATCTGTGTTATTTTATCCTTGCCTAGCAATATTAGTACACAGAATATAGACTGTGGTTTTGTAAAATTTTCTTACAGAAGCTGAAAAAAATTAAGAAAGAGGTTGATGGACATAACAAGAAATTAATGCATTCAGCTGGAAAAAAATGTCAGCCTGTAAATCAAATTTTAATATGTAATAATGCAAAAGCTAATTTATTCTTGTCTGGAATGGAAAACTATCTGATGGCAGATATTAAATATTCAGCAACAACTGAACAGATTCTTGTTTCAATTGTGTAGACTGCAGTAAATCATCAGATGACCGCTGATTAACGGTTATCAGAGATGAACAAAAGTATTTGGCAAAGCTGATTTTGACACCTTAGGGAACTTTTGATTTTTTCCTACTAAGCTACTTGAAACTGGCTTGAGGAAAAAAAATGTACTATTTTTGTTTTATATAAAGGTTGTGTTTTTTGGAAGATGGGGATGTTTTTCATATAGTGTTTTTTTCTGTAGTTTTTTTTCATGTACGATATATGGTCAGGTGAAATTTCTATAACAGCTATAAAACATGTTTGTATAAGGTATATAAAATATTATATGAATTGTATGCAAAACATACAGTCAAATGTAAAGAGGTTGAGTGGAGGTGCAAGTAATTATAAAACCTTTGCTTTTAAGACAGTCTCTTCTCTCCCAAGATAGTGCAAGATGCAAGATGCAATAAGATGGTTCATTATTGATCTATCTATTATTCTGAATACAGCAAATGTTTATTACTCCTCAGGACTTTACTTAAACAATGCAAATTTGATACAGATTGGCTGAATCACTTGTAAATATCCACCTATGGATGACCAGCTTTAGCAACCTTTTCACTCTGACAACAGGATCAATATGATGTGTAATTAATAATAAAACTGAAGTTTTGCAAGTGGAATTCCAGCAAAAACCTCTTAGCTTTGGATAGAATTGGGAAAGTCATATCACTTTTTGGTTGCTGCCTTTGCTCTTCTGGGGAGATTTCCCACTTTGTTCTGAAAGTTGTCACCTTCACTTCAACTTCGTCCCCCTACCTAGACAGGGACAAATGCCTTTTTAGGCAGGATAATTGATAATAGCAACTACAAATGGTAACATTTTACTTGGTAATGAAAAAAACCCATTAAATAACAAAATTAGTAAAAAAAAAAAAAAAGACTGGAAAAAGACGGAAGACTGACTATGGAACTTTTAAGAGTTTACATTTTACAAAAGGCCTAACATCAGTTATATATTTAAGAATGCATTTATTCTCATCTATGCTTTTTGTAAACCAGTGTTGTATTTTATGGTTTAAATAACTCTTTCCACAGGTTTGCATTTAATATAACGAGTTTTCCCTATTACACTGATAAGCATTGTGGACTTATCTAACACATGCCCACCATTGCCTGCATGCTCTTAGGCACCTTGTGTAAACTGACATGTTATTAAGTCCTGCCTCTTGAAAAAGAGGGAGGTGTGCATGCTATTCAGGTTTATGTAAAACATTACAAAGTTCCCTCATTATCTTCTACTATTGCACACAGCTCCACCTGCTGGCTACAAGTTGATACTTTTTGTTCTTTTTTTGTTGTTGGTATTTTTTAATTTTTACCATTTTAAGGTTACTAAAGAAAATAGTTTCCATCTTCACCAATCAGAACACAGGTAATATTTATAAATGTTAAAATGACATTTTTTTTGTAATTTTCTGTAATCTTATATAAAGAAAAAAATAAAATACAACTCTTTTTTTGAACAAACTCAAATGTTAGTAATCCACCAAATGGTCTTGAAAAGAAATAAATCCATTTAAGTAAAGGTAAACTTATAAACCATTTGATTCAAAAGGTGGTGCTGTGTTTACTATTTTCTATGAGATTTTAATGATTTTCCATATGCCATCCTTTGAAATTATTATTATTTTTTTGCAAAACATTAATTACTTTTTTGTAATACAATACATTTTCACTTGCTCTGCATTTTGCTCATTGCGCATTGAAAACAATGTTGCACATAAAGTAATTGCTGAGCAGTGCTTTGTTTTCACTTGCAGTATGTTCTTGTTTACTGGAAACACACTCAAAGTGTTAATTACATACGATACTATTAAATCTTTAACTGCATTTGACTTCCCTTCCTTCAGTCTGACACTCCCATGACATATGTTTGCACTGAACTATGCAAAATATTACACAGAGCAATAAATCCAAATGCTGGAAAAACACTGACATAAATATGTTTTGTCAAAGAGCTTAAGAGGACACAACATAAATCTTACATATGACCCAGACAACTGGAAGAGACTTCAGCCTCTGCAATACCTTAAGTATGCAGCACCATGTTGATACTGTAGTTAGGGTACTTATTAAAAAAATACCAAATAAAATTTAAAATAGGCAGGGATTTTATATATATGTGTGATAACCAATCAGGTTTCATCTTTTATTTTTGTAATAAGTTGAACACTGATAGGTCACTAGGTGAGCACTGTCATCCCTTATTTCAAGATGAGCATTTGGAGTTCAAGTGGAAATTCCCAATGATGAACTCAAAATTTTAAAGTTTAAAGTCTAAAGCATGCACCTTTTTTTGCTAGGCAATACCAGATCCGAGGACCAGACAGATTTTTTTAAAAGCAACAAAAATATAGAGTTAAATAAATGAAACTGCTGTCTTTTAAACACAAAAGAGCAGGGGTGTCAAACTCAAATACACAGAGGGCCGAAATTGAAAACTTAGACCAAGGCCATAACTTGAAATTTATTGAAAAAATTAAGGAAGTTTTCCCTTCTCATTAGATTATTAATATTATTATTAATAATAAATAGGATTTATATAGCGCCACCATATTACGCAGCGCTGTACAATAAATAGATATAAAACGTTTTCATATGGAAACAAAGGGGTTTTGAATACCATTCAATGCCTATAATAGAAAACGAGGCCTAAGAATTTTTTTTAAATTTTACTGCATGATAGAAAAATAAAAAGACCACAATAAGCTATGCAGAAGAGAAGTCTTTGGATTTTGTTTATCCTGGAGTGTGACAAAACTTTCACTTTGGCGTAATCTGCATGGTTGTCAATTGTATAGTAGGGTAAGTAGTCTTGTTTCTTCTTATTGTTTTTTTCTAATTGTTTCACTTTGCCAGAAAATGCAATGTGAAACCAAATGAATTGCTGCACTCATTTGGTTTCACATTGCATTCTCTGGCACAATTCTCTGGCTTACTTTTCAGTATAAACCCTGCGGGGTCCACGCATAGGCTGCTGTTCAATAAACATGAGTGATGCCACTACTTCTATTCCCAGCATTACTTGCGTCTATAAAATGCGGAGCCACGCTTAGGCAGAGAGGCGGCTGGTCTTTAGACGCAAATTATGCTGGGAATTGTAGTAGCAGCATTGTACTCGCATCCATGGAACAGCAGCTTAATATGAATTGCAGCTGGCCCTTCGTTACTAGGGATTGCAGTAGCGGCGGGCCAGCTGCAACTTATATTAGGAATTCTTTTGGGGGCCAAAAAGAAGGACGTTGCTGGCCATATTTGGCCTGCGTGCAGTTTGACACCCCTGCACAAGAGTATAAATATCTATTGCTTCCTCAATTTAATTTTGGGCATCTACCTTACACATGCCTTCCACCTTCCTTTTAAATTTTTTAGATATGTTTTGAACTTATTGATTTTTAGGAGCCAGTTATGTGAGGTCAAGGGGTCCTTTCTTCTCAGTTCGGGTGTTAGAAGTGACTAAATTGAATCAACCTGACAAGTTTTCTTTGCAAAAGTGTGCTGAAAACTCAGGTGGATATGGTGACACATGCTTGTTGGTTTAGGCAGCGCTTTAATTGGAATGGACTATTAACACGTTGAGGGTTCACTAAAAGGATCATGCATGCACATTATATTTGCATAGCGGAACACCACACTGCACAACTGTGGGTGCATTGTGAAGGTGTGTGAGGGTGGCATTAAGAATAAATAACACCACAGCACACCATTGGGCATGACTGATGTTGCAGTAACCTGATTGTTTCTGGAAAGCAATACTGTGAAGCCACCTTTAACCTCCCTAGCGGTTCATTTCCTTCCGGTTTTATATGTCTAAAAGCGGTACATTGTTTTTCATGAAAATTTATTTTACAGTATAATATAATAGTATGAGTATAATAAAGTTTTAAACACAAAATCATGTAAAAATAATAAATTGAATAAATTTAAAAAATTATATATTTAAAAAAAAATTATATTTTTTAAATTAAAAAAAAAATACATATTATACTCATACTATTATATATACTGTAAAATAAATGTTCCTGAAAACTTTGTACTGATTTTACACATATAAATCCAATGTACTGCATTCAATACAGTTATTTTGTTTCGAATGCAATACAAATGGATTTTGAATTTCCCGCCCCGCCGGCAATGTACACACACACCAAAGTCACCGGGAATTCCCCCGGTGACTCATCGGGTGCAGAAGCAGAAAGAAGGAAGAAGAAAGAAAACGGAGATTGCGGCGCTGGACGGCGGGGGACACCTGTGGATCAGGTAAGGGCTGTATTCACTAATACCTTCCCACAGGTTTACCTACCCCGAGTGTGACTCATGGTTACCGCTTTCAGCAACTTTTTTCTACCCCGAGTCACACTCGGAAGGTTAAACTGGAAATGTGCTGTCTAAACAATCCTAACTTCTTTAGTAAATAAGCCTAAAACTGCTGGTAAGTGAATCACATGCTTCTCCATACCAGCAAGTATTGGAATAATCTTTGCTCGTATGTATTTGCTTACATTTATTGCATTTATTATCTGCAAACCATTTTGCTTTCCATGCAAGGGCAACATTTCCTGTATGCCTATTATTATTAGTTGTTTTTTTAGAATAAAAAGACTTTGATATCCCTTATTTACTTATTTAATGCTTTAGCACGTTTTCATTTATTTTTTAGAAAAAAAACATGCAATGCAAGGTGTTTTCTTGAGACTGTGTTTAAAGACCATACTGGGCTACAAAACCAGAAAACCTAGAACTATTTGCTAATTTCTATTGCTTTTAACTGAAAATCCAATGGCACAATATGGGCTAAAGCCTCAAGTTCACAACCTACCATATGGACTTCAATGGCACAATATAGGCTAAAGGACTTGTGCAGTGTTTTATGAAAAAAATACTAAGAGAACACACCAAGAACACTTCACAGCATACTAAAATCAATGAAAAAAAAGGCCTCAAGTTCACTACCTGCAATATCTACCTCGAAAAAAAAATCTAAAGTTTTGGTTTTAAATCCTAAACTTCTAATCAAACCAATATGAAAACTAAGAAAAGTAATTTTCTGTGAAGCTGGAACATTGAATTGGTTTTTACAGGCAGCATTTTCTTTTGCTTTGGTTTTCATAAATAAAGACCCATATATTTGTTGCACACTTTTTCCTGACCCAAAACAACCTTTTCATACGTCAAGGTGTTTTCAGGTATCATATCAGTTTACAGTGGTAATTTCCTGACATTTCGTGAGAGTAAGGTGAGATATGTAAAGGAGAGCTGTAAAATATTGCCTATATTCCCACATACAGGGAGTGTAATGTTTTCTCAGTGAAATGCAATCACCAAGCAAATGAATAAAGAACATACTGTGCTGTACAATGATAAAGTAGCCTAATAAAGCTATTGTGCCTTATACATGTATGCATTTGTTACAGTCAGCAGCCCTATATAACCTTTGCACAGTCTTTCATTTGCTCTGATTATCAGACGTCTGGTCTGAGCTTCCATTTTCTGTCTATGTTTATAACAATAATAAATGATAACACTATGTATGATTCATGCAAAGAGTGGCCACGCATTACGGTTATGAATTTGTGTGACAGATGAAAGCATCAACTTTGACAGCCTCACTAAAATGTAAGGTCCACTTAATGGGGCTGATTTATTAAAGCTCTTCAAGTGTGGGCAGAAGATTGACTATCATGGGAGAACCTTGGTGACCCAGCAAACCTGTAACGGATTTCTTAAAATGTAATTGCTATTAGTTGGAAAATGTTTTCAAACCTGAAAAGTCCATTCCAGGTTTTTGGATTACACAGGTACTCCCATAAAAGTCTATCTTCTCTAGTCTTCAAGAACTTTAATAAATCAACCCCCCCCCACACACACACACACACACAGTCAAATCAAGTCACTGAACACTAGTTTGCAAAATTCTATTTGAAAAAAAATTCTATTTCCCTACAGTTGACTTCTATCTTCTCACAAGGTCTTTGATCCTCTGCATTCTCATGATCTTGCTGGAAGACTTATAACAATGTCTAAGCCTAAATTTAGTGTCAAGGATTTTTTTGGTTCGGAGAATTGCCAAACACAGAAAATAGAAAGCTGTATGGATTGTTGTCAAGCCTCTTAAATTATTAGCTGTTCCTTTCACTCACTTGTCTTCCCTACAGTCCAGCTGCTTGCTTTACAGTCTTCTCCTCTGGGCTTCACAGATGAAAACCAGGTAGGAGTCTATTTTTGAACTTTTATCTCCAATACTTTTCTTACTTAAGCCATTATACATCAATTGGGGGGGGGGGGGGGGGCAGTAATTCTGAGCACTGCAAAAGCTGTAATTTCTGCATTCAAATTTTCTTACATTTTAAAAAATATTCTTAAGATGCTTTATTTTCCTTCACAGAAATGGGAATAGGCCAAGTCAATTCTGTACATTGCTAAAATCTGGGGGTATCTTTTGTTTTCTGTGATCAATTCATCCATGGCCTCACAAATTACCTACCGCCAACTTTGTCAACTCTTATGCAAACTGTAGTTGGTTTACATTGCAAAAAAATAGTACCGTTTCCCCGAAAATAAACCCTAGAATGATTTTTCCATATTTGTGAGGATGCTTGAAATATAAGCCCCCGAAAAAAAAGTTACAATACAATATATATATAAATACACGGACAAGAGTTGCTCATTTAAGGAAAGCGCCATTGCTAGACATGGGAAATTGGGGCCAATGGTTCTAAAGGATAGAGTCACAAGAAAATCAAGATGGAATTCAGGGTTTGGAGATTTATGATGATGTTCCAGAAGATAATACCATGACAGTATTTGAATAAATGTTGATTTTTGTTTCTGAATATCACAAGAAGTTCATGATGGAATTCAGGGTTTGGAGACATGATGATGTTCCAGAATGTGATGTTGTTACTGTATTTGAATAAATGTTGACTTTTTGTTCAAGACTAAATGTCGATTGTTGTTCATGAAAAAATAAGACATCCCTTGAAAAAAAGCCCTAGAGCATAGGGAGTAAAAATGAAAAAGATTTATTAAAAATAATTTGCTATTAGTTGAAAAATGTTTCAGTCCTGGACCAGACTCATTTAAGGTTTGCTGGACCACCCAGGTTCTCCCATGCTAGTCTATCTTCTCCAGTCTTGGGGAGCTTCAATAAATAAGGCCCATTGTATACACTCTTTGGATGAAGATTCTGAAGGGTTGTGTGTATAATGCTTGAAAGAGACAGTATTCCCTTTTTATATGTTTATTGTGATTTTAGAAATACAGACCGTATAACATATGGAATCAACATAAAAAACAAGCTTTTGATGTTTGTATCCTGAACTAAACTAATGCATATATGGGAATGTAGCTTAAAACAAAACACAATTTTGGCACTCTTAGAAGACTGGGCTACATATTACTACATGAATGTTGATTATGAACTAACCAAAATGCAATGTAGATTGCATTTCTTTTGTTTATATAATAATTACCCGGCTGTTATTAATCAACCACAAGGAACTCATATGGGAAGTGGAGCCGGTAATTTATTCTCATCAACTGCAAACTATAAAAAAAAATATTTAGTATAAACCAGCTGTTTCTCCAGCAAAATTGTCATGTACTGTTATGGTATTTCTAGTTTATAGAACAGATCCGTAGATTTAGAACTGTGTTTCCAATGTTATCCTGTGTTTACATTTGAATATTCATGAGCTTTCCAGAATACCTCCCTCATTGTTCTAAATGTGTTTAAAAAATTAGAACAACTAAAATACTCATAAGCAGTGAATAGAAGGCAAAGTTCCAAGCAGGTATAGGAAAACACCTTATAATCTAGTTATAAGCTCATAAAAACATGAAATGTGTGTAAATTAAAATATTCTAAGTTCCTGATAATTGGCTTTAATTCTCCATGCACATTTACACAAGGCAGCTGAAGGAAGTACAGGGAGCAGAAGGAAGGTTCAGCAGGAAGGGTCTACGGCCGTGTTTCTCAACCTAGGGATTGGCTGCTATCTGTAAGGGTGGCATAGTTCCCACTCATCAGCAATCTAAGAAGCATTCCTCTCGCTAACAACCATGCTAATATACTGTGAGCTGTGGATATAGTAACTTTTGGTAGGGGTTCCTCCAGATGTGAAATTTTTTTAAGGATTCCCCCATGTTAAAAAGGTCACAAAACAATTGTCTACAGGGTGGAAAAAGAAGGGTCTGCAGGGTCTAAAGAGTAGAGTCAGACCCTTTGAGTCAGCCAGGGCTCTATTGCTTTGCACAGCGATGTCTGGTTTAGTTTACGGAATTTTGCTTAAAACAAGGACTTGTTTGGTTGTCCTGTCTGCAGTATAAACCAAATTTTACAAGGCTTGCTTATTTTAATTGTGAATCATTTGTCAAGTAAAAATGCTCACAAATATGTTGCTTTATTCCTTATATTAATCTTTATACAAATATGCTACAGGCAATCTTTTTTTTTTTTTTACAAAGAAACCAATACAACCTAAAGAAAGATTCTAAATCCCTATGGTTACCTGAAGAAACAGAAAAGTTGAAGCCACTGCACTGAGGACAGTCTTATCTGATATAAACAGAAGAAACGATAAGGGAGGAGTCACCGCTTTGACTCAGCTTGAGTTACTTAAAGCAGAACTAAACTAAAAATAAAAAAATCACACTTACCTTTAATTCCGCCTAAACCGTGGATCTGCCATTGGCAGGTTTTTTGATCGGGTCCTGGTATCCTTCTTCCACCCGGCAAAGAGGAAGTTCTGGGCACCGCCATCTTCTTCAGTCTTTTTCCTTCAAAAACCGATCTTGCACTGTGCAGGTGCGAGATTGGGTGACGTAGATGGGGGGAAAAAAGAGTGCCAATCTCACTGTGCATGCGTGAAATCGGAATTTTTTATTTCTACCATTGAACAAAAGGCTCCTTCTGCACATGCCATATTTTAGGTAAAGTAAAAAGTTTATGTTTGGGTCCACTTTAACTCCTACAACAACTCTTCTAAAAAAGATGAGAGGAAACAGAAGAAAACAGAAGGTTTTTGTTGAAGTATGCTTCCCCATTTGGGAGATTTCTTTTCATTTCCTGTACCAGTTGCAGGATTTAGCGAGATAGGAAATTGCTGGGAGTTTAGAACTTTCTTTAACAGAAAGAGACAGCAACAAAAACACATTTTAGTGCAGTAGGAACAGTTTAAAAAATTGATCAGGCTTTTATGGCTTTGTGTGTCTTCAGCTATGTACACGTCAGATGATTCATGGCTGACAAAAACGGCCTTGCTCGTCTTGAGTGAAGATCTGACATCTGTACAGCAGTCTCCCTACATTGTTCATCAATCCACCACGGTGTGTTGATTAACGACTGCTGTGCATTTCAATATAGGAGAGCACAGAAGTCTCTGCTTCTTCTCACCATAGAACAGAACAGCACTATGTGTACAGCACTTGTCTCATCTATCACCAGATACGATCACAAAAGATTGTTTCCAGCGACAATCATCTGACGTCTTTAGTGACCCCTACTGACTCCATTTGTTTTGCTGATACAGGGTTAACATTGGGATCACAATGAGGGAAAATCTCCAAGGTGCAGTCACAGACATTAAAATATAAACTATAGATTATTATCCTTTTTTCTATTCAAAACTAAAAAAATACATTCGAATTATGTCGGGCACTGTCATTATGTAAGACAATTAGGCATAGATTTAGAATTAGGTATAGGGTGGGAAAGACAAAGGGGCACTTCATTCTGGTATTGGCTGTACATTTTGGTCTCATCATTAGAAGACAAGCTTATTTAAATTTCAAAATTTCAGCTATATAAATAAAGAACTGCAAACGAAAAAATGTTATGATCAAAAGAAATGACCCTTGCAGAGGAATGTTTCTTTGAATGCCACAAATTGAGTGCCTACAGGCTGCAGTGGTATAAATATGGTCCTAAAGAATTCAATCCATAGGATTCTTGAGCCACGTCCAAATACTCTCCTAGGCAAAAAAAAAAAAAAAAAAACCCACTTTATCTGCCCTGTTCCCCCCCCCCCCCCTTTCTTTATTTTGAAGCCCTTAGCAACATATATTTTATTTTACACCAAGCAAAGACATGAAAACTATGTGATAGAAGATACTCTCTGTAAAAACTATCAGCAGCTCTGGTTCTAATAATACGAAGCTTGTGTTACAATATACATCACTAAACTAAACAGCATCTATCTGGTGCATATTGAATTACAGGACTTTGGCTCACAGTGTCATCCACACTTGCTGAATACCAGGTTTTCTTTGAGGAAATGTTACAGTTGGGCATTTACTGTAAATAGCTAATCATCGTCTAATATAGCCACTGAAATCATGAGAATCGGAGATTGCTAGGTTTCCCAAGATACCCTAAAACAACATTATATATCCCGAGAACTTTGTTAAACAATGAACCTGCCACTTAAGAAGAACAGATGAACATCATCTATAGTCTGCAGCTTGAAATGTAATATAGGACCAGCAGTAATTGGTATTAGAATCGAGATTTAAAAGGTTATTTCAATTACCCCAACCTGTTTCTCGGACAGTTCCCCACCTCCACTGAGCTACAACATACTGATAGTGGTACTTTAATCTGCAGAACCAATTTTAGAATGCTGCAGGGTTATTTTAGCATGGTGATGCAATGATCCTAAAAAATATATGGCTACAGTTCTAGTAAATAACAGATTTTATGAAGAGCAAGCTTTAACATCTTTTTACATAGATTTACTACATGAGAAGCAATCCCCTTTATCAACTTCCTGTCCAAGATGCACAACGGGAAGTTAAAGGAGGTTTCTTAATTATTTTACCATGGGGGAAAATTTGAAAAAACCTTTAGAGTTTTCAGGGTACCCTCCTACTGTAAATACTGTATCCACAACTCCCAGTACATTAGTGTGGTGGTCAGTAGGAGGAATGCCTCTTACATTGCTAGCCAAAGGGAAGAATGTCATCCTTATCATTGGTATCAGTTAAACTGAACTGAGAACCACAACTTTCTCATTCCTCAAGGAACCTCTGGTGGAACCTCTGGTGGAACCCTGGTTGAGAACCCTGGTTGAGAAACACTGCTCCAAAAGAAGGAGGTTGTTTTTTAGATAAAGGTTGTGTTTTGTACTGCTTAGTTGCCAATAGTGCTTCCAGTTGGAAGAATGGAAGTTATTTTTGCCATTGTGTTTGTCATTTTGCCATTTTGTGCCTGGGCAGTAAGTGAGAGCAAAACCAAAATACTGACACAAAGCACAATAGAAACTAAACCAGTGTTAAACCTTCACTCTATACAGAACTGAAATTGGGCTTTAAAGTGTTCATTAAATGACAGAGGTCTATACATCAAACCAAAGAGATGCACCACTGAGGAGGAACGAGAGTTTGTGTAAGCTGTGCAGTCCTGTCATAAATAACAGTATTTATCAAACTTTTCAAATAAGCTAATATCATTTTTATTACCCCAACCAGTGGTTACAAAGTAAGTCAGGTTGAAAAAAGACATAAGTCCATCAAGTTCAACCCCTAGGGAAATAAACATATCTCAGATATAAAACCCTAAAGACATAGTTGATCTAGAGGAAGGTGAAAATAACCCCTGGTACAATTTGCTGCAACAGGTGGAAAAAAATTCCTTCCTGATTCCATGAGGCAATCGGATGTTCCCTGAATCAACAGTAAGTCTCTGTTATCTTTACGTTAAAGCCTTAATACCCAGTTATATTCTGTTCTTCTGGAAAAGCATCCAGCTTTTTCTTAAAGCAACTTATAGTAGTTGCTGAAACTAGTTCCTGAGGGAGCTGATTCCACATTTTCACAGACCTTACAGTGAAGAATCCCTTTCTTATCCAGAGATTAAACTTCTTTTCCTGCAGACGCAAACAGCGCTGTTTTGTCCTTTGTAACGATCTCAAAGTGAATAATCAGGAAAAGAGTTCTAATCGACCTAATCGACATCTACAAGGCCTAGATGTAAAACGGGTGGTTATAAAGAAGCACAGATTTTGTATGACATCTTGAAAAGCCAATCCCAAGCCACTGACCCTTCAAATCAAAGTTTAAAAAGAATCAGCAATGACAGCAGTATATGGATTTACTGTAAAAAAAAAACTAGTAGATTTTACAAAAAAAACAACACTGTTGGTAACACTGTTTAAAAGGAAACAATTGCTTTAAAAACTATGTCTGTAAAATGGATGGATGGACCCCTTTAGTTTCTGTTTTCCCAAAATACAACTCTACTGGGCCATAACATTTTTGATTATATACGAGGAAGCAAAGCAAAGAATTTGTAGAGCTTCTTGAAAAGACAGACAACTACTGTGATTTGTTAAAAGCTGCATCTATACATAGCTGTGGTGATTTGGAGTTACAGTCATGTGTTTTCGTCTGGACCCAGGCTGTTTAGGCTGCCAGGCCTGGTATCTGTTCTATACATGAATACATAGTATATTTGTTCTGTGTACCCAGTGGCTCTTTAAGATCCTCCAAAATAAAAGTTTTTGTTTTTTATCAGCAGCATGTGACATATTTTAGTATGCACTGTAAAATGAATTCCAGGCAGATAAAAGAAAAAAACATTTTTCCAGTTATAAATTTAATTAACAAGTTAAATATGTTTTACCCAAAGTACCCAAACCACAACATTCTTTTTTCTGCTTTCAGTACTGAACTTAGACTGGAAGCATCAGGACTGTCAGGTTATGCTGAACTGCACATTTGCTGACAGTAAACCTGCTGACAGGATAGAAGAGCAAAGAGAGGACTACTATTTCATTGTACAGTCAAAGGCAGGGTTCAGAAAGAATATGTCTTTGGGAGTCATTAGCAAATATTTCAAGTGCAAAAGTGTAGTTTCATCATGCCTGAGAAAAATTGCCCTAGGAAAGGATTAATATTCATATCTTCAGATGAAATTCTGTCATACAGATTTACAGTTACACAGATCCTTTTATTATTTAAAGGATATCTGTAATGTAAAAATAATCACTCCTTTATTAGATGTGATATGTCCAAACCTCATCAAGGATTCCACTCATATACAGGTCAACATTTAGTCCTATTTTACCTTCACTTAATGTTGACAACTGAATGTTAGAGGAGGCTGAGTATCACGATGGAATGGGCTTAAAACTGACTTGGAAAAAAATGCATACAGCCAAATCCTAAGATTTAAGGGACCCAACTGGCACAGAAAGACTGATTTGAAGACTAGGAAAGGCACTTCAGAACTGTGGTTTCTTTGTTTAGTCTGGTCAGGTATACATGAAAAATACATTTTTCAAACCTGTTCACTTATTTAAAGGTAATTTTCTAATGTTCAGGCCTTACATGAACATGACCTAATAATGGAAGAGTTTGGTCATATCCCCAATACACTGATGGGAAGTGATTTGCAGAAGCTTCACCTATAACAACTACGAAGGGTGAAAGTTAAAAAAAAAATCAGTTCATGTGTTTCCCCATAACTTTTGCACAGAACTGTGTATAGAATACAGATTTACCATTTTCAGGTTTATTTCAGAAAATAAAGCTTGTTGGCTTTCAAAGTCTTTTAACTGAGGGAAGCTTGAGTTGGCTGGTAGACTTAGAGCAATGCCCTCCATGTGTATGGGTTTGTAAAGCTTTTTAAAAAAAACAGTCTGCATTTTTCCAGCTGGTGTATTCTTGGATTTTCATTCGGAAGTTTTCTGTGCACCTAGCCATGCAAAAACAGCTAGGCATGCACGGGTATGTGCTGGAAATGTAAAGTAGAATAACGCCGCCTATATCTCTGCACTTTGCACAATGTTTTAATTAACATTTTTAAATTTGTGTAAGAAATGTAAATAACTTTTTTTTCTTTACTCATTTTCTAAAACATTTGGGATAAAGGCTACGTACACACGTGCAATAATTATTGCTGGAAACGAATCACTAACGACCGATCGTCCGATAATTGGTAACAAGAAAAGTGAACGACAGGCCAATGACGACGATGAACAAGGAATGTCGCTGGAATGTCCCTGACTGGGCGGTGATCGTTCACTGTCTATTGTGTGTACTGTTGTTCAGTGATCGTGGATGTTTCTGCGGTACACTTTTTCCAGTACATGTCACTTCCTGCATCGTTCAAATGATTGCATCTAGTGTGTGTATATTATTGGTGGATTATTTTTAAAGGATTGTATCGTTACAGCATGTACAGAATTGTGCACTATAAGATTGTTCAAAATAATGGTGAATAATCGTTGATCAGTCATTAATTCTTCATTTTCCAACAATAATTATTGCACGTGTGTACGTAGCCAAAGAGTATAGCTCTGACTGAAATTTCCAATTATTATTGTGAATGAGCTTAAAACACCTGTCACTGCTAATCTAAAAGTAGTAGTTGACTGTTACTTTTTAGGCTGAAAACATTTTAAGAAAAGCATGTGATAACAACTTTGTATAGTTTTTCCATGTCAGTGAGTGAGAAGCCATTGGCTTGGTACGGTTTTGGTTTGGCCTTGCAGCTATATTAACCTCCTTGTACATGAAGGTGATAAGCTAGATGTCAGCATGCTAACCACACGATTAAAGATCATTCTTTATGGTACATTCTAAAGTGAATTCTATGGAAGGAACCTTGACCATGCAAGTTTCTTAGCTTATATATATTTTCCAAACTTGCATTTAATTTAAATGTTCCATGTAGAGTTATTTACTAAAAACTGGGATTCTATAGTTCTGATCATCTAACCCTAAAAATTGTTCCCTTCAAATATGGTACACCTTTCCTTTTTAGTATGCCACACTGGACAGCACTGCCATCATTAAAAATAAATTATCATTCATTAGGTGGCAATTAAAACGCAATAAAATGAACAGCCTAGATCACATGAGTGAAGAAATTCTCTGGCCTGCTGTTCAGATACATAGCGACAGTGCTGGATAATCCTAATGAGACTGATGACCTGAAAAGCCTGATATAAAAAGCCCAGCTTTTGCCTGACTAATGTTATAAAGGGAACAAGGGAGGGTGAAAAAAGCAAGGAATCATAGCGACGTGAATGACGCGCAACTAGTTAAATGTAAATCAAACAGCAAAGGCAGCACAGAGAGCGTGCAGGCCTGACATTTTAAACAAGGACAAGGTAGCAGCACTCACAGTCTGTGAACTTCGCAGTTGGCAAACGCCCAAGTGTCTGTAAATGCCCATGAAGGGAGAGGGGCGGGAGGGCGGACACGGGAAGAACTAGGTTAGTTTACACGAATATGTCTGCAATAAAAGACTGGCTGGCACAGTCTTCCATCTGACCTGTCTCCATGAAATGTTTTCATCAAGAATGCAGGAATCTCTTCAACTGAGAGAACATGCTGTATTCTTCAGAAAAGCTAAAGGGGGAAAACTCTCTCTTCCACATAATCCAAACATAATCCTTTCTGGCATCACTGAACTGTTCACCCCTTCAGGACCAGCAGGGGACAGTGATCATTGTGCCTAGAAAGCAGGCTCTATGACAGGTCATGGAAATATCTGACAGCCCATTACAAACAGTAGCCTGATCCCCAACCTACTAGCCGGCAGCACTTTGTAATCACTGACACGTGGGCCTTATTTACAAACCAGAGAACAATTAAACAGCTTTCATCATTTGGTCTAATGTAAGCTGCTGAAAGTCAATTTCTGATTGTTTGCAGGAGACAATTACAATAACCTCATCATTTGTTTAGGTTGAATAATTATTATCAGTCAATTGGACGTTTGGCCAGCACTGATTTACAGTTAGTTGCTAAAAGTTATTGCACTTTCCACAGTGCTATCTTAAAACAAAATTGTTTTAATGGCCTAGAATGTTTTTTTTTTTTAAGAATTATCACTTAGCAATTCCACCGCCTACATCACCGATCATCTCTCTCTTGAAACTATGATGGGATCTGACACTTCCAGGTATGTCGGATGCCTGACCCCCCCCCCCCCCCCACATGGTGCTGTACCATCTAACCATCTACCAACCTCTATATCAGTGGTGCCCAAAAGGTGGATCGCGATATACCGGTAGATTGCAAAGGCAACGCGAGTAGATCGCGGAGTCCTGTCTTTCAAAATGAACTCTACCGCGCACATGAGTTATTAAGTGCAAGTTTTTTTGTTGGAAGATCATTTTGTCTTGGTCATTTTAAAAGTAGCTTGCAATCCAAAACGTGTGTGCACCCCATGTCTATATCATTACTGCATCATGTTGTGATGTCACAGACGGCAGGAGGTACCACTGCGCACGGATGGGGCGCAGGAATTTGCCACATCTCTGAGTGTCTTACATTCAAGATTATTTGTTTTCTGCAAGCTCAGCTCTTCAACTGGAGGTGCAGGTGAATATGAAACACTTTCTATGCTTTGAAAAAGTTTTTGCTATCTGGAAACAAAGTTGATTTTAAATCTCAAGTCTTTTTATCCTATATATAGATATAAATATGATATAAATATGATATAAAGCTAGATATATAGATACATTGGTTATATATAATAAATATAGACATATCATCTGCAGTGAAACTTCCATACTGTCTATTTTACAGCAGTAGAAGTAAATACTTTTGGAAAGTATTTTGACTAACAATAAAGTCTGCAACATAAAGCCAACTTATTAGCATAGCATCAGGTAGTACCACACCTTTAATGGTTGTGATATAGAATTAATGTATGTCTATGTAGGTAGGTAGGATATGACATATATAAATATAATCACAATAAAATAAAACAAGCCTTGGCCAGATGAGCAGAATATAAGCAGAATGTGTAGAATGGGCTGTGCATGTCCCATGTGCAGCCTTATTATCTTTTCTCATAGCACAGCTGTATTTATCAATGTATTTTCCTGCACACTGTACAGAGAATGAGCAACACTACACATAAGGGATCGCTGATCAGCAGCCAGATCTATAGATCAGTCCCAGCATGGCATAAAGTGAAAGCATGACATGACATCCCGCACTGACACTGTTAAACAGCGATATTGCACAACCCGGCGGAGAAAAGGGCAGACAGTGTTTTCCACATAGGAACGATCAACAAGCAGAGGCAGAAATGGAGTCCAGGCAGCAGCTTTGCCTGGCCCATAGTCAGCGATCCGCAGAAACTAATAGAAAAAAGAAGAAATCTCTCACCTGACAGTCAGATGCAGCGAAACAGCAGCAGCCCGGGCAGGAGGAGAGAAGCCGTACAGCTGATCGTACAGCAGGGCGCTGGGCTTGTCCTGAAATGACCTGCCTGGGGAGGACGAACAAGGATAGGGAGGGCGGGGGAGAGCTGAGAGGAGGAGAGAGGCCTGTGCCGCACACTCTATACAAGCCGGCTCCTCCTCACCATACTGACTAACTGCTCCCTAACAACAATGGCAAAGCATGTTTACACACAGCCAGTGACAAAAAGTCACACTGTTCTGGGAGCTTTGTAACCCTTTCATGGGGGGAATAGGAGGCCCTGTGTATGGGGTTACCTGGGACTGCAGGGCTTCTGAAGTCACCTCATGAAGGTGTCCTGACAGGTGCTGGATTCTTCTATCACACAACAGCAACACAATGTAATAAACTCAGAAATTTCACTTTACAGAAAGGAGTAGACAACCTTTTCATGTAAGGTAAAAATTCTGTTTGTGTTATTTTTAGGTGCACGCCCTGAGTGCTAACCCTGAGTGTGGCTCGAGGTAACAAAAAAAAACAGCTGATAGCGGCCCAAAGACGGGCCAAACCCTCAAGACCGATCAACTGCTCTGCGGGATTGAAGGTGTGGTTGTATTTTTTTGTTTTGGGTCGATTTTGAGTTTACTTCCTCTTTAAAATAAAAAAATTACCTCAGAGATTGTCCCCCCTGTCAATGTCCTTCTGTGTATAGCAGAGCCTATGTCTGGTCGATAGTACAGCTCTGTTACCATAATGAGCAAACGCGCTCTGTGATTGGCCAAATGAGAGCCGCCACTCTTGTTGTGGTAACGGGAGTTCCCCGGGGATAAACTACGAGGTGCACAAAAAACAGCGGTAACCCTGAGCCACACTTGGGGTAGCTAAAAAAATAAAGACTTACCTGGTCCTATATATGCTACTGTACAGTTATATTACAGGTTTCAGTATTTTTAATGTATTTATGCACCCTTGTTTTAACAGATTTTTGTGTTTTTTATTTAAAGTTTATTATTAAGTTTAATAAATATTGGGACATATTTCAGTGAGTTATACCTAAGAATTACAGGCCTACAATGTAAAATACATTTTCATGAAAGACAATGTACCGCTTTTAGACATATAAATCCAGACAGAAATGAACCGCCTGGGAGGTTAAAAAAAAATAATGGGTGTAGCACCGCCCCCCTTAATTATCGATTACCTATAAATGAGATTGCAGAGCCTCCCAGGATACCTACGTCACGCATCCCCGGAGGCTGTTGGCTGTTCCTTCCGAGCATTCTCTAGATGCTCTCTTTCGCCAAAAGGGAAAGAAATTGCTGATCTCACGCATGCGCAATGGGATTGACAAGTTTTTTTCTCATCTACGTCACCCAATCTTGTGTCTGCGTCAGGTGATGTAGAAAGTAGAACCTGGAAGAATAGAGAGAAGATGGTGGCGCCTAGTGTGCTAGCCTTGAAGAACCCTCCAGACTGATCGACTAGCCTGCAGGATTAAAGGTAAGTGTATTTTTTTTTGTTTTGGGTTGTTTTTGGGTTTACTTTCTCTTTAAAATAAAAAAAATAACCTCAGACATTGTCCCCCCCCTGTCCCTGTCACTCTGTGTATGTCAGAGCTTATGCTTGGTGGATAGTACAGCTGTTACCACAATGAGAAAGGGTGCTCTGTGATTGGCCTAAAATAGAAGGGGCTTCAGCCAATGAGAGCCTCCACCCTCGCTGTGGTAACATTGGGGATAAACTTCGACGTGCACAGCCTCTTCTCCCTAAAATGAACATGGCAGCCTGGCAAAGGTTTGCAAACTGAACAAACCACAAGACTTCAGGACATTGCAGGGAGCACCAGTGGAGGCCATTTTTATGTTTTAGTTTTAAAGGAAATACCGCCATGGGAAAAAGAAAGTACACCCACTTTCAATTCTAAGGTCAACTTATCTGGATATATTAAAAAATAATCAAATATTTAAATCTAACCTCTGCTGTAAAACACAGAAAAGATTTCATGTCATTAGTTATTTACCAAAAAGAAAGCCATAGTGGAGATTTCATGTGTAAAAAATAAGTACACCCCATGATACATGGGGTCTGATTAAATAAAGTTCCCCTAGACTGGAGAAGATAAACTATAACAGGGGAACCTAGGAGCAAATCAGCAAACCTGCAATGGAGTTTTTAAAGTCATGTGAATAATGGAGTTGCAGAGGCTGCTGCTTGCAAAATATGGCGGGATCCGAGTAAATGTGCCTGATTTATTAAAGCCCTCCAAGACTGGAGCAGATAGATTATCTGAGGTGAACCTGGGTGATCTAGCAAGCCTGGAATTAATTTCTTAAAATAATTTCCAATTCTTTAGTAAATATTTGCAATGATTGATCAAATCCATACCAGATTTACTGGATCGCCCAAGTTCTCTCATAATTTTCTATCTTCTCCAGTCTCGGGTCCAGAGAAGCATGGACCAGAGCCGCAGACCATGTCTCCTGGAGACATCACAGGCTCAGGGAGGTGGGTGGCCTGTGTCTCTGAACAGAACTCCGCTCACTCTCCTATCACAGGCTCAGACCTGATTGGGCGGGTTCGGCATCATGTCGCCATCCTGGGGGAAGTTTCTTCCCCTTTAAGTGACACACAGCTCCCCACTCATGCGTGGTCCGGAGCCATGCATTTAGTGGTCTGCAACCTGCAAAAGGTTGGGAACCACTGCTTTAAGGTTTGTAGGCAATTGTTTATGCACAGCTCTCCTGTTTTGCCACAGCATTTCAATATGGTTGAAGTCTGGAATTTGTGCCATTGTAACACTTTGATTTTTTTTTTTTCAACCTTTCTGGTAAATTTGCAGGTGTGCATCTTTGCAAACTATGCTGCGATATTCTATAGTCTCCAAACAACCCATGCTTGTTCAGTCTTTTTCCAATGGTACCATCATGAACTTTACCATGCAACATGCTAATTGAGGCTTGTATAATCTGAGATGCAGCTCTTGGGTTTTTTCTCCTCCCAGTTTGATGGCCAGCAACAATTGCCTCTCTAACATGATTGCTGATGTCTTTCCTCCTTGGCATTGTGTTAACACACACCTCAATGCTCCACACCAGCAAACTACCAAAACGTCTGCTTTTTCAGCAGTGGTCACACACCCAATTAATGAAGCGCATTTGATTAGCAGCACCTGGCTTCTACTTACGCTCTTAATACGTATGGAAGTGGTAAGGGGTACATACATTTTCACACACTGCTTCTGCATTTTGAATTAATCTTTGTTGAATAAATATTGACATAGTGTAATATGTAATGTGTTGTTCATCAAGATTGAATTTAATAATGTTATGTTAAGACCTCCCAAGAAACAGATGATTTTTATGCCTTGAATCACAAAGTTTTGGAATTGAAAGAGAGTTTGCCTTCTTTTTCTCATGACTGTATGTGTAAACGATGGCGGGAATTATCTACTGCCAATGAGTTCTCTTTGCCATGGCTGACAGCTTTACCTCCTCCTCCTTTAATAACAATGTTATCTTTATGTACATTTACTTTTCTACAAATAGCTATTATTATGCTGTGTAGCTCCCAGTGATACCTTGGTTATTTATGTCGGCAGTATTGTGTTTTGTTCAAATAAGAAAAATTGTCTGCGACAGAAGGGCCCAATTTATGTTTCTGTATGTCTGAATTGAATAGTAATAGGTCCATCCTAAAATTTTAAGTTGTTAACAACTAATTATTGGCAACTACTACAAACATAGTCTTAGTCCTAGTACACACGGCCAACTCTTACCTATCTTCCAATAAAATTATCAGGATTGAAAGAACTCTAAAATGAAATGAAGATCTGGCTATACTTAAGCGACTGATTTCTGAGTTTCCAAATGGATGTGGATTGATCAAATATGTTGGTAAATATCAATCAAAACCTCATGTTGTGAGCGTGAAGGAACCTTAAAATCCTAAATTCCGATGTGAATGTCAAAAGTGTGGAGTTGAAGAGTCATCAATGAATGGTTTAGGGGAAGGAGAGCCCTGTTGTATTGGTAGCAGGCTGGCCAAGCTTTGAGATTTTAGTGGTGAAGTTACTAAAACAAGTTTAGTTGCTGGATACTACCATCATCAAACAAAATCTAAAGCAGTTCTCCGTTATAGGAGAGGTAATATACTATTTCAGAATTCAACACATCCAGAACTATTAGATGCGTGTGTCTACAGCCATACACTTTTGATCCACCCACCAAACCCTGTCAATGAAGTGTGCCATAGTGACATGAGGACCAGAGAATGGAGTAACAGTACATTGCAAGGAACAAAAGCTCTTATTTTTTTTAATTGTTTATAACACTTTCTTCTCTCATTCTATATTTTGTATCCATACATGTTATCACTATATTTTGTAATTGTAACTCACTTGACCTGCCTAATCTACATCATTGTACAAATCATAAACAAGAATTGCACCTGTATAACTGTTAAAGTGATTGTATAAATCCTGTGTATCTTTATACATGTAATAAAAAGTATAAAGAAAGAAAATATTTGTCAATATTCCAGGAATGTAGTCACATCTCAAACATGGATTGATTTCAGTAGTCATTCTGTTCTGTACTATGAGACACTAACAAAGATCTTCATCACAATGTTACAGGAGACAGGTGTCAGTCTGCTGCAGTCTGTGCCACCATATGTTCTCTGAAACCATGTATTGTACTGCACTAAAAATTATTTTTGCACCTCACTGAAGCATTTCTAAGGATGTGGGGTCAGGTTAGCTATGAAAAAAACTGGAAGCAATAGGTAAATATGACTACTTTGGAATAGAAGAATTGAAAGTCAGATCGTGCATAAGTCAAGCCTTGGCAAGAGCCAATGGTCCAGTGAATGGATGTCCATGAGAGGTACAATTGGTTAGTAAAATGCACGGTCACTTAACAGGAGAGGATGGACTTATAGGCAGTAGATGTGTTAAGGGACAATACCTGTGTACACATTTTAGAGCAGCAGTCCCCAACTCCCAGCTCTGGCCAGTGCACCCTCCCGGCAGGGTCAGGAGAAGGTCCTCGGACCATTTGTCCTGGAGAAACATGTCTCTGGACACAACCTGCCCACTCTCCCATTGCAGGATTAGACCTGCGTTCGGAGAGTGGCGGATTCTGGCATCATGAGGTCACTCTGGGGTGAAGTTTCTTGCCCTTTGAGTGACACATGGCTCCTTGGGCATGCGTGGTCCGGAGTCTGTGCATTTAGTGGTCCGCTAGCCCGGAAAGGTTGGGAACCATTGCCATAGAGAGTTTTATTTTCAAATGTTTTGGCCACATTTACACTTTTAGCCATTTAAAACCATTTTTTTTTTTACAGATTGTACCACCTATACCAGCCTGGATCTAAAAGAGCAACTAAATGTACATAGCATAGATGTAAAAATGTGATGTGAAAATGGTAGTTTGGATTCAGGTACAATGATATGAATGGTCGTGAAGATTTGTATTCCCAAAGGCCTGGTCTTACATACACTTGTCTTCCAGTTTTCCTGTATTGCAGAACTTTCCCTAGTAGGGTAGATTTAGGGGTTTTCTTAGATATGCTACCTACCAGTCTCTGACAAGAGATCCAGGGGGATAAGTCAGAGTACCCTCAGTATTTTAGAAGCCTAAGGCAAGAAACAACTTGAAGTGTTTAAAAACATGGCTACAGCAGCAAAAGGCAATCAGAATTGTAGTGTTCACCTTTAGTTCTATGCAGCTATAAATAGCCATATGGTGGAAAAACAGACACATGCTTGATTTTATACTCTGGAGTATATAGGAAAAGAACATGAAGATGTTACTAGGTGACAGAAGGCACCCTAAGGTGGCAGTGCACATCTGTTACTTCTTGGATTCTTTTCCAGTATGCACCTGGGAATCTCAGAGTGCTGACTATTACGTTTATTAGTCGTCTTCTTCTTATTATTATTATTAAGATTATTGTTTTCTGCTTTGTGATGTATGAATGAATGAATAGCAGTGTGAAATGGGGGATCCTTGGCTTATTGCTTGGAGCACATGAGTCATGATTTATAAGGAGCTCACTTGTTAATCTGCATAAGAGATTATAAATCAATCTAAACTTGAACTGGATGAAATTTAGGTTTTAATAAATCTGTGTACATGGGCTTTTGTTCACTTTAGGTGTATTTTGCACTTAAACACAAGTTTTTTGGGGAATGCAAAGCCTGCTTGAAAGAGGCCAATTCATGTCAAAATGTAGTCAAAATGCACCTGTAAATAATAATGTATAGATATCAGAAGTATCCCAAACTGATGCCAAACTTTTGCCATTGATACAGGCCTTAAATCAATGTGTATCATTGTTGTTTGCCAGATAAATGACTGCATGTTTGGAAGCTCTTAGTTAAGCAGTGCTGTAATTGGTCATTTAGGATAGGGCTATAATGTTGCACTGGGATCGATCCTGACTCTCCTACAGTTTATACAATTCTGACCTAAGTTTATCACAATACTAAATCTTGGTGTGTACATGCCCTATATATATATATATACATATAGAGCAGAATATTGCTCCTAGCTTTCTCTGTTTGGATCTTTCTCTTCTGGGACATGTGTCCGTAATATATTGTTTAACCCTAATGAAGGTTGCTGATGGCTGGGTATTCTCATGAATAAGTCAATTGTGTACTATTATTAATAACGCTCTCCTCAAGGGTCTAAAGCACCATCTTCCAGAAATTTCCAAAAATTTCCTCTTCATATTTAGCTGTCAGAAAATGCAGTTTAGCCACAGAAGCTAAAGATGAACCAATACGAGAACACAATGATCCCTACAGGGACACTGACAGGACCTTGCCCTGTACTTATATGAAGACTTTACCTGCTTTTTATCTTAGCTTTCTGTTTTCTATGACACACTTGCATTGTATACTTTCTTACGTATATCTTTCTGGCTCACTTAGTGCACAGTCACTTCACCTAAGTAGACCTTATTCTGTGTTGACAGGTGTGACATGTTTTTTTTCTCCTCTTTTCCTGGTGTTGACTTCATTAGCTTTCTTTTAGTATTACTTTTTCTTGTCCCTTTTTTATTTCTTGCTAGTCTATTTTTTCATCCTCCTCTTTTTCTTTTTTGTTACCTTTTTTTCCTATTCAAAATTGGTTAAAGAAAGAAGGGGAAGATATTTTACAGTGTCAGTCAGGTGAATGGTAAGCATTGTGTACAGACATGGCCCTCCAAAGGTTTTGTTTATTTAGGGTGTGATGTGGGAATGGATAGAAGTGGCCCTCATACATCTTATTTCTCATCCCAGTAGCTTCAATGTTTCTCCAGTATTCCGATATTTCAAGTGCACACTTGCTCCCAGAGCTTCTATGCCTTTTGACTGTTTAGATTTAGTATACAGCTAGGGAAGATTTGTGTCTCTTTTCTTCTGCACTCTTCACATTTGTAAGTGGTTCTGGGGAGACGGGGAGGTCCCTTCTTCAGTGTTTCACAGCACAGGAGGGTCTTCATTCTGCACAAGAAATATTCTCACTCCTCTGGCATGTTAAGTTTGTTGAAGTTGCTCTCCTAGATCTCTGTAATATTTGAGGAACTGACACTGATTCTTTCATTTTGGAACATGTCTTCAGTAGTACTGCATATATACCATGTTTGATCTATGATCTCTCCCTTTGTTTCTTTCTTTAAAATAAAAAAAAATGTTACAAAAACACATTAGAGCCTATATGAGATTTTAATGATTAGGTTTACTTATACATTTACAACCATGGTTACATTTTCTGCCGTGTTGCATTCCATACTATAATAGTACTCTTTTTTGCTATTTTCTCCAGAAAAAAATAGATTCCCATGGTTGCACTAGATTAGGAATGAAAGGCTATGGTCAGCAGAGTAAATAACAGTCTTTGAACTTCAGTCAAGAAATTGTTACTTGGTTGAGAAGATGTAGAGTACACTTACAAATAAACTAGAAATTATCTTAGGACCATCTAAAACTGATTTCAAATGCAAGCTGAAATGCTCCTGAAACAGAACAAATAGTAGGAGATGTTTTTCTAGTTTAGTTTAGTAAATAACTGATTTATCATTGTAGTTTAAACTTGACTTAGTCCAAATTACTCAATTTAAATGTACAGGCAGTTTTGACTGATTTTGCAGCACAAGTCCTGATTTTGTTATAGACAGAAAAATTTACATTTTGTTTTTTAGGCAGGTTATATTTGAATTTGTTTATTTTATATATTCAGTTGTATGTAATGTTTCTAATGTGCAAAAAAGCATAACATAAAGTGACTAATATGTGCCTGATTATAGGAAGGAGCTTCTGTAACTTCAAGATAAATTTAAAATCCTGTTACACCCTAAAATCCACCAAAACACCTTAATTTTGTCCACTCTATTAAATTTTGCCAAAGTTTTCAATTTTCACTGAGATGATGGGATATTAAATCAGTTTACCTAATCCAATTTCCTTATACATATAAAACAATAAGACAAAGGAGCACAATCTCCATCCACATTCACCACCACCTTCACCTTCACCACCTGAGACTTGATGCTAGTTTTTTTTCTGATGTCTTCCAGCTGGGCCGGTCATGTAACTCTCTGGGTTCTTTTCCACTTTGGTTTTCCCCAGAATTTATAAATCCTGGATTATGCATATATTCCTCTGTTTTTTTCACATTTTATTAATATTATTATTATTACAATTTATTTGCAATGCATCATCAAAATGATTGCAAATTTATAACAAACAGGCTTCCATGATCACATGGTGCTCCACCTACACCCACCCCCCATTACTGGTTTATTTCCCAGACTCAGTTTTCAAAACTTTTTGTCCACTGATTGATATGTAGGCCTCCTGATCTTTGATTGAAATAAATATTTATTTTATTAGCTGTTTAGCTTGTCAGCCCAAAAGATATACTCAGCTATCCAAAGGTATGACCTATATTTTATCCCTGTCCCGCTACTGTCAATGTCTTCAACATCGTGACCCACAGCTGTTGAATTGCCATATTTCTTTATATTCCCATTAACATCCTTTAGGCTAATATTGTTGTATGTCTTATTGTTAGCAGGTTTATACGTCCAAGGGCAGAAGGAATTAAAGAGATTATGTCCATAATTTAAATGAGTGTGACTCATGACCAATACAGAGAACTGGTAATCTCAAAGTAGGAAGATTATTATAGTGGATTGCGCTGGCTGCTCTGAGACTGATATAAATCAATGCAGTTCACAGTTCAACAGTAGCTGACGGTTGTAAAATGGGTTATGTGGACCCCATTTCTGCACTATAAAATGGCGCTGAAAACAACCCTGGTGGGTTACCTTTAGAGGATGTACCTTAAACAGAGTTCCTGCATCAGTTACTCTGATAAAGGTTGTTGGTATTATTTAAAAGATAATATGTGGCTTTTAAAGGGTCTGCCACAGCCAGACTTATCGTAAGTCACAAGCAAAAGTAGGTCTATGCACTTGCTCTATTACTCCTGATAGGTAGGAAGTGGTTGTTTGCTCAAAACGTAGAAGAGCTGAGAGATTGAAACCCAACCTTTGTAGATTTATGGTATACCTCTCACTGCTAATTCTCACTTTGAAACAGCAACCTCCAAGGTAAAAAAATATATATTAAATTTGAGCAGAATGTTTGGCCTTGTGGATAGCATATTGCTAGGTAATTATTACAGTAAAGGAAGAAATCTGTATCACTGCCATTTTAAATAAACCTTTTTCTTTATTTCAATATTTGTATTGAAATAAAAAAACAGGGGAGGGGTACAGGAACAATACATCATAGCCATTTACAACATAAGAAAGTATATACAATAATTGCAATACAATGCCAATAAGATACAGATTACCCCTATAGGGGAGAACACACAGTGAACCAAGTGGGCTAAGGGGGAGGAAAGGAAACAAAGGGGGGGGGGTGTAACACATCAGGAAGGGGCCTGAGATGACGCACAATGGTCGATCCATGGATTCCAGGTGAGTTCAAATGCGTGAGGGTCGTCCTTGAGAATGCATGTAAGTTTGTCATTGATCCTTATCCAGTTGAGTTTGGTTCATAACAAAGCAAGGCAATTTCCAAGCTTTAGCTAGTGAAATGCTGGCTGCCAACATGTAGTTGTGTAGTAGTAATTTAGGTAGGGGTATTTCCAATCTATTTATTAAGGTTTCAGTCTATTTAATAAGGTGCTTTCAAGACTTAATTGAGAGCAATTGAGATATGTTACACCAAGGAGATAAGCTCTAAAACTGTCATCTGATATTCCTGCGCCACCTGGCAGGACCACCAGTTGTTTTCCATGCTCCCATACCCCCGTAAAGAGAGGTCCAAGGCATCCGGGCGGCACAAAACAACCTAAGTTGGTACAACATACCATTGCAACATAACTTTGTTCAGCTCAACCATTCCCACATTAAATGAGACTTTAACCTTTTTCTTAAGCAGCATAAAGTTTAAGCATAAACATAAACAAAAAGTGCTAAAAGCAAGTGCTAAATCTTAGGCTGTTTTACCTACCTATTATTGTCCCTTTTCCTGCAAGCGCTGGTTTATAGAATGTTACAAGAGGCTGGTACCAAGTTATATTTAGATAATTACACCGGTAACATAATGAATTTTTTTATTGAGGAACTAAACCGAAGAAAAAAATTTCAAGCAGGCAGCTTTTTATTGTAAAAGAGACAGGCTCTGTCTGCGCTGCTCAGTGTATGATCCCAGCATACCTGTGTGCAATAAATAAACATGTGCATGTCATTCCAGCCTGACCAATTAGGTTGGCTGAATCCAGTAAAAGGCAAGACATCACTGCTCACAATGGAGATAGGGGAGTATAGATTTACTTTAATGTAAATATCATAATAAATACATACCTGCATTGTATTGGTGTTTTCTGTTTTATCTGGCAGAAGTTCAAGTTTTTTCCACAAAGACCTAAAATATTGGTCAGTGCAATCATCTTTTTGTGTAGTTTTTTAAGTTAAGAATTAATTTTAGAAGTGGCAATCATCTTGTTTGACATAGTACATACACTGAAAAAGTAATAAATAGTAATTATTTTACATTGATAGTAAATTGACATTATGATTAGAATTTACAGTTTTAAAGAATCAGTACATAAAAAACACAATTTGGTGTTATGTTGTATATCCATGCTAGTAAATTCAGCTGTGGAGTGAAGATAAACACAGTGGGAATCATTTAAACCTCCCAAAATTTGGCAACTTCTGTATAAGGCTTATATGATATGGACCTTAAAATGAGATGGATACAGCACTGATATCTAATTAAGCACAATGTGAAGATGTATGCTGCACTGGTGGCCTGCGGGATATATTATTCCCGGCAAGAATGACAATGATAAAAGCTATGGGAGCATGAGGCCATGTACCAGGAGAAAAGAAGTATCTGTAAAGGATGTGCTTGCAACCTGTTCTGCTGTGGCAGGCATTACCTTGTTTGTGCCATATGGAAAAAAATGTCTTAAAGGCCTAAACAGTCATTCTAGAGGTCAATAATAAAGCAGATCATGCCACTTCCATAAAAATGAAGTGCGTTGGTTATTGGGAGCCTTGTGTATATGTTGTATTGTATAGCATTTAGGGAAACAGTGTTAATGTTTCATTGATATAGAGATGCCCAGATGTTGTGTAGTCTCCACACTTCTAAATGTGTTAAAAGAGTAGAGCAAGGAATGATATCACTGCCTTCGGCTATCAGTGTAGAGGCAGATCAAACATTTTTACCGTTTAACAGTTTACTTATTTATTTATGTTTGCTATCTGCAAACCTTTGATCAGATCCTTCTTTGCTTTCAATCATAAATCATTTGGATTTCCCATCACTTTTTGTCTTGGTGTCAATGGTTACTAGGACAAATCTCAAGACAGAAATGAAAACTTGACAGGGGTTCTAATTCTTTGCTATTCAATCTAAAACTATACTTTCATTTATATAGATAAGGCTTCCCTCTCAAAGTAGGTTGCAGCAGGTGTGCCAGCACTACAAGAACTATTGTGAATGGATGCCCAGAATTCTAATGCTGTCTGCCCCATTTGTACCTTCTGATTTTCTTATTTAGCCAAATACTCAATGTTTTCATGCACAGTGCAAACTATACTATCAACATCCATTTCAGATATATAAAAACCTGATTTAATAAAAAAAAGGGAGCTGTATGGGATTAGAAGCTCTTGGATCTGCTGTTAACTTGTACATTAGGCATCATGCTGTTGGAATTGAGCTGGTTACAGTATATTTAGCAGCATTTCATTATAAAATGAAATATGATGCAGGAAAAGTATGTATTGCTGAAATAATTAAATTTTGTTTTTTTCCTTTGTCTTCCAATATAACTTTAAAAAATGTAATTTAATATTAGTCAGATAAAGCAGATCTTACATAACAATGGCAGGTTTGCTGTAATAAAGATCTCACATCCTAGTAAATTCTATTCACTTAAAAGACAGTTAAAAAATGCCAGCATTTGTACAGCATTTTTCTCAGAGAAATGTCATAGAAAGCCCTACACACAAACATGGTGGATACATTCAAACTCCATGCATGCAGCCAGTATCCTACGGTAGATTTAGGGACCCTAGCACTACAAGGCAGAAAGGCTAAGCACTTAGTAACTGTCTAAAGCTATTAAAAAAAAATTACTTACTTCAGTCCAGGGTCTCAAAATGCCACAAGAATACCACTGCAGGAAAAAAACATTGCAAGGAATTTATGCAACCAGTTTTTTGGGAGGTAGCAGTATGGTATAGTGACATCACTCCTGACCCCCAAAAGCACCGAAAGCTGAAGATATATAGGTATTTATTTTTCTTTTCCTGCGACAGCTTTATTTTAGAATATATTTGCAGGCAATAGGAGTTTGGAAGGTGGGAAAGTGGTAAAATCAAAGATCAAAAAAAAAAAACAACAAAAGTAAAAACTAGTGTTACTTATTTTGCTATTTTAGCAACATTCAAGCACAGGTTAAAATCAACCTCTGCTTCCAACCAATATGATTTAAGTTGTATGTCTGTGATAATGAAACAGACTGATATGTAATTGCACCACTAAGTGACCTATAAGTGTTAATGACTTGACCACAAAGGCTTACTTCCTCTTTATCAGTCTCTTATGTGGTTATTAAAGTGTGAGTTTTCTTTGGAATAAATATCAGTAGCAGTGAAACAACAGTGACAGTTTGTTTATGTTATTTCAAGTAGATTTTTCAAGGCCTTCCAATCCTCTCTGTTTGCCTTCTCTTCAACTTGAAGGTAACTCCAGCCAGAAAGCTAAATCCACTTTTAAACACATCTATGGGAAGTTTTTTACCTGCCAGGGAATTTGTAAAGTACTGCACATACTCTTGTGAGAATCTCACCGTGGCACATGGCTGCCTAGCTTATTGAAAGTTTTAATTTTAATGCAATTTAGCAGACTTATGATAGTGCCCAGCTACCTGTCAACTCTTTGGATACATCATTAAATAGTGCCAACCTGAACATATTTTCCAAGCAAAAAGCTAAATACATAACTTAGCTATATACTGTAAGTATGAACTGCTTACCTGTTGAATGATGTGTAATGCTATGCAGCCAGTCCTGTTATTCTGGCACTCAGACAGTGCCAGATATGGCAGACAGCATACCAGACTTGGCTACCTCATTTTGCTTTATTGCAATTTAGTTTGGCCGCCTACATGCTTTCATCCCATCCATTTGAACCATGAGGGATCATCCCAGATACTAATGAGGGCACATTCTGCTCCCTCCCTCTGTCTCATGAAACCTCAAGCCTCAAGAAGCTAGGTGTGATAAACTGACAGAACTGTGAAAAGCTGTGGAACATATTTATCTCACACTGATATCCTCCCCTCTACTAGTGGATTAGGCTGTGCAGACTTGGCTATTGGTGCAGTTGCTGCTTCTACATACCAGTGAACGGCTTCCTTAAAGGGGACGCTACAAGTATCTTCTATCTGTAACAGCCCCATAGAAAATGAATAGGGGCATTGCCGCCAGCTGCTTAATGTACAGGTTTACTGTCTATTTGCAGTGCAAATGACCCTAAGATCCCTTCCAACGACAATTATTGCATGTGTGTAGATAGCCTTAATGTCAGTTTATTGTTAGTCAGTCTTCCTGATTTGTTTACTTCTCAATAAAAAGCTTATCTCCTATTTACAGCAGATCAAGGCAGGCTTTGAGAGAAAAAAGCAAAGTTAGTTTAATCAATTCAGGTACATATCTGTAAAAAGGTCTCTGTTCCTTGAAATAATAATAGTGTGGCCACCCTTTAAAGCAGAGGGGAAGTTTTAACTTTAATACCACTTCTAAAACATTCATAACTGAATTAAATGGTAATCTTTTATTACATAACAGGAGTTTTTCTTAAACACAAAGCCAGTTTTCAAGAGATTATATTACCTTAAAAAATGTCTTTTGACATTTCACTAAATAATTAAATTAAGGGTTGATTCCTGTGTTCCTAATGCACATGTAGATTTTATTAAAAATTATATATAGAATTATATATATTAGAATTATATATATATATAT
This sequence comes from Pyxicephalus adspersus, assembly GCF_032062135.1. Lineage (NCBI taxonomy): Eukaryota > Metazoa > Chordata > Amphibia > Anura > Pyxicephalidae > Pyxicephalus > Pyxicephalus adspersus. The sequence continues at coordinate 108,646,709 of NC_092862.1, read as the reverse complement.
ATATATATATATATCGTTTTATAAGAAAAGGACCAAGATATTGCTATATTTCTGATGTGGTCTCTGAATATAAGATTACCCATTGTTAAACCCACTACAGTGCTTTCCCTTTTCATTTTAATTGAGGTAAATGGGCCATGTATGCAGAGTTTGAGTCTATTACATGCAATACACCATAGATTGCCTTGCCACAAAATCTCAACCAAACCTCAAATAGTTTGCAGACTATGAGCTGGGTGGTCTGGTGCTCTTGGGTGGGAACAGTGCAAACAAATAGTACCTTCATTAAACTGAATACATGGAGAAATGCTTTAATCATTTACTCTACATTTTTCATTTAGGATACAGGGATATATATTTTTTCAGACACTGATAGGATCATGTTCATACATACATGACTTTAAAACTTTCTGTTATTTGTTTAATTTAAATTCCTACAATCTAAATTTTGCTGCTTTTGTGTTTTGGTCAGAACCTTGTGGGGGTAGATTTGGATAGTATAAAGCCTCTATTTCTAGATCCACATTTTACCTGGTTGCCAGACCTTTATAAAATAAGCTGATTGATAATCAGAGTTCGCTCTTGTTGTCTCTGCTGTGAAAGCCAGCTGCTGTGTGAAAACATTAAATTTAATTTTTTGGGAAACCAATAAGGGGCATTGTGTTAGTCTGGTACTGACTTGAATTTAATTAGTTGATTTTAATGCTATGGACTTTGGCTTCCTTCATTAAACTGTGTTTGATGACTTACTGAATAAAAGTGCTGGGTAAACCTTTTTGGACTGTTTCAAGGACTGGGTAGGTCTCGTGCATGGTTTACCGCTGTGACTATATAACATATACAAAATGTCCCATTCCACCCCTTCCTTTAATGGGTGCTGTTAGCAGTGCCTGTCAACTGTAACCCTTTCCCCCTCACTGTCCATTGGAAGAAAAAATAACAGTCCATTTATGTCCCAGGACATTATTAGTTTCCCTGTTGGGACCTATCCAAAACTGCATCTTTTAAGGACATCAAGGGCCCATAAAGATTCTTGTGGTGCATTAATGAACATACCTCAACATATGTATGTATCATATGCTGTAAATAAACAACTCACCTTAAGGCTGCAAATGCATACAAAATTGGACCTGCACTATTGTATCTACTGCACTACTCCTGTCCTAGGGGAGTCTATGAAAAATACAGCAGAAAGGGGATTGAGATATCAACACTGCCAGAAGAGTTGGTTTATGCAGTCTACTTTTAACAATTTTTACCCACAATGGTAGCAGGAGGAGTATTTAATTTTTTTATTTCAATTGCAAGATTTGTTTGGACTTTCATATTACTGACAGGGTTGCTTTAACTTACTGTAAATGCCTAACTATGATGGTAAGTTAGTAGTTAAGGAAGTGTTACTAGAGTTCTAGTGTAAAGAAATGTAAACTGATCTGGAACCAAAAAGGAACTATAGTAATAAATGAAAGGGCTTGTTTTCCTAACCACCACTAATTATATACAGTACATGTGTGCACAATGATAGTTCCACACAACCACAAAGATCTATTAACACATAATAAGCACATAATTATATGCACGCTAACCAACATTAACTAATGTTCATGCATAGACCAGCAGACAGAGATATACTATGTGACTGACACTTTTATTAGAGAGATGTACACAGATGGACAATCATAGCATAAGGTATAACACATACAGTACATAGATATAAAATGAAGCCCACTGCAAACACACATTATTAGCATGGCAGAAGCCTTAAAGCAGCCCAATTATCCTAAATAGGCAAACAGCACACTTTAATGCGCTAAAAAGTATTGCACCTTCACCAGACCACAATGAACCAACCAAATGTCATAGACTAGTATAAAACAGGAAGATTCATTTTTGACCAGCCATTCAAACAGAAAATGTTTGTTTAATCAGAGTTCAGTAAAATGGTTATGAGAAAAGATGTAAAGGCACAATATAAATATGTTTTTTTTTTTCTATTTTTGCATATTTAATCTTAATGTTAGAGAATGAATTGTTATATATAATTGCTTAAAGACTTATTTTGATGACCTGTTCACCAGAAAATAGCATGATTTGTACACAAATAATGCTATTTTCTGTTCCCCCTCTTTATGAAAGTGACAATCAGCTGGGGAAAAAGTGTCAACACTTTGGGCAGACCGCAACTTTCACTATTAAAAAAATATGATCTCCAACATTATCTTGCTTTTACCAATTGATCTCCAATTTTGTAATCATCAGTTAGCATTTGTCACCATGAATGTGGGAAACACCATAGGATAAAAGTGATGTTTCAATTATCCCAATTTCCACTTTGAGCTAGGGGCCACAGCGTATCTAACAATTAGTGGCCACAATGCAAGTTTATATGCAATTATTGTGATTAAGTCAAAACTAATTTAGCAAATTAAAGGGCATTAATAGCTAAATTATTTGTGAAAAAGTGTATCTATGGTCAGGTCAATGACATTTTTTTTAATTCACATTTTCTCATTACCAAATGAGACTTGAACAAACCTTCAATGATCTCTAAAGCTGCAAGCACTGTGACGCAGTTCATTCTCAAAGTAAGAAAACAGGTTTACCAAGTCACCCAGTAATAAAATAATAAAGAATATATTGGAATTTATTGGAATATATCCAATAAAGAAAATATTGGACTTTATTTTGGAATAGTGGATGTAATATTGGACTAGATTCAACTGTTCATCTAGCAAAGCGAATGTCTGGTTTGCTCAGTGAATAAGGTGAATCAAGAGAGGTGTTCATACCATTTTTCCAGGACAATGCAATCTTTTATCTAATGAAGCCAGTAGCATCCGGTGAAACGTGTTATAAAAAAGTCTATATGGTATTTTTTAATTGTTTTGCTTTCACAACCAATAATGTTTGAGTATTTCTGTTGTCACTTGGATTTTTGAAATGAACATGGTTTCCCTTTATTCACTTAGCTAAGTAAATTATTATTTTCAAACAGTTGCCATTCTTTTAGTAAATCCAAATCCATTGTATCTGTTACTGAGGTGAATTAGAGAACCTGAGACATTTCACACAAGGTTTTACAACTGTAAGAGAAAGTGAGGGTACTTTATTTTTAAACTTTCACCATCGTTTGGTTTATGCAATTTGTGTGTTTGTATTTCATACAATCCTACCAGACTGACGTCTGGGATTGTTGCAGCCTTTTTTAGAATGCCTTTCCCTGGCATTTGTAGGTATCACTGATTAAATAATCATCGTTAACGGATTAAACAAGCTATAAAATTAATTACAAGCGTGACTAAGAGACCTGGATAGATGAGACAAATATCCAGTATGTGAGTCATTTGTATATGTAGGAGTTGACACTCTGACAAAGAGAAAAAGGACAAAAAATTGTGGTTGTCATAACTGCAGAAACACAGAACATTGGTTATATTACAAGGAGTTTATGAGGTCACGAATATGAAAATGTCAATCAACACACCAGAACAAACATATCAAATTAAGCTGATGGGTATTAAATGTACAATTATGATACATATAAGTACTGTAGCATGTAGAGACATTACAAATCTTCTTTTGATCAAATGTACTATGCAATCTATTTAATTACCTTGGGGTTTACTGTACATGTACTTATACTTCAATACAAATATTTTTCTGATGAGAACTTTTTTTATGCCTTTATTATAAATGATATTTATATTATATATTCTCTAAATTTCTCTCCATAGAATGATATTCTCTTATATGAAGAGGGGAAGAGGGAGAACAATAAGGAGGCAGCTGCTAGTTTCTGCCATTTTTGCTAAACTGTGTTTTGGAACAGCTATAAGAACACTAGATTTTAATGTGAGATTGATATGAATAATCATCACAAGCAAGAAAAATCTAATGCCTGCGCAAGGCTTTCGTGCTAAGAATTAACCATTTAAAATATTATTTCATAATTAGAGGAATAAATGTGTCTGTTTATAATGCAATGGACCTGACATTCACAACCACAAATTATTTTTGAGAATCTTCTAGGTCAGTGTGTTCTTAATGACAGTGACTGCCTCATGTCTGACTCATGACTACCATCCTCCATACCATAAAATAATTAATAGTATCAGTGCAAAAGCTACTGTCTACAAAGCTCTTGTGTGGACCTTACCAAACTATATGGTATGGTCATCACCCCATACTTAATGGGATCCATCTTACTAAAGCCTAGTCCAAGATCCTTCACTTTAAAAGGGATGCCATCATAGTTCTGCATGCCATGTTGCCCTGCTTCAAGACTAACAAGGCAAACATCTGAAGATGGTACAAGATATTTGCTTGATATTACTTTGATATGTGCCTGGAAAGTGAAATTAATGAGGATGCTATGGGAGCTTTCATTAAAATCATACTGTGATCTTGATTGTTGCTTGTTCAGCCATTTCCTGCTTTAGGGTGGGAACAGACTTTCCACAAACTGTGCTTCACATTTATGTTGTAGCCATCAGGAAACTTACCTCAAAATACAAAATATTTATCTTTGGAGTATATGCCTGTAGACAATAAGTGACTATAAAATAGATATAGGGGATTGGCAGCAACATCCGAAGAAAAAAGAGAAAACAGTTTTATTTATGGTAGTTTTTGTATGATACTCATTGCTATATTCATTTAAATTTTATTTTACAGGTACTCCCCCAATCCAGAAGGAATGCTGAGGTCAGCCTACATTCACTGTTATACACAGGCCAATGGGGATGTTTGTAAACATTTCTTGACATGCTGCATTTGTTGTCTAAGTTTCTCTTCACTGTCTATGAAGATGGCTAGAGTTTCATATCAGAGTGTTTATATAAACCAAAGGATAGCCTTGTTTTTTACAGCCTGCTGAAAATTGCCTAAAGCAGAACTACACTAAAACTTGTGCTATGATGTATATCACATTTACACTCAAAACTAAATATAACCTAATGTGTTTGTTTTACAATACTACACTGGTATCTCTTAGATGAAAAGACATAACCCACCATATCTTTTCTCTTGGTACAGATAAAAATGAGACCATGCCCCACTGGTCTCTAAAATAATAAAATAAAAAGATCTGTCTTGTGTACTCGTAAACCAAACATAGCTTCTGTATTTTCATATATATATTTATATATTATATGTCTATTGAATCAAAGTTTAACTTACCTAGCGGTAATCCCAAGTGTGACTCGGGGTGGCTTTTACATGCAAAAAGCGGTAATCCCGCATTGTGCTTTGCATCTCTCTGGAGATGCAGAGCAGCAGCTCCAGCGTCTGTGTGAGGCAGGCGGAAAATTCCCACTCGCATCAACCGGGAGGATGAGTCATCTTCTGGGTGATGTGAGTGGTGATGTATAGGGAGGGAGGGAGGGAAATTTAAAAGCAGATTACAATGTAATCTGCTTTTAAATGTTTTTTACAGTACAAAAACACCACACAACATGAAATAAAAATAAAAGTACATTTTTAATTTCATATTTTACTTTAGGATTACATTGTTGTCTATTATTTTAATATTTTTTAAAATTACTATTTATAAATATTATATATTAAATACATATAGTTATCACACCTGGGTGTTAATCCTAAGAATTACAGGGCCACAATATAAACAAAAATTTCTATGCAAAAAAAAATAGGATTACTTTTTGCATCAAAAATCTTACAGAATTAGAACACTAGGGGGGTTAAGAATACCCTACCAAGGTCTCTTCCGTTTGTACAACTGAAAGTTCAAAATATCTCCTTTAGTGTCTCTCAAGCTAATAGCACTACAAATCCCTGCCTCTACATCACGTCTCTTCAAAGCCTGCAGAATTACAATTTTTAGCATGTGTCATTGTTTCTTTTTCTAATATTAAATGGGTGAACAATGTATCTGAAATGTATAGCCTTAAACACACAAATTAGAAGATCATGAACGATTCACCCAAGGGATACCTCAAACTCCGATGATCATTCTTAATTAAGTAACATTAACCGATGGAATTTGGAAAAGAGCAGTAAACTATGCATTTATTTATTCCTTCAGCATTTTAGAACAACATACAGCACACCCACAGGTGGCCTATAGATCAATGGTCTATGGTTTCTGATATTTCCTTACCAGTGCATGTTTTAATGCAATTCCATGTAAGAGATGAATGCATTATACTCATAGTAGTACTTATACTACTATGAGAGCACTTTTTACCTAGAATTGTGTATTGATGCTATATATAAAAAAATAAACTTACCTCAATGGTTTCCAAAGACACAGCATGGTAAACACATAAAATGTGACTAAATCTGTTTATAAAGAATTTTATTGTTTCATCAACAAGACTGAGTAGGAGTGCAGAGCCTCCTGGGATACATATGTCATGCACTTTCGGCTGCTCCTTCTGTGCATACCCAGAAGAAGGCTGAAGATGGCGGCGCCCAGCTCTTCTTTCACGCCAGGACGCAGAAGAATTTTAGGACAGTCCAGAAACCCGATCGAAAGCTCCAGCGCAATCAAGTGATCTGCAGAATTAAAGGCAAGTGTGATTTTTTTTTATTTTTCAGTTTAAATCCATCTTATCAAATTTCACTGGATTCAATTTAGGAACCTCTAACAATGAGCAGTGAACCAATGAGTAGTAGAGCTAAAGGGATTGTAGTATGTATGAGAGTTATACAATTTTAGATGTGTATTGTGGTTGTCAGTTTTGCCTTAAAAAAAAAAAAACATATTTATCATTAGTCTATCGTTAGTCCATAGAGATTTTCGTTATTAATTTTCTACAATAGTATAAGGAATGCTCTGCTATCTTGTGACATAATAAAGACATGAGAACTACCACATCATTATTATTACCAATGCTAGATGTAAAAAGCTCTTTCATCTGCTAAATGCATTTCAGAAAACATTTTCCACAGCGTTATAGGATAAGTTGCTTACTTTCTTTACTTACCAGAGAAAAGCCAAGGAAAACTAGTACAGGAGTTTCTTTCTTACAGTTTTCAATGCATTTGAATGCGAGCAAAGCATTTGGATGGCAAATGAGCCACAAATAAATATATATAGTGAATGTGCATACACATCCACAAAAATATCATATACTGTTAAAGTATATACTAGTACTTTAAAATCCAAAAATTTATTGTAATTAATATAATCCTTTACTTTAAGACCATTTTACACATACCTGTATACTTTAGCTATAGCTCTGGCTATTACATTTTATTTATATCAGAACTAGTACACCTTTAACATATGTTAAACCAGATAATTGCTTTGCATCCTTATCCTCATAAATATATGGCTGAGTTTTTCCTGGAATTCTTTCTTTATGATGTGGCATAATAAATTAGAAAGGCTCATATATATTAGACTAAGGGAAATGTATTGCAAATCAACACATATGAGAGAGGGTTAGGATAGCAGTGTCATGCAGAGGCAGTTTACATGCAGAAGCAATCAATAACAGTCAAAACTGACATCTGACCTCTAGCATCTTTTCTGAACTCTTAATACATAACAGGCAGCAAAAAGAGCATTTCTTCCCTGCACAGTCTCCCTACTAAAGCAACAGTCCAAAAATTTATCACCAATGGGATCCTGTCCCAAAGTACCTCCCTTCTCGATTGTTTCTGTTTTGGCTTCCTCTCACCGAAGCTAAGTTTTCTACCACCTAGGAACAAGTAGCCAGCCATCACTCCCTTAGAGAACAGAATCCGGAACTGTCCAGCATGTAAAATTAGCCCTTTGCACCTTAAAGGAACCTTTCCTTTCTACCTTCTGGTATATTTATATATATATATATATATATATATATATATATAAAAATATATATATATATAATATATATAGGATTCTCCACTTAAAGGTTATTAACAAAATTCAACTAAACAAGCTAGTTTGTTATTACACTATTGTGTTGTAAACTAGGCTAAGTCCCAACCTATCCTGAGGTAGCCAAACGGCGTAATATATATATATATATATATATATATATATATATATATATATTGGTGTAGATAGGATTCTCCACTCCAAACTTACATTTTAAACAGAGTAACACACTTAAAGGCTATTAACAACATTCAACTAAACAAGCTATTTTTTTATTACACTATTGTGTTGTAAACTAGGCTAAGTCCCAACCTATCCTGAGGTAGCCAAACGGCGTAACACGTTGAGAATGAGACAACTGTGCATAAACCTGTTATTTTCCCCTCAACGTACTTGATTGTTAGGTTGATTTTTGGTAATATTACCGCTGGTAATTAAGTGTGTTAAAATTAATATTATAATTATTGTTTGCCACCAAAGAGCTATTCTGTATATCTATATATCTACTTTTATTCATATATATAATTTTTAATCTTCTAATTACTGTTAGTACAAACAGTACAGATACAAAAGTAACAATGGTATCCATCTAAACACTGTGCCTGATTTAATAAAGCTCTCCTAGACTGTAGAAGATTGACTATAATGGGACAACCTGGGTGATAAAACAAAGCTAGAATAGATTTGAAAACAGAAAGGATTGAAATCATTTGACAAATAGCAAATGATTTTTAGGAAATCCTTTCCAGGCATGGGAGAGCACCAAGGTTCACCTCTTTTCCAGTTAGTTATATGGCAACTCTTTAAACTGCTTTTATTTTTGACAGATATGAATGCAAGTGTAAACTATACGCATGAGACCCAGTCAGAATATACTGTACTATAGTGAAATTATCCTGTTGGTAATGCTGCTCATATTATGTTATACAAAATGAATGAAAGTTCTTTTCAAACTAGTTTGCAATCCTTATGAACACAAGTTATATTCATTCTTCAGCTCATATTGTAAAACTTTAATGTAACTAATGTTCTAATCCTATATGTCACCCAGGAAAATAAGACTTGACATTTTATGCGAACACTGGTATGACAGATGAATTGCCCTGTAAAAGCTTTTGGCATACATATTTTAGAACATTTCTTCTGATTGCTATATTACAAATGGCAGTTAAAAAACAACCAGGATGACCATACTGGAACAAATGGGTAAAATGTATTAACTTATACTGAACACTTTTTGTCTAAAAAATTTCTATCCTGTACTGAATTCTAAGGGTAGTTTTTTTGATGATTCTAAGATCCTCTTTTAGAAGGTTTACATTCCACTCATTTGGTTGTGCCTCTCAGGCAGTGAATCAGATGGCCTCCACTGCCTCTAAGCTACTGACCTCTTTTTTCCTGTTAGTATGTGGGCAGTCAAGCTGAAAAGAAAGATGTAAGCTGGAAGGCAATACAAAAACACTATATTTCACTATTGGGAGGACACCAGCTAAGGTCCTAATGCTAATATTGTTACAATGTTTTATGGTATGAAAGGCAATGATTCTGACCCTTTTACTTTTATAGATTGATTTCCAAGCTGGACCAGAAAAAAAGTAGTTGTATAATTTAGTATATATTAGTACATATTTGTTCACAAGGTCTATCTTTGGCAAGCCTAGTGAAACAAGATTATCTATGTATTAGCATACTGCCAACTTGATACCACTAACATTTCAGTGAGCTCTGAAGTCATATTAGAAAATCGGTGTGATTAGGCAGCCCAAAAGCACTTTGCTCCGACTACCAGTATTTTTAGATAAACATCCTTGTTTATCTAAAAATGTGGTTCTAAAAATCTTTTCCTAAATGTTTTCATTTGGATAACGTTGTCAAGTTTGGAGTTCCTCACGACAGTGAAGCAAAAACAGTAGCAATGGTTAAGAGGGAAAATCAAATAGCACTCACAGTTGGTGAATTCCAACAATGGAGCCCAATGATTGTGAATTTGTTAATGTACTAGATTCCACCTTGAAATATAATTACTGGGTATTGGGTCATCACCTTACATTGCAACTAATCATATTTGTAAGTAATATTTTAAATGTTCTGTGGATTTTCAATTGCCCTCATTCTGTATATATTGGTGACAATGTCTCTTTGTCCAATGAACTTTTCTGGCAATAAGAAACATGAAGATGATGTCAGTGTGACCTGTGTTAGTTACAGGAATATTATTAGGAGAAATATAAAGCACCCAAAGACAAGAATGAAGTTGTCGACTATGGTTGTCACTTTTTGACATTTATAATGAACAGTTCTTCTGTCAGTACTGAAACAAATTCTCATGGCGCCAGGTGATACCTACATGTAATATGATGTGAGGTTCTAGACATCTAACCAATTCCTTGGTTTACTGTGGAAACTGTAGTTCCATGTTCTTCGAAGAGGCTCCATTGGGATATTTTTCAAAAGAATTTGTTAGACAAGTTCCATTGGATATCAACTGTGTCCTGTGTCCTGTAGAGTATTCAGCTGAAGGATACTGCAAATTAAAAAGATAAAATTCTCAAAGACAGCTCTTCATATTAGAAAATATAAGATATTATCTACAAAAATATTTTACCAGCCATAAAACTAAATTTTAATTTTACAAAAAAAAAATAACCTTATGGGCAATGTTCCAATCTACATTTTTACTTATCTTAATATTTATATCAATGTTGGGCAGTTGATGATAGCTTTTGACAAATGTCAAATACCAGCATACTTCCCAATAGCCAGCAGCACAAATTTTGCTTATTATTCCAAATCTAGATTAGACATTATGAAAATCGCATGTGTTTTTTATTTTATGGTACTAAATTAGAGTTAAACAATTCTATCGCTCAGGGTGCCTGTTGAGGTATTTTTCCTACACTCTGGAACAGGATATACAGGGGATTTGCCCAATAATGATATTATAATAATTTATAGTTAAAGAAATGTAAATAACAGTGGTACTAAAACACTCAATCAAATTTTTACCCATCTCCCATCCCAGATTCACTTTTAACATTTCTATCCTCTGTTTAAAAAATGTAATTTTGCCTAAACAAAAGCTTCTCACAAACATCAGTAGAAGTATTAGTCCTGTATTAGTCCTTTTTATAACTCAGGGAATAGGCATTCATTCCCCAAGTTAGACTATTGATTTTCTTACAAAACATTAAAAAATCCCTAGTTTTATGTGAGGAATGTAACAAATGCTTCAGCTAATGGGGAGCTGGGTAAATAGGTTAAGAACCCATGTTAAATAGGTTAAGAACCCATGTTCTTAACACATTTATTTCCAGTTTTTATTCTTTCCTTTTTTTTTTTTTTTTTTTGTGTACAGAAGACTATCAGGAGCGGCTGCGATTGTGTAGTTGCCCTATTAAGTGACAGAATGGGAGTGGGCTGTTTTGGAGTGAATCCTCTAGAAAATCTTGAGTCCCCTCAAAGCACCCCTCTGATGCTAACCTAGGTTGAATACTGGCAGGCCAGGTGTGCTGTATATTTAAGCATCCACAATGCACACATCCACAATTTTATTTTAGGGATTTGTGTATTTTCTCTGTTGCCCTGTAATAAAAAAACCCACCCTACTGTACACTTTTTAAACATTTTTGCATTATTGCCTCATCGCAGTGCCCTGCTCCCTATGTAGTTCCCCTTAGTTAATTGGCCTCCCCTAAATATCAGTGATAGAATGTGGGCAAGGAGAATGCACTAATGTACATTCCAGAATACTGGCCAGATTTCTATTGCACGTTTGACACGGAGAATATTTTGTTTTTCAATAGACAATCTTATGAGTGACTGTATATATTTTAATTTTCACCAGGATAACTTTTTAAAAAATATTCTTTAAGTTACGACATTGTGAAATTGTGAAGATTTTCCCACTCCCTCAAAACCCTCTAAAGTTTCATTCAGATGTTCAATTGTTCATTGCTCAAGACTATCATTTGTGATCACCTTAGGTTCAAAGTTAACATGTTCTGCTGCATTCCCCCTGTACTCCTTTAAGGGGAATGCAACAAGGCACCTTGTTCCCCTCCATAAAACAAATGTATCTGCACAGCTCTCATTTGTTGCTACTATTACCAGAAATGATTGCTAACAATGATTTTGAACAACAAGCATTTAGCCTCTCTACAAGGCTTAATTCTCACATTTGGTTCATCACTGCTGTTAGCCTGTATTATCATTTTTATCATTTAAAAAATAATAAAAATATATTATAAATATTAGTGACCAGTTGCACCTGATAATAATGAAAGATGGGACCTGCCAGAAACCTAAAATCTGTTTGTAAGATCAGGTCAGACTGCAGTCAAAACAATGATAAGATGCCAACCTGCATCGGATTAAATTACAGATGAAATCTCAGTGAATTTCTGTAAATAGAGCAAAGCACTGCATGTGCATGAAAGACAACATCTTCACGCCTCGCATATCACCATGTCTCCTCGCACTCCAGTATCCCCTGTGTACCTGAGTGACTCATATTATTTCAAGTCACGCTATATCATTTAAATTAAATCTGGCACACACTATTCTTTCAAATCTGTTTTAAGGAATTTTGTATAAATCATAAACCACCCCTTGCAATAGAGAACAATCTATTATAGAATTACTTAAAGAAATATATAGGTCTGTATTGGTCTGTTTTCAGTTACCATTACAATACACTGTAATTATTAAAAACCGTATTTAGATTTCAATGATATTTAAGCAATATTGTTTCTCAGTTCTTAGGCTATGTACACACGTGCAATGGTTCTCATCCCAAAATCACCTCAGGGCTGATATTGGACAAGAATCTGGTGTGTGTACAGCGCCCATCATCCATAGTCCGAATTACCGTCCTGCCTGATCCAGTGACGATGGATGACGAACGATTGTAATGTAAGTGAAGGGGGAGACGGTACAGCGGGGTGCCACTCTGTTGCTCTCCCCCTCCCCCCTCCATAGAGCAGAACAGTGCTGTATGTACAGCTTGTTCATGCATCGTGCAGTCGTTAGTCGTTGGAAAGGATTGTGAAAGATCCTTTGCCACGACAATTATTGCACATGTGTATCTAGCCCTAGTCCCTTATATTTGCCTTTCCTGCCCCCTCCCCACCCTACTCTATTAACATTCTGATAACATGTTTAAAAAAAAATCTTTCTTTTAGTGTTTCTTACTTTTTTTAAAAAACCTTAAAATGTGCTTCTCCATACAGTGCAGGTAGATCATAGCTTGTGGATGCTATACAGAGCTTCCTGAAAACATCACAGTACACTACCTCAATAATTATCTTGAAGGCCTTTCAACCCTCATGCAAACAATGGGGTGGCTCTTAGGAGGAATTATGCAAATATCAAAATTCCTTGATTGGAGGATTTCAGCATGTTCAGGGGTCCATGCATGTAATTGGTGTGCCAGCCATAGTTTTATATAGTACACCTATATTAGAGAGGGCTTTTTTGGCATGCTTATACAATTTACAAAAAACAAACATTTATTAGATATGATAGGTTACAAACATACGTAATCAAAAAAATAAATAAATAAATAAATTAGGATAATATTGGCACTAGACTAGGGGTCAGAATTTTTTTTGGCTACTGGGCATTTCAGGAGGTCAAGAAGGCACACTAGGCCGGACTGTCTCTCGAGTCCCACGCTGATGGCTCCAACCCCACCAGGAATGCCCCTGAAGGGAAATCCCTCTCCTCCGCAATGCATAGGAGGAGAAGGAAAGCCCCTGAAGGGAAATCCCTCTCCTCCGCAATGCATACAGAGGAGAGGGAATGTCCCCTTACCCCAGCGGTGGAAGTGTTAACGCCGGCTGCGATAAATAGGAAAGGGAGGCATAGCAAGGAAGCTCAAGAGCCGCATGCGGCTCCGGAGCTAAGGGTTGCCGACCCCTGCCGGCCGGGATTAGGCTGATCAACCAGGGCCTAAAGACCGGAATTTGCAGACCTCTGCACCAGACAGATATTGATAAAACCTCAGAAAGACTATAGCAAGTTTCGTTATTGCTAGTATTTCCTGTAAATGATTGTTGTCATCTTAGTAATTCCTGAAGCATTTCGCCAAAAAATTAGCTACCCTCAGGTGTTACAATGACACACGATATATACTAAATTAAAAAGAATTAATAAGAATTCCAATTTTCAGCATAAAGTTTGGTTCAATGATTCTAATATCATAATATCTATATATTTAAATATAATCTACGCTAAACCTATGATCCTAAACCTCCACAATTTAAAGAACTGAAATCCAATAAAATAAATGGGCAGACAAAAAACAGTAAGGCTGGGAAGAAAAGGGCTTGCTGCACTGTATTAAGCTTCCATTGTGTAGTACATTCAGACTCAGCTGTTTAGGAGTTCAGCCCATCTCCTGGCCACCCCTTCTTCCCACCTCTCTGTAACCTTACCTTGCGGAGTAAGCTTTACTTAAAGAGGAAGTAAACCCAAAAAACGGTCTGGAGGTTTCTTCCATCGGGTCCTGTGCCATCCCAGCATCCGTCTTTGGGCCATCTTTTCTCTGTTCTTCCGGGTTCCTCTTCCTACATCACCCAATGCCGACGGGAGAACAGGTGACATAGATGGGAAAAAAACATGCCGATCTCACTGCCCATACGTGGGATCGTCAACTTCCCTTTTAGCCAAGCACCCAAGAGCCTCCTGGTATGCGTGACATAGGTATCCTGGGGAGCTCTGATTAAGGGGCAGTGCTGCACCATTTTTTTTTAAAGGGTATTGCAATAAAAAAAAACACAAACACACAGAATTTGTACCTTACATAAAAGGGTTGTCTACCCTTTTATGTAAAGTGCAAATTCTGAGTTTTAGTACACTTTTACTAAGTACGCAGACCACATCCCTGTTACAGTGTTGCTTTCAGCTCCCAGCAAGACTGCAGATCCAGAACTGCAGTTGTGCCTGCTCTGGCCAGTCCCCACCTACCCCTTCTTGCTGACATCACTAATGTCTCTTCTTTATCTCGAAAAGACCCCACATTCGACAACCAATACAAAGCCTATGTCACAAGGGCAGTGGTGTGGACACCTGAAGAAGCACTCTAAACAAAAGAGAGAATACTTAGAGCTGGAGTGTAATTGACAGTAGCTTTAGGTGAGTTAAATGGTTTTTAGATAGAGGTAAGTTAAATGCCAGTGTAGAAATGGTGGAATTTGAGTATTATGATCAACCCAGAAATTAGCTATCAAGGATGAGATGATTGTAGCGTTAATACAGCGGTATACATATAGTAATAAAATACTATTCTTGCAGAAGAATAAAGAAATAATATCTGTTAAAAAACACAGTATAACACTGAATTCATTTGTAATAAAACAATACATTTACAATCAAGATTTAAGTCAGAAAATTATTAATGTATGCTGATACCTAAATGTAATGTAAAATTGGCATGGGCCCCAAATTTGGTCAGCTTCTATTATGCAACACCCTCTGATTGGAAGGACTCTTAAAGTAGTCTTTTGATTTTTCTCCTCTCAAAAGTTTATTATCCATCTCCATTATCTCCCATACTGGGATGTCTGGAGTTTCCATCTGGGATCTCCGATGCATTTTTTCGCCAGTGGTGTGCCAAGGGTGTTTACAGGGCATTTAATTTTCCACAGGATAGGTCATAGTATCCCTTGCCTGAGTTTCAACGTGCTAGAAAGTTACCCCCTTTGGATCCCTGGCATTGTATACAACTTACTTATGTGTTCCGCACTCTTCCCCAGCCAGCACCTTTTGCTGCTCCTTGTTGCCTTTGGAATCCCTGTGTTTAGCGGGGAATCCCCTTAAAGGTTCCTTGTCTTACTCGTACCAGGCACTGTTAGCTGTTCATGCACCCCAAAACTCCTGGCTTTGTGACCCAGTGGGAGACAGACATGAAAGTGAAATTTTTGGAAACTCAAAAAAAATGTTACTCCACTTAACCACAAGACTGCAGTTTGCAAAAAATACCAGGAGATGAATTACAAGTTGGCCACTCGGTAGTATAGAACGCCCTTTAATATTGGCTAAATAGGATCTATCCCATACTGACAATATCTGCTGGAGATATGGATCGGCTCCTGGTACGTTATTGCATATTTTTTGGGAGTGTCTACTTACTGGTTTTCTGTGGCAGACCTTGTCCATAAGCTCACTGATAATAATACTAAAGATATTAATATAATTAAACCAGCTTTGGTGTTACTCCATGTCTCTGATATGTCGAAAAAGGCATACAAAAACTCTTTATTACGACATCTCTTGAATGCTGCGAAGGGATGCATTCCTGCAATGTGGAAGTGTGACAAACCGCCAACCCTTGGGCACTGTCTAAAGAGGGTGGCAGATGTTTACCATAAGGAAGACCTGATGACAGCTGGGACGAATCAGACTGATAAATTTATCCAGACCTGGTATTAATGGGTTCAGTTTATTACATCTGCAGAGTATGGTAGATTGGCTGGTGACTCTTCTTGTGAAGAGTGAGTTATTGTGTTTGACTGTAAAGACTGAACTGACACATTAAGTCAGGACATCACCCCCATCTTCCCCCCACCACACCCTCCTCTCTATTTCTTTTCTTTTTTCTTCTTTTTTCTTGTGCAAATATATAAAAAATGAGATATTGGAGTTTCTTTTTATTTTAATATTCCATCATTGCATTGTCTTAATGTGTTTGTGTATTTGGCTTGTGTTTTCTCAGGATGTTGTTTTCATGTTGGTTTTTCGCACATTGTGTAACGTGCCACTTAATTGGAAACCTTGGAATATCTCAATAAAAATTATTTTCAAAATAAAGAGTAATATAAGGTTTGCATTTCTAGAACACTGTCAGCTAGAGTTCACTGACAGTAGGTGAGTGTGATATACTGGGATATTCAAGTGTGGTCCTTTGGATAACAGAAATAGAACTCTCTGGTGACAAGACACCATATCACAAGCAAAACAACCTAGAATTAGATCCCATTTATAATAATTTATGTATTCCGTTAAGTATATTTGCAGTTACATTACAATACAGTTCTTTTTAGATGTCCAGAAGTGTGCAGTCAGCAGTATGGGTAATATATAACAGTAGTGACTAACAAAATGTAGCTGCAACCCATCAGACTTTGTACTTAAAGTATAGTGTTGGATAGAGTAGTGAAAGGTTATTATACCTGTCATGTTTTAGTGGCCTTGCCTCCTATTTACTGTTGGTATAAGACACAGGTGGCTGCATGGCAAAAGACTGGCACCATGTAAACTTGCAATTTGCCAGCACGATCCAGTACCAATGATACTTACTGGGGTTCAACAACCACCATGATATTTTGAGCACTTAACAGATTTCTATGTGAAGGTATTTGTACCTAAACACCCTGATCCCCATTTTTGTGGCAGTGGTATTGGATGACCAGTATTAGGCACTTCCAATTAAAACATACAGTTACTCCATTCAAGTGAAACTTTCAATTATCAGTTTATTATAAATATGATATTATTTATTTCCACTATACAAAATCTGATCATCCTTAAAAAATCTGGCATTATAAAAGTGACGGTCAAATTTAAAAAATTGGTATCAGAGCTCAACTCTTTTTGTAAAGTTTTTTGGTTTATGTAGTCCATTTTGGATTATGTAAAATGGTGAATTTGTAAATAGCTATAGAATCCTGAATGGCAGACATAAAATCAGTGGTTTTTGTGTGATCATCTAAACAGAGTTTGTTCACCATGGTTGAGTCATTTGGATAAGTGAGAGTGTCAGAAATGTGGGAAGTCAACAGGAATTAGGTATAGATTAGCTTTAGGTATAATTAGGTGGTATTTGTCTTTAGTATTTTCGATTGGAGTAAAAAAAATCTACATCTGAAATTGTGAATTTAAAGCTATATAGCAGAGACTATGTGTGCACTGGGGCAGACCACAATTTTACAGGATAGGATAGATTTCATAAGTAGGCAGATTTGTATTTTGGCAATATCTGGCCAAATAAGGCTGCTTGGGATCTCGAAAGTTTGGACACCCTGTGAAGTTAACAGCTTAATATACATTTTAGTATGTCTTCCTGAATTTCTATTGGGAACAGTAACTGGTATACTTTTAATGTAGATATTTGGTTAGGATAGATTTCTTTGTGAAAGCTATGTGACTAAAAATGAAATATGATATATTTATGTAGCAAGTGAGAGATTTTTTGGATAGTTTTGTTGGGTGTATAATATGTAGATGTGATGAAATCCTCAAGGTATATTTTGTGTTTATTTTGTAATCATATAATAAGCCATATAGTTCAAGGGCCTTGTGAGGGCTCAGCAAAGTTATCAGGGGATTGGTGAAAGTCAATAATATATCACTAGTATATAAGGAAATGGTAAATTCATTGTTTTGTATGTAAACACCTAAAATAAACTTATTTTTCCTAGGAGTGGCAGGCAAGGGTTTACACAGAGAACAAAGACAAAGAACAACAGCTGGCATCTTATTATGGATAGACAATATTTGGGAAAATGAGGAAATTTGACTTAAGTACTGGAGGGTGCATATAGGGCATGTATGATGTAGGGTAGAAATTCCTACATGGGCAGTAAAAACCTTTTCAGCATCTAGCTGGAAAAATCATAATCATTATTACCTGATCTTTAAAAATTATAGAGGGTAATAAAGAATCAGTCTGGTGGCCAGGATTCTGGTGAAAGTCCTAAGATCTGAGTTTTCTAAAGCTAGCTAGTTGTGTGTCTATGCAATTTTCACAAGGGAGGAAACCATAGCATATGCTTGCATTTTGGGTTATATTTTGGATGGATAATATTTAGGTAACTAGTCATTTAAGTGCCAATGGCATTTTGTGTGAAATTCTGCAGTTAGGAGTGACTGTAGTTCTAGTTAAAACAATGTAAAGGAAAATAGTGGTCTAGGGCAGGGGTCCCCAACCCACCAGCACCCACCAACAGGTTCAGGGGAAGGACCCCGCTTGGGGGAGCGCACCAGCTAAAGCCGCGGACCATGTCTGCTGTACACATGCACCTTACGGAGTCCGTAAGTTTAGTGGTCCGTGAGCCCCAGAAAGGTTGAGGACCATTGGTCTAGTGGAGTCTAGTGTGAGCATAATAGTTTTGTGACATAAATGTGTGTTGTTTTCCTGTAGGATGAATGGTCAGTTATACAACAAACGCTTGATAATGCAGATGATTTAATTAAACTTGGAAAATGCAAGAATTACGTTATGTTCCAAATTGGAGAGAAAGGTTATATTTGTTTAAAAATTGCATATGTAATGAGTTGTATAGAAGAAAAATGTAGCAACCATCCCAATCTTTTCTAGAATGGGAGAGGTGAAAGTCAGTATGTGGATGGAAGAGTATTGCAACCCCTGCTGATTTCTTGTGTTTCATATGGGGCTAAATAAGTAACAGTTTATTACGAATATTGTTTTGCAGCAAAGGGAAAAGTACTGGAGGAATCCGAATGTGCTTCCCTAAGAAATACATTGACAGTATGCTATCTTTTGAGTTGCTGTAATGCTAATTTACCTTGGAGATTTGAGTTAACAATAAGAGGTCAAGGCTGTCACAAAGTCACATTATAAAGACAGCTTGGCATGGCTGATGCAGCTTCCAGATATTGTGGTTTTAAAAAGTCAAGGTGGATGTTAGTTGAGATAAGTAGGTAAACCTAAAGCAATTGCCTGTTGTTTATAAGTACCAAAAGATACATAAATACATGCAGGAGTTGAATCTCTGCAAGAGTTGTTCAATTAGGGGTAGGTTGGTGTGGAATGATATGAAGAAAAAAGCCAAACCAGAGGGTATCCAATATAATTCAAAGTCTCAGCATAATCTATTGTTTTCATATTCCTGGCTGTTCGCATCAAATCTTTTTTAGAGAGTGATTATGGACCAAATCGCATCTCTTGTGGTACTATTACCTGAGGTATGGGCCACATATAAGTTTCTGAGGCCATACTACGCAGGCAGGAAGACAAGCAATCAGTGGATGTATAGAAATGGAAGAATAGGAGAAGTTGGGGTTAAGGAAAGTGCAGGGTGTAAAAACATTCACCTCTCCTTTAGGGAAAGACAAATCATCAAAAAAATCACACTAGTAAATATATAAATGAATTATAAGGCCTAACACGATAATTTGTATATTGGGAAAAAACGTTTGTTTTTCAAAGTTGCTGGGACTTTTTTAAACCTTGTTTTTGATTCCTTCTCATATTTATCTAGATACTTTAAAACAACGTTCCTATTGCCAAAGTAATCAGAAACAACTGTCAACTATTTAGCTTATTAAAAAAAAACCTTAATAATGCATAAATGATGAACAAAAGTCTGCTAATTCTGTCTCTGAAGACTTAGTATTTTTGTTGTTGGATGCCACCATCTTGGCTCTCATACAACACAGGAAAGGATGTCAGTCACAGCAAATACAGCCAACAGATCTCCTGTTTCTTTGGAAAGAAGAAATAATCTAATAGCTGATAATGCTGATTATATACGTACCACTATGTTTACATGCTTATGGTATGAACAATATTTTTGTTAATAGAGTTGTTTAGGGGCTTTAAGACCAGGTACAAGTTCCCTACAGCTCCTTCCCAGTGCTTGAAGCTGCCTCTCACCAGAGTAGTATCTAAAACCAGAGGTTGGAACTCGAATTGTGCGACTTGGACTCGAGCCTGACTTAAGTCGCCTAATGAACGACTTGCAACCCGACTCTGGGTTTTCCCCAATGACTTGCAACTCAACTTGTGACTTGCTTAGGGGGAAGGGAGGAAGGCAGTGAGGTTTCTCTTACACAGCCTCCCTCCCCTTCAGCATGTCAGAGAAGAAAACTTAGAATGCAAGAAAGGCGGGGAGAAAGGCAGTGTTTTTTGCATTCTAAGTTTTCTCCTCTGACAGCTGAAGGGGGGGAGGCTGTGCAACAGAAACGTCACTGCCTTCTTCCCTTCCCCCTTCAGCTGTCAGGGGAGAAAGCCGTGGACTTAGAATGTGATCCTGTGCTCAAGAAAAGGATCAGAGCTCTGTTTCTCTATGTGGACAAATGGGGATAAATTAGGTGACTTGACTTGGAAGAATTCTTGGTGACCTGAGACTTGACTTGGGACTTGGTGTCAATGACTTGGGACTTGGACTTGAAGGGTGACAACTTAGTCCAACCTCTGTCTAAAACGCAAAGCAAAAGTGGCCTTAATAAACAGATTCCCCTTAGGTCAAAAATGTAATTGTTATACGTATAGCCTACCTTGAGGGATTGTCCTAAATTGATAACTGAAATCCTGTCCTGCTACCTAACTTTAACACATTATTGTCTCATTCCTAACCTTAACCACTTAACTTTTTTGGTGCCTAACTGTAACCCCTTTCAAGCTGGTGCTTAACCTTAACCTTCTTACCCAGTGACTGATTTAAATTCTCCTGCCCCAATGCCTGAAAAGAAAGATTTTTTGTTCCAAACACTTAAAAGCAAGAACAAACCACACTTCAAACATGACACATGTTGAACATTGTTTCACAAATGTTAAATGGCAGAACTTGGAAAAAACATAACACACAATCAAACATTTAAAAAAGTTATAGAGCAATAACATTGTCGGTTGAAGAGCTATGGAAATGTATCCATTGTGCAATAATTATAAAACCTAACATCGATCTTTTCCTAGCAATTAATAATATGAAAACACCACATATCTAATCATAAACTATTGACCTAAAAACTGTGAACGATAACTAATAATAATAAATTAGCACATACCTAATAGGTGTTCACATCTACAAATTGGGAAAAAAGATATCCGATCTGTTTGCAAAAATTGTAAAATGATGGTGCCAGGGCAAACCCATGTAGTCTGTTTGGTATTTATTATGATTGTAGAGACCTCAGAAGTTTGAAATATATTTCTTGAAAAGTGAAACTGAGACAATAGGCCTGATTTATAAACGCTCTCCAAGGCTGGAGAGGATACACTTTCATCAGTAAAGCTGGGTGATTCAGCAAATCTGGATTGGATTTCTTCAAAGTCATTTGCTTTTTGCTAGTAAATGTTTTGAATCCTGGACCAGATTCATTCCATGTTTGTTGGATTACTCAGCTTCACTGATGAAAGTGTATACTTTGCAGTCTTGGAGAGCTTTAATAAATCAGACCCAATGACCCAAATGGCTAAAATGCAAGCCATTCTTCCCTTCTGACCAGATCATATTTTCTGGACAAAGACCTCAAGGGTACTTAATACATTAACAGTTATATGGTGGTGGTTTTTATCAAGGCAGGTTTCTGTTGTGTGGCAGAACTATGCAAACGTTATGATTTATAGAGCAAATGTAAAAATATTTTCTCTTTTTCTTGGAGTCTTGAGTTTTACTCAGTTTGTCCTATTTAAGACTTTACCATAGTTCTGCTCAAATATTAAAAATGACTGTCACCTGACCCCAGGCTTGTCTTCTGACCCTTCTTGTACCTGGCTTCTCACTGACATTTGATCTGCTCTTTCCTGTACTCTATACTTCCTTGTTGTGGCCAGGGTTCTTTCTTGCTTCTGGACTTATGTCAGTCCTACCTCAGTTTCCTTCCTTTGTGCACTTAAGTCTTGGGGACAGCCGAGTGTTTGTATGGCACAACTTGTCTCTGGAGGCTGAGTGGGGGCTTACTTTAAAACCACTATAATATCTCTATTGTTGTGTATGTTCCAAAGCAGCACAAAAGGCAGTTTTTATTAACCAAAATGCAATTAAATTTCCAGTGGATCTACTACTTTTCTTGGGGCTTGTAATCAACTAATTTCTATGCTTTACAGTTATTACTGTTATTACAGTTATTTTCTATTTAGTTCCCATAGCAACCTGCTTATTTGTATCCCGTCATTGACATTCATGGGAATTTAGCTGTGAACAAATTTCTATTATTCATTTTTTTCGAAATAGAAGGTTCCAAGTCCTACAACTAAAATATATTTAAATTGGGCTATTTATGTGTATCATTATCCCTAGGGTTATTTGTTCTGTGTACTTAACGCAGAACTCAGTTTTGTAAAAAACTGATAAAACATACATAAATGCTACTTAAGTCATTTCCTAAATTACACCGAGGAACAATTTTGAACAAATTTTTTGTTGACTTAAATTTTTAAGCTTATTTACACTAAAATAGGTATTCTGATTCTGAAAGTGCAGTTAGTTTTCTGCTATCACGTCGTTTTTTTTCTCTACTGCTTATAATAATGCGATTACTGTAGTGTTGATTTCTAAAGGCTATTCATTTACGCAAAACAGTGTGGTCAGAGGTTGTGCGCTGCTCTATGTAGTGAATAGGCAAAATTTGTTTTTCTACGTACACACGTATTTCCTTTCTTTCAGATCATGTCTGGCTCTGCTGTTTCTCGCCGTAAGTGCCTAAACAACCCTGATTCATTTTGTTATATCTGTGGCAGTATTACTACTCCCAGTCAAAGAGCGAACATCAGCACATTTGTAGAGCAAGCCTATTTGGCATATTATAAAGTTAAACTTGGTGATCAAGATAAGACTTGGGCCCCTCATAAGGTGTGCAAACAGTGTGTCGGGGGTCTACGGATGTGGACAAAGGGAACACGTGATAAGATGCCATTTGGTATGCCTATGGTTTGGCGAGAGCCAGGAGATCATTTCAGTGACTGTTACTTTTGTATAGTGAAAACTTCAGTATATAACAAGAAAAATAAATGTAACATAGAGTATCCTAGTATACTATCGGCTATACGCCCAGTGGCTCATTCAGATGAAATCCCAGTGCCAGTTATCGATAGACTACCCTCTCTTGAAGAACATGATTTTGGTGATGAACTAAGTTACAACAATGATGAAGAGTTTGAAATTGAAGAGGACTCTGTTCGTACGGGATTTGATCAGCATGAGTTCAGTGATTTGGCACGTGATTTGGGACTATCGAAGAAGGCTTCAGAACTCCTAGCAAAACTTACTTGAAAAAGGAACAAAGGTATCTTACTTTCGAATCAGAGAAATTGCATTTCTGCAGTACTTTAGAACTGACAGTGGCTTTGTGTATTGCCATAACATACCTTGTTTAATGGAGGAATTGGGAATTCCAATCTATAATTCAACAGAAGGGCGACTATTCATCGATAGCTCAAAGTGTGTCCTCCTTCACAATGGCAATATTTTTGGCCATTCAGTTTCTATTTGTGAAGAATATGAAGACATAAAGAGAGTCATTGACTTGTTGCAATATCACCAACACAATCGGGTCATCTGTGTGGACCTTAAAATGGTATGCTTCTTTTTTGGTCAGCAACGTAGATACACCAAGTATCCCTGTTATCTGTGCATGTGGGACAGCAGAGCTCGTGAGAGGTTTTGGGTATAAAGGAATTGGCCTCCAAGATCTGCCCTAAAACCAGGTCATCCAAACATTCTACATGAGCCACTTGTTGATAGAAAGAATATTATATTCCCGCCTCTGCACATGAAACTGGGTCTGATGAAGCAGTTCGTTAAAGCTTTGCCAACTGAAGGAGACAGTACCTCAAGTACCTCATTTTGGCATTTCCTAGCCTGCCATTTAAAAAAATAAAGGCTGGTGTGTTTGATGATCCACAGATTCGACAGCTCATCAAAGATGAACATTTCATCAGGACAATGTCAGAAGTTGAAAAGAATGCTTGGTTATCATTTAAAGCCATTGTCATGGACTTTCGTGGAAACACACAAGCAAATAATTACACAGAAATTGTCCAGAAACTCTTGAAGAGCTACAAAATGCTGCAATATGAGCATCAAGGTGCATGTTCTGCATTGCCATCTTTCTAACATCCTGGAAAACCTTGGTGCAGTCAGTGATGAGCAAGGTGAACGATTCCACCAAGATTTGAAGGTCATGGAAGGGCAATATCAGGGTAGACGGGATGTACATATGATGGCTGAGTATTGTTGGAGCATCCGGCGGGATTTTCCTAACACTGAACACTCCAGGAAAAGGTATAAGTGTAAATTTTTACCTTAAGCGCTTACCTAATTAATTTTCAAATGTTTTACTGTACAAAAATTTCAAAGAGTAACAATAAATTCTTTGTATGAACAAAAGAAATTTGAATAAACAGTACATTCAAGTTATTATTTCATTTTTTTTCCATTACATTGTAAAAACTGGATGTGATAGCAAAAAACTGGGGTAATTTCTGGATTCACCATCCCAAAATTCGTAATAATCAAGTGTAAGATCTAACTCAACAAAAAATGCGTTCCCCAGTGTTATTTTTTTGAAAATTACCTTTAATTTAATTTGGCAAGCAGACCTGGCTTTCCAAAACTTCCAAAAAGTAAAAAAATTTGCTTGCAACTAAGATAATAGTATTGTTCACAAACAGGACCTAAAAGCCTCATACCACTTCCCATTTAATTACCGCAACCTTAAGGTTTGTGGAAGCAAGTTTCTTTAGATGGATTGAATACTGGGACTTGTAAACATAAGTAAGTACTTCCTGTGTATTTATTCCTCAACAGGATGTTTAGTTAGTGATGGGAGATGGCTACCATTTTGGTTTATTTCAACAACAAAGTTAAAGCCCATCTAAAGCCAAAGTTGGACAAGACAAATTCTAATAGCAATCAGGTTGAAATACAAACAATACATTGAAAAAAATGGTGAACAGAATAGCTTTTTTATGATGAATAAGCATGCACCCTATACTACATTACAGGTAGTCCCTGGGTTACATACGAAATAGGAATGTAGGTTTGTTCTTAAGTTAAATTTGTAGTTAAATTTGTAGTTAAGTTAAAGTTGGAACAGGTACAATATTTAAATAAATGCAATTAGGACAGATGTTTGTCCCGAAACATTATTAGGCAGCATGGTGTCAGTTACTGTATAATATGCTCACCGTCCGTATTTCGGATGTCTTTAACCTGGGGACTACCTGTACTGCTTATTTCCTTATCTCTGAATAAACTGTCAGAACTGTCAGTGGGAGGGTCAGTCAGATGTAACTATGTGACACCAAAAAAAGGAAGAAAAATTTTTGTCAGACTTTAATTCCCTGCATTTCTGCATTTCAGTGTGTCTATATGATGAGGAAGGTCTTGTAGTAGGAAAGATTCTCAGAAAGTAGGAGTTAAGCGACTGTCTGACCACAATCTGTTAAGGAAACTAAAAGGCGTGAAAGGACAGACAGCCGAACAACTACAACCTAGTACAGCTATACAAATTCAAAATTGTAAACTTCAGTTCCAAAGGTAATACTTCTAATTTAATCTAAACAACATTACTGCAGGTATTCTAAAAACTTACAGACACTAGGCAAGCTTTACCCAGTTGCTCTGGGTAAACAATGTCAGTTAAACCATATAATAAATCATGATAATATTAATAATAATAATAACCAGGTTGTACCTTTAAAATATTATTTTATAAAAACCCCTACATCTTTTTCATTTTTTTCCCACAATTTCATATCTATATTATGCTTTACCGAAATTATGCTTTAGTGAAACTAAATTCAAACAATTGAATTTACAATGAAACATACATTTGTTCTGTTTTATCCGCCAAAGGATTTACAAATCTTTATATCCAGGCCTGTGTTTATACACATTTTTCTCATTGCACAAGTGACAAGCATACTGTCTGTTTAGGCAAATTGTACACCTTGGTCAGCCTTTTGTATTACATTTTCACCTTCAACCTCTACATTGGATTGAGAATCAGCATCATAATTCTTGGTCAGTGATACATGACCTAGGAAGCAGTAAAAATGTGTTTACCTATTGACTAGTGTACCACTGTAGGCAGCAACGTTTTCCCCAGGTTCTCTCTTTGTAATACAGCATAAAACATAACAGGCTTGTGTACCCAAGTTTAAGGGGTTTATTGTGACACAACACATAGGAGAGAGGGTTAAGGTAGCAGAGTGTCATACAGTGGCTGTTTACATCTAGTAGCAATTAGTCTCAGCCAACACTGGCAGTTGAGTGAAAGGAGCATCTCTCCTCCAGAGTGCGTCTCCCTAATAAAGTGACAATCCCAAATTTAGCACCAAAGGAATCATGTCCTCTTTTCTGAATCCCTTAATTGTTTGGGTTCCCCAAGTTCGCCAAGTCTTCTACCATTGGGAACCAGGCTAATTCCTTTAGTGGTACAGTCTTTAGACCCCAATCTAGCCAAACCCTGGGGCCAGATGGCTAACCTTCCTTGAATCACCTAGCTTCTGCTAATCATTCATGACGAAGGATGACTCTCAGTTCTCACACAATTAGCATGTTTTTGTTCTGTTTAAAAAAGTGCCAAAAGAGGTCCCAAAGCATCTGGGATAGGCAAAGGGCCTCATGACAGGGGGAGGAGGGAAGACAGGAGTGGAAGGGTTAACTTGTAAGAGCAGGAAAAAGTGAGGAGGGGATGGGGGTGTTGGCCGAAGGAGTGGGGTCAAGGGTTTTATTAAAAAGGGGGGCTCAGTCTGGGGGGTCTGTCATATCAGAGTGTGAGGAGCATTCCCGTCCTCCCTCCCTGTAAGCTAGGCTGGTTGTCATAGCAGTAGGATGTGGGGCGGTGTTGGTAGGTCCATGAGAGTTTTAAAGATTGGTTGAAAAGGAAAAAGTGGGTGGGAACCATCATGGGATGGGGATCCCTTTAGGTGGATTTTATTACATTACACTGGGTTGTTGTGGGGGCTAAGAGAGAGTTTTGGTTAGCCACTAACTGTCCCCTAGCCGATGTGGTAGTGGCTGGGGGCCTGGTTGGTAAGCGGAAAGACTTGGGGTTAAGGGTTATTGAATGGGGTTACTCTCATGGACCAAAACAGGGTAAACATGGATTTGCATACTTGAATTTGTTGTAATGTGTCATTGTTGTTTGTTAAATTAAAGGTTATGTTGTGGGCTGCTATGGCCAATTTATCCCACAAAGTAGATGTGTTTTTTTATTTGGGTGCTAGTATAGAGTGTAAGGGGGTGGGATTGATTGGTAGAAGAGCAGGGAATGGCTTCCTCGGCTCTACCCTAGTCATGTCACAATAGGTCCAACAGGTAAATGCATCAGGGGATCTAATTATCTTTTATTTTATCTACACACACCCGTAATACATTATGTGGTTTACCATGTGTAATGATTTAATGCATTGATATGTTTTTCAGTTTGTATACCTCTTTGCTTGATGCTTTTTTTTTTCAAAAAAATACGAACTGCATTTTAGCTTTTAGGCTTTATCGCTATACAAATATACACAGCAAAGATTTTTTTTATGTGGATTGATTTTCCACATCTCTGCAATTACAGGACATACCAGGTAAAGGCTTGTATAGATTTCCTTTATGTAAAACCTAGCCATTAGGGCTCCCCTATTAAATGCACTTCCCATACACATACACATATTTTCACTTACATTCTATGTTGTTAAGATGAAAACCAAGTAAATGGTTTATTTAAAACTGCAGTCTCTCTTTCTATCAATGATAATTGGAAACCTAATAAAAAACATTCTGCAATTTTTCCAATGCAAAGCCAGAACTTTTGACTTGATACAGATTCTTTTGAATCTGGTAAAAAAAAAGTACTGCAAATAAATATTACATATATTACCATCTGCATTCAACATATGTAAAGTTATATACAAGCTATATGTTATGTTGTATAAAGAGCTTTCATTGCTTTTGTATAGTTCTGTTATTGTAATAGAACTAAATGAGAAGAAATACACCCCCTGCATCTACACTAGCAAAGAAAGTGATGTCTTAAGTAGTCAGTTAATACAAATAATAAAAAATCCATAAAACATCAGGTTACTAACTAGATATAAATATAGGGAATTTTTAGGTTCTTTAAACATGAAAGGCCAGAGTATTTTTGCTTATCTACATAAAGTTTCTAAAGCTTCCATAAACACCTTACTTGGTGGTATAGCCATTCAGTTTCTGTTTGCTGTTGTTTTTATTTATTTATTTCCTGAATAATCTTAACCCAGCACAGGACAACCAGCAAAACCGCTGCTATGGTGACACCAGGTCAAATGGTTTTCAGAATCATGCAGGAGCAATTAGATCTAGGCCAAACAAATAGTTACTGGTAGGAAATTTAACCTTTATCACTGTTTCCAAAAAAAAAGCTTTCCTGGTGGAGGCAGCTAATTGGTTTTGTCTGGTAATGGGGATATGCAGTTCAAAACACTTTTTTCAATGCATAACAACACAAAATGAAAAAGACAAAAGTCTTCTAGCCCATTGGCCCCGATTTATTAAGGCTCTCCAAGACTGGAGAGGATACACGTTTATCAGTGAAGATGGGTGATCCAAAAAATCTGGAATAGATTGGTTTTAGGATTCAAATCATTTGCTAACAAATAGCAAATGACTATAACAAATCCATTCCAGGTTTGCTGGATTACCCAGCTTCACTGATGAAAGTGTATCCTCTACATCCTTGGTGAATTTAATAAATCAGTCCCATTGTGTCCAATCAAATTCAGTCTGCCAAAAATCTCTAACCCTTTCTTTCTTTTGGCACACGTCGGTAATTTCTGCTTCTTCTCTTCCTATGTAACAGTTCAGTACAGTGGCATTGAACAAATGGTCCAAGCTCAGTGAAACATCATAGATCCTAAAGATGAATTGAATGTTGTGGTTAGGTCAGAGTCAAAACTTACTAGTAATAGGTCTACATTAAAATTCCTCCTAATTTTTAGATGGTAACTAATAGGCCACAACTACATTCGAGTTGAGACTATTTAGCCAGGGAAAATAGATAAAAGGAAATATTCCCTACTGATTTAGTGAATAGCACCTGTTGAGTCTGTCTGAACAAATGAAGAGAATACAGCTACACATACATCTATTCGTGTTATTAGTCATGTCTGCTTTCTATTTATGTGCAACTGAAAAAGAAATGACAGTCCAGTCTGAAGTAGAAGAGAAGGATGAGGTATACAGATAGCATAAAGTCAGTCACCAAGCACATCCATACACACTGTGCACATTTTTATTTTAGCTCTGGTACGTGCTGGCTAGATAGCATACATCTAGTGTCAGACTTACACTTTTGAAATATTTATATATTTTGTTCTAAGTAACTTTATTTAACAGGTATGCAAAATATTCAAGAAAGTAAAGTGGGTACTGTCTGTTTAGCATGTGTTTCATTTTTAAAGAAGGCCTAAGTTATTCATCAAATTTTAACCCCTAAGCAGATCTATAGCAAGATCTGGATCTGTATGGAAGGTAAACCTGTAGCACCGGTCTTGAGGTAGACAATTACAACATAGCATAATTTCAAAACCATATAATTGTGACTATGTTGTTAGTTAAAAATAAAAAAAGAAACCCTTGTTTATCCTGTTAATCTTTGTTTTTGAAGAGCAAGAGTGGCTAAAGAATCCAACACATTTTGAGGATGTTCAGATGCCTGATACCCCACCATGCTCTGTAGTTGCATCCACCAGCCCCTATATCATTTTAAGATCCAGAAGTAACATAGCAATTGGCAGATGGATGGCATTTTTTTAATCAAATGATGAAGTCACTTTGAGGCTTCATTTTTATTTAAAACCAAGTGTTGTTCATTCACCACACTTTTCCTGTAATCACAATATTTCCATTATTTCTCAACAACTTAAAAAAGTGTAATGTGTCACAAAGGTATGAGTGGACTCATGAGTGGCTTGATTGTAGTTTTTGCTTTTCCTATTCTTTGAGAGAGATGCTATCATATATGCTCATACAACCTCTGGATAACCTATTATTTGTTGTTTATTCTATCTGTCAGTTTTCTGTCTGCTTAATTATATTTGCTAAAATGAGCATATTTAAACTTCACACACCATCCTCCCGTCTTCCTTGCTTCTATCCTCCCCTTTTGCTTCAAATACAGATGACATAAATTGCTGTACAGGTATACATAGAAACAATAAATAAAGGTTAATAGTCCAAAGACTGTTTGCTTTAGCAAATGCATTTGAAGCTTACAAGCAATAGGTATGCAAAAAAAAAAAAAAATGGGAATGCATTTTGCTCACTACCATTTAGCCACCCCAAGTAAAAATATCATATGTTATAATTCTAAGTCATTCTCTTCAGTAGCTGGGACCCTGTGTTAGACTCCCTGTGTGTTTTCTGTAAACAGGTCTGCTTCATGTCGGTTCAAAGCAACATTCCATCTAAATGCACTGTTTTATTGATTACACAGCTCGACAACAACAAAAAAATGTTTTCAATATATTTAGTGTATTTCTGCTGAATCCAGAAATGACATGGATCCAGAAATGACACTTGAATTGGCTCTAGTTCTTGTGATACAGGATTTGGAATAGGCGATTTTACCAACAACAAATGTTAACACAGCATATTATTATCAATCTTACAACGATGTTTTGCATTTTATACATTAAATGTAGCATTATGTACCAAATGTAGCATTGTCATGAAACTTTCATTTGCCTTCTTTTTATTCATACATTTTCTTTTTTTACAGAAATATGAGTTCTTCAAGAAGTTGTTTAACCTCCCTAGCGGTTCATTTCTTTCCGGTTTTATATGTCTAAACATTGTTTTTCACTAAAATGTATTTTACAGTATAATATAATAGTATGAGTATAATAAAGTTTCAAACACAAAATCATTTAAAAACAATAAATTGAATAAATTAAAAAAATCTATGTATTTAAAAAAAAATTTCATAAAAAAAAAAAAATGTAATTAAAAAAAAATACTTTAAAAAAAAATACTTTAAAATAAATGTTCTTGAAAACAATGTACTGCTTTTACACATAAAAATCCAATGTATTGCATTCAATACAGTTATTTTGTACTGAATGCAATACAAATGGATTTTGAATCTCCCGGGAACTACCCCGGTGACTCATCGGATGCAGAAGCAAGAAGAAGAAAGAAGACGGAGATTGCGGCACTGGATAGCGCGGGACCCCGGCGGATCAGGTAAGTGCTGTATTTACTAACCTTTCCTAGGTTTTCCAACCCCAAGTGTGACTTGGGGTTACCACTTGTAGCAACTCTTTTCTACCCCTGAGTCACACTCGGGGTTACCGCTAGGGAGGTTAAATGACCCTAATGTATTCTGCTACATTTGTGGTGAATATTCTCAGCAAAAACAAGAAACATTACAGAATTTGTGAAACAAGCATATCTTGTATATATTGGTAATAAACTTGGAGACCAAGATA